>NW_028274822.1:93362830-93686580 GCF_037043125.1 Eumetopias jubatus | reverse complement strand
GTATTGATCCCAGGACCCTGGGATCATGACCTGGGCCAAAGGCAGATGCTTAACCGACTAAGTTTCAGGTGTCCTGAAAACTTAAGTTTTCTTAATTAGTAGTATACTGTTTGGCTCAGCAGTGAATATTTACCTAAGCATAAGGTAAATACGATATACTGAACCAACAGTCGTTATAATAATACTGCGAGTAGGGTTCAGGGGGTAGAATCCTTCTCTACCTTAATAGATGTCAGGAGATGGTGTCTAGAATCGATGAACCCAAACAAAGCATTACAGTTCAGAAACATGGAGGTCCATACCAGCAGAAGTAGCTAAAAACACAAAAGTCATTAACTTGGAGGAAGTTAGGCCATGGCAGAGGGCTACTGCTTTTGTTTTCTTTTAAATGTTTGACTTCGTAAATTGTGTGCAAATAGTTCTTTAATTAAAAATAAAAATTAATCTGTGGTTAGCAACACATGAGCACTATAGAACACCAGCAGAAGAAAAGAAAAAAAGATTCACAGCTCTTGGTAACATCAGAGAGTGTACTTCCCAGTGTATACACACGTCGCGTTTTTTGTTTAAACAAAAATGACATTACACGCGAATATTGTGCGACAAATGGCCTTTATCTTTAAGCATGTAACCTGAGCGCCTCTTTTTATGTCATTAACTGTTCTTCTAAAACAAAACTTTATTGGAATATGAAACTTCTTTTAGGCCTTCTTAAAAATGCCCTTTAAAATATAAACACTGGCAAGAGCTGTGTCTTCTATCCGTAGGTTAAGGTGTTCATAAAACAAGAAGACCCAGTATCTGCTTCTTCCTCCCTTGGTTGTGGTGGTCAGAACGCATCTGTTTCTCTCACAGATGGGGAGCCTGACCTGACCCTGCAGTTGTTGGTTGCAGACCAGTGTAGCGACACCCACACCACCCTTGGGAATGTCAGATCCGAGGCCGTGAAACCAGACAAGATGGAGGAGACACTCACGTGCATCATCTGCCAGGACCTGCTGCATGACTGTGTGAGGTACGCATGCTACACGCCGCAGGGAGACCTACAGGAACATCACAGCTGGGGAGGGGCGGCCACGGGGAAGCAAGCCTCTGGGTCATGTCGGGTTTGACGCTGTGGAGGCTACTGTTGTCATTTTCTTGTGTGGCCAACCCACCCAAACCCCGGTGCCTGTAACCAAGGCTATAGAAGAGCCCACAAGGCTGATGTGGCAATGGCCTCAGTCGACACAGGTCCCATGTAACCCCAGTGGCCTGGCGCTCCGCAGACGCAGAGCAGGAGAACTGTAGCGAGCTTTAAGGGAATGTCATAGGTAACACAGAGGGCGTGCCCCAGAATGAGGATCCCAGGAGTAGCTTAGAGAGAGCCCCCCTCCTTGCCTCTCTGTGGGAACTTATGAGTGAAAGCCATCTGAATTTCCACTTGAATGCAGGCCTTTTCCACACTCAGTGCCCCTGTTCCTCATATTCCTGGAGTCACAACCTGCTCTACTGTCCCTTCTGGAGCACAGATTGTCACTTTGGTTTCTTTTCATTAACGAGGACCAAGTTAAAGTAGTTGAGGTTGAACACTGTTCTCACACGGGAACCGGTGCTCACGTGGGTTGTGGAAGGCAGGTGGCATTCCCAGTCTCTCAGCTGAGGATGCAGATGCCGCCAGCAGCGGGCCCCATATGCAGGTGGGTGTAGCACCCCGAGAAGCATGGGTTCTAGGCTCTGCTGAGTCAAGTGAGCTCGGCGGGGGGCTGGGTAATTTGCTCACTTTTCTGTTTTGTAACCAACCTTCAGCCTTAGCAAGGCCACATCCTCCTATGGGGAAAGAGGCAGCATGAACTGGGGTCCCTGCTTCTCATGCTCCAGGCAGGCCATGCCCCATGTGCCCTGGCGTCTGGGGGGCTGCTGCGGCTTGGCAGACAGATGCTCCACCAGCGAGTGCTCTGCGGGGGCGTCTGAAGACCTGTCCTTGTGCCTTCAGCCTGCAGCCCTGCATGCACACCTTCTGTGCAGCCTGCTACTCAGGCTGGATGGAGCGCTCCACCTTGTGCCCCACCTGCCGCTGTCCAGTCGAGAGGATCTGTAAAAACCACATCCTGAACAACCTGGTGGAGGCCTACCTTCTCCAGCACCCAGGCAAGTGGGGAGCCTGCCCAGCTCCTGGAGACTGTGGGTGTCTCTCCAGGGGCCCCTCAGCCAGGAGAGCCATGTCTTTTGCCTTCCAGACAAGAGTCGCAGCGAGGAAGATGTGCGGAGCATGGCTGCCAGGAATAAGATCACTCAAGACATGCTGCAGCCCAAAGTTAGGAGGTCTTTCTCTGACGAGGAGGGCAGTTCAGAGGACCTGCTGGAGCTGTCAGATGTGGACAGCGAATCCTCGGACGTTAGGTGAGCCTCCGCCTGGCTCTGAGTAGGGCAGGGAGCTGGGCAGGCAGCACGGAGTCCGAGTCCAGGTTCTGCACTGAGCAGACCAGCTCCTGCGTGGTCTGGCCTCACTTCTCATGGGTGACATCAACTAGTGATGTTGCCTGCCTTGAGTGTGGCAAGGCTGGGGTGGGCGCTGGCCAAGGACAGCCACTCACTCAGCTGACTGGGGTGGGTATTTGCCACCCTGCCTGCTCCAGTACCCCCCTCCCTTTTCAGGTATACACGAAACATCTATTTTTTGCTGTTATTTATCTGTATTTATTTCCAGCTTTATTGAGATGTAATTGACACACAGCACCCTTTGAGTTTAAGGTATTCTGGCTAATGAATGGCTTGACTGGCGTCTGTTCTAAAGTGAAGACCACCACGCCCCACACTCTGGTATTTGCTGACACCTTGTCAAGTGCCTTGATGCACCGGCTACAACGGCGTCACGATTTAACGTGTTCTTTGTCCCACATACGCGCACTTAGGCTGTAGCGCATCTGGTGAGCATCGAGTCCTACCCTGTGAGTTGCATTATCATCGTTTGTCAGGACAGTACCGTAGGGAAGCCTCGGCCACCTGGCTGGGAGGACGCAGTCCTGCGAGACCTTATATTGGCTACTCTACAGTGCCACTGTTTCCTGACTCAGAAGTGCACCGGCTGAGTTTCAGATGGAGGCCATCACATTTAGAAAGACAAAAATCAAACCTCCCAAATGTACTATCTTTTGTTTCTTTTTGTAAAATTTAGCAAATGATGGCCAAGCCAAAAGAAGAAAACAAAAATCACTTTAGCGTGAACATTTTATTGTGTACTCTTCTGGCCACTCATATATGTAGCAACATATACTTCTTTTGTTAAGTAAGTAAAACGTGATATGCTTAGAAATAAATACTCTTATAAAGATGGGATTATACTGTACATATGGTTTTATAGAATTTCTAGTATTCTGACTTGAGAAGCCGTGCTGAAGTTTTAGTTAGAGTTACTGTAACTGCAGTTACAGTTTTGTGCACATGTCCATTAATTGACGGAGGTAAGTAATGGCAGAGCGGTCAGGTCAGAGAGCCTGCGGCGGCGTGCCTGGCTGGACCTGACACCCGTGTCATCCAGTGTCCGTTAGAAAGGTTTGTGGAAGGGTGTCAGGAAACCCTGCCTGCACTTGGTGTTGCCCGGGATGAAGGCCATCTCGTTCCTAAATGAAGTTGAGTATTTTCTCACTGTGTTTTTCTAGTTAGGTCTTACCCCGTCCCTCACTGGCTCCTGCTGTTGGAGGCAGGCTCAGGAAGGCATCCTCTGACTGAGATGAGGGCAGAGTCTGTGTCTCTCTTTCCTGTGGATTCTTTTTACTGTCTGTGTTTTTAGAAAGCTCAGCTGAAGTGCATAAAGCTAGGTGGGGCAGGGCTTCAGCTGCCGGGTCAGGAAGCCCCTAGAGGACAGCAGCATTCAACTGTGGCACAAAAGGTGCTCTGATTTGAATGCAGTTTCTTCGGTGCCCAGGGTGCAAGTCCTGAGTGTGCTGTGCAAGCTGGGTCTGCCTCTGGATGTAGTTCACAGCTTCGCCCAGCATCGAACCTGTGAGAGTGCGTCCTGCCCCGCGTGGGGACCAAGCGGCCAGGCTCTGGGGGATGCTATGCCGAAGCAAGGGGTGGGCAGGATGTGTCTCCCTATGCTAGGAACCGCCAAGGGGGATGAGGGTGGTGAGGAACAGAGCCCTCTAACTGCTGCTCTTCTGGGGTGAGCACTGACTGGGCGGCAGCAGCTGGTGAAGAGCTGAGGTGTGAAGTGGGGGACAGTGAGCAGAGAAGACGCCTTCAGGCTTGGGATCTGGATCTGGTTTTGTCATCAGGGCTAGGGGCATGGCCACCACCACCCACATGCTTGTGAGCAGGGGTCACCCTGCTTCTCTGCACTCCAGGTGTTCGTGTGGTTCGTGTGCTTTCCTTGCAGCCAGCCGTACATAGTATGCAGACAGTGCCCCGAGTACCGGAGGCAGGCGGGGCAGTCCCTCCCCTGCCCAGGGCCTGGCAGCGAGCCAGGGTCAGCACCGGCTCCTGGGGATACACCGTCCACATCCACCAGTGTCACGACAGGTGAGACGCCCCCTTCTGTGCTGTCGTCCTACCGTGACCACCCAGGATGCAGCTGTCATTCCTGCGGACTCCTCTCCCATTCCTGCCCAGCTCCTGTCCCTGCCTCCATGGTCTGCCACCTCTCGTAACCTGTTGCTTCTCCTAGTCTGTTTTGGGCTAAGAAACCAGAGAGTGAACTTGTTCTCTCATGGACCTCTGCTCCTGGACAGTCCTGGGGGTTCAGTCCTAAGCCTGACATTTGGGCCAGATGCCATCAAGAAAGGGAAAGAGGACAGGTGGAATCTACATTTTTGGCCCTGGCCATTCTGTAGTTAATGGCCGCGCAAGGCCTAGTTTCTTAGAGCCTGTCACGAGGCCAGTGACCCAGGATTGTGACCCAGAGCCGTGTTACAGCCATCTGCCATGACGCCATGCCGTGGCTGTCTCCGTCGGTTCCCGTAGGCCCTGTGGACAGGGATGGCCAGCACCTGGTCACTTCCCAACTTTGCCATTCCTCAGGTGGGCTCCATCGTTTTCAGGCTGCAGATGGAAGTCCCCGGTGGGACGGGGCCTGTAGTAAGTGTGTGTGCAGCGTCGGAGCCTCCTATGTGGCCATGGAGTGTCTGGGGGCTGGGCTATGTGGACACAGCTCCTGAGGTGGGGTCAGCGCCAGTCATGCCCACCAGGCCTGTCACTTGTTTATTTGGAAGACAGATTAATTTAGAACTTGCTTTATTGTTTTATGGTGTGTGCTTTATGGCCTAAGGAAATGTTAGAAAACCTTCAAGTGATCTTTGAAATCTTGCTACAACCGCTGAACCAAAAAGTTGCTTTGCTTATTTTTCATTTTATTTTAAAGTGCTTCTTTTAGATGGTAGGCTATCATTTGGCCACTTAAGAAAACAGGTCTGAGTTCTCCCTGGGTTTTCTTGTGGATCAGTCTCCTTGTGTACTTTCCAGCCACTCCCCTAGATGTGGGTCTAACCTGTTCTTTCTGCCTGTGTCCCGGTACATGCCGCCTGAATATGCTGTCTGTTCTGCAGCCCAGGATTATGTGTGTGCCCTGCAAGGCAGCCATGCCATATGCACCTGCTGCTTCGAGCCCATGCCAGACCGGAGAGCAGAACGTGAGCAGGACCCCCGCATCGCCCCCCAGCAGTGTGAGTAAGGGTGTGCATCTACGCTGCCTGCCTGAGCAACCTCCCCACCACGGAGCCTCTCCTGTGGATCCTTCTAGGCTCAGGTTTCAAAACGGTGTTGACTGCTGTGCATGGTGTGAAGTAAAGACATGGCTGTGTTTTCTCATCTGCAGAATCGGTTGTCTCTGTGCAATCGTGTTGAATAACCGTCTTTATCCATCAATTGATAACCCACGCCTGTCATACACCAAGTTTCCACGTATGGGTGGTTCTCTTTCTGAAGTCTGCATCTGACATTTGTCCCCACATCAGGACCATGATATTTCTATAACGTGTCACTTTGTTAAGATTTTTATTTTTTATTTGACAGAGAGACAGCCAGAGAGGGGACACAAGCAGGGGGAGCGGGAGAGGAAGAAGCAGGCTTCCTGCTGAGCAGGGAGCCCGATGTGGGGCTTGATCTCCGGGGCCCTAGGATCATGACCTGGGCCGAAGGCAGACGCTTAACGACCGAGCCACCCAGGCGCCCCTTATTTATTTATTTATTTATTTATTTTTAAGATTTTATTTATTTTGTCAGAGTGCGCGTGTGCGCACACAAGCAGGGGGAGCAACAGAGGGAGAAGCAGTGAGCAGGGAGCCCGATGTAGGGCTCCATCCCAGGGCCCTGGGATCATGACCTAAGCTGAAGGCAGGTGCTCAACCAACTGAGCCACCCAGGCGTCCCTTTTATTTATTTTAAAGAGAGTGCGTGCATGTGGGGGGTGGGGGAGGCAGAGGAAGGGCAGAGGGAGAATCTCAGGCAGACTCTCTGCTGAGCAGGGGGCCCAGCACGGGGTCCAGTCTCATGATCCTGAGATCATGACCTGAGCCAAAATCAAGAGTTGGACCCCCAACCTACTGAGCCACCCAGGTGCCCCTATCATGTGTCACTTTTAAATGTAATAAAGGAAATACAGTGCTTTAATTTACAACTTTGGGATTGTTGTTTAAAATTGAGTTTGTCATGTGTTTGACGGTTATTTGAGTTTGTTCTTTACTGAGATGGCCTGACTAGCGGTTGTGCTGTGTCCGCAGGTGCCGTTTGCCTGCAGCCTTTCTGCCACCTGTACTGGGGCTGTGCCCGGCCCGGCTGCCTCGGCTGTCTGGCCCCATTCTGTGGTAATGCCGGTGCTTCAGCTGGCTGGCTTTAGCCTTTGCATATTCTCTCGGTGCATTTGAGGGTGGTGACGGGGTAGTGTGGCCCAAGTTGGGGGAGGCCACCGTCAGTGACTCTACTTTTTCCTGACATACTGCCTATGTTTGACGTTTAGAAGTGTCACTCTGTGCTAGCTCAAAACCAAGCAATAACAGAACAACCACAGGGATGCTGAGTTCAGTCGGGAGGGTTTCCTTATGGGCAAGGAACACCACCACTAAAAACGCCCAGTCTGGCCGTGGTGTTGAGTCTTCACAGCGCCAGACCAGGTGCTGAGGAGACTGAGAGAGCTGTCCATTTCAGGAAGGAGTGGAATGGAAGTCATTTTGCCTGTTCTCTTTTTAAAACTGTATTTTTTTTTAAAGATTTTATTTATTTGACAGAGCGAGAGAGGGAACACAAGCAGGGGGAGTGGGAGAGGGAGAAGCAGGCTTCCTGCCAAGCAGGGAGCCTGTTTTGTGGGGCTCGATCCCAGGACCCCGGGATCATGACCTGAGCCGACGGCAGACGCTTAACGACTGAGCCACCCAGGCGTCCCTAAAACTGTATTTTGTCATGGAACTTTTTATTCTTTCTAGACCCTATAAGAAAGGAAATTTGGTTATCTTAGTGTGAGTGAATGATGCTTTCGTAGAACATCTGTAAGACGGGTGACTTTGTTTCCTTCCATTTGGCAGAGCTAGACCTGGGCGACAGGTGTCTGGATGGGGTTCTGAGCAATAACCACTACGAGTCGGATGTCCTCAAGGTAACAGGCTTCCCATACAGGCGTGGGTGGGGCTCCGGCCAAGAGAGGCCCCCGTAAGGTTTTCAGCTCTCCTAATGGCTCTTACTAGTATTGCCACTGAGTGTACCACATGGGTGTTTTTCTGTGTTCCCCACATTCCCAAAAGGAGGTATTTCCTTCATGCCCATTATGCCACAAATCCACAGGAATTGGCTCCAGTGCCTGTTTGTCCCTTGCAGAGAGTTTCTGGGTCTGTGTGGGGAGTGGGCCGGCCCTTTAGTGGAACCAGGGCCTCTCTCCGACTTCCTCCTCTCTGGTATTTTCCTTCCCATGTTTTAGGAAGCTGGCCCGACTCCTCGGCACCACTGCATTCTGGTTAGATGTCTACGTGGTGCTTTCTTGTAGGTTTGCACAGAAGGAGCCAAGCAGCTCTGTGTGTCTGAAGGGCAGAATGTAGATCCAAACCCTCCACACTTCCTTATGTGGTCATGGGCCTGTTGCTGCCCTGGAGCTGCTCTGGCCAAGGTTGGGTGTCCCACCACTCCTGTGCTAGGAATGTCTTTGCAGAATTTTAGAGAGTGTGGTAACTCACATGTTCAGAGTTCTGAAGTTAGCCCTCCTTTTGAGGCTCTGAGAGAGCATCTCAGACAAGAACCCTTGTGAACTAGGTGGTGAGCTAAGTGTTACCATGTCAGGCTCGGGCAGCCTGGTCCTCGGGCTGTCCCAGGTGTCCTGTGGTCTTGGAAGCAGACCCCCACAACCGCACACAGCACTCCCCCTCAGCTGCCTGATACAAATCCCTGCCATGTTTAGCTTGCCTGGGCTGTGGCTTTACCCACCTTCAGGGGCCTTTTATAAAACTTCTGCCTTATTGTCATTTTAGTATTTCTTCTTCCAAGGTAGTATCTAAGATTTCCCTTCTTCCCCGTCACAGAATTACCTGGCAACCAGGGGTTTGACATGGAAAAATATGTTGACTGAAAGTCTGGTGGCTCTGCAGAGGGGAGCGTTTTTACTGTCTGGTAAGCATCGTTGCACTTGCTTCCCTCTCTGCAGAGGGGGTGCCTCTGCCTCCTGTAACACAGTAGAACCTGCGCTGCCTTCCCACACGCACAGCCTCGCCCTCCACCCAGCCTGACAGAGGCAGATAGGAAGGTGCTAATACTTTTGGTTTTCTTTATTTAAAGTTCGGTTTGAGCCCACATGACCTATTCCAGGGTTTCTCTGCCATGGGGAAGGGCGGGCCCCAGCTGAAGAGACTGGGGCTCCACCTTTGTCAGCATGGAAGTCCCGGGGCTGGCTGGTTGTTAGCAAACTCTCAGGGTCCTCATTGGCCTCTCGCTTGGTGTGTTGGTGATGGGATGTAGGCTTGCCCTGTCTCCCAGGGACACCCAGGACATTGTGAAATGTGATTTTTGTCACTGAGGGAGGGGGCTGCAAAAAAATCAAATGGCTTTTTTTTTTTTTTTTTAAGCTTTTACTTATTTATGGAGTGCCTGGGTGGCACAGTTGGTTGAGCGACTGCCTTTGGCTCGTGTCATGATCCCGGAGTCCCAGGATCGAGTCCTGCATCTGGCTCCCTGCTCAGCGGGGAGTCTGCTTCTCCCTCTGACCCTCCCCCCTCTCGTGCTTTCTCACTCTCTGTCTCTCAAATAAATAAAATCTTTAAAAAGATTTTAAAGGGAGTATATGTGCAGGGAGGAGTAAAGACGGAGGGAGAGGGAGGAAGGGAAAGAATTCCAAGCGGACTCCCCACTGAGCGTGGAGCCCAACGCGGGGCTTGATCCCACAGCCCTGAGATCATGACTTGAGACCTGAGCAGAAACCAAGAGTCGGACCCTCAACCGACTGAGCCACCCAGGAGCCCCAAATGACTTTTCTTTCTGAGACATACGTTATCATGAAAGACTTTAGAAGTTGTTGGGGCTCCTTCTAAGCAGTTTCTGTCTTGTGGACACATTCTCACAAGTGTCTCAGGTCTTCTCTGCAGCAGCCCTGGGGTTGCCCAGACCTGTCATCTGAGCCTGAGCTCCATTAGCTTCTTAAGGACTACTCTAAGGATGACATGGCTCACAAAGACATGAGGCATGAAGGATAAGTGAACATCAGTGGGAATCCCAGCACCTGAGCACGCAGTGACGATCCTTGCATGGCCTGTGCACCTGCCCACATGGGCACACCATCCTCGTAAATGAAGCCCTACCACCTGCGCTGTTCTGTAGCCTGTTTGCTCAGCCGTATACCTTGATTTTTATTACGTAGTGTTCTAATACCATGGTTTATTTTGCCGATTCATGAGTAGAGGATATTAAGGGATTTTTTTCTCCTTTTCACTCTGAGTCAGCACTGTAGCTGCTGAGTGAGCATGCAGTGTGTTAGGCTTGAGAAATTGTTCCATTTGGATAAATAAGTAGGGTTGTTGGACAGCGCTCAGCACAGTTGGGACTTTGCCATAGTGACTTTCCTGCTCAAGGACATGCCTCAGGTGTGAAGGCCAGCATCTTCTTGAGCCTGGTTGCCCTGCAGTCTTGTAAATACAGAACAGGCAAACTGGACGTATTGTTGTTTGTCTGCCTGTGTTGGAACATTAACAGAATTGAAGATCTTTTTCTTTCATGGTTCGCTGGCTTGTTGTGACCTTGGCCCATACTAGGCTGTCTGGATTTGGGGGTCTGGGTTGGTAGGAAATCTTTGTCATATAAAGGTGCAACAGGTTATTGTTTGTGTTGCGCATGGTTTTCCACTAACTGATTAGTATTTTGCCTTTGGTGTATGTGTTTCCATTGTGCTGTTTAAGCTGTAGGTAGTCAGATTTACAAGTCCTTTCCTGTGTGCTGTTTGGTTTTTGTGACATACTTAGAATACTATTCATTCGTTTCGGTACTTTTTAAAATTTTTAAGATATTTGAGTTTTTTTTATCCAAGTGGATTTATTTTGTTGTGAGGAAATAGGTTGGTTTCCTTCTTGTTTTCTGAATGTCTGGCCCCTGTCTCTGCCCCCTGTGTGGATCAGTGCTGGGTTTCCCACTCCTTTGCAAGGCCACAGCTGTTCTGCCATTCTGGAAACATGAGGCTGCGTGCTGACTGACATGCCCACATGAGGCTGCGTTCCTTGCAGATTACAGAATCACGGGGAACACCGTGCTGTGTTACTGCTGTGGCCTGCGGAGCTTCCGAGAGCTGACCTACCAATATCGGCAGAACATCCCTGCTTCCGAGTTGCCAGGTAAGGAAGCCCCCTCACCCCCAATGCAATTCTGCCTAGATTGGCTTCTGTGTTCCTTCATGTAATAGGTACTCTGTTTGGGCCTTTGCTCCATGTTCTTAGTGGATGTCTGCCTCAGCAGGGACAAAACTGGGTATTAGTCTTACTTCCTAAACTGGGTTTTCAATTAAACTTTTTTCCTTTCCTGAAATCTTGGAACAGGCCAAGGACACTAGTTATAAAGCATGACAAAATGCGATGCCTTTCTCCTGCTGTTTGTCCCCTTGGGTCTTTACTTAAATTCATGTAGCTGAGCTTGTGAGTGTGATGTGCATTACAGATACATCATTTTTTCTCTTCCTAGTGGCTGTAACATCCCGTCCTGATTGCTATTGGGGCCGCAACTGCCGCACTCAGGTGAAGGCCCACCACGCAATGTGAGTGAGACACGCTCTGCTAGGCCGGGGGCACGAGTGTCGGCACAGGTCCTCAGGGCTGGGAAAGGGGCGCCAAAATGGTCCTCCTGCAGAAAGGCACACCCCCGTTTTCCTAACAGGAAGGTGATTTTTTGCTTTTAAGTGTTTTGGCAAGTTGATACCTCAGCATTTAGGAATGTTTATGAACTAGTTAATTATTTACTTGTAAATATACTAGTTTCGTCATTTTGTTTGTCTAAAGTCACGTGGTGTATAAAGTAGTGCTGTCGTTTCTGTATTCTGCAGAACGCAGCTGTCGTTCCCCGCTGATACACTGGAGGGTTAGCACTTTCTTAATTGGTGGCTGTGGTCACTGAGAACTTCTGAGCCCCCAGCTCAGAAGTCCTGGTGCCTTGGGTCTGTCTTCTTGCCTTGAGCAGGTATATGTGATGGCTCTAACTCAGTGACTCTCACTGGGCATTTCCAGCTCACAGTGACATCTGCATTGCCACGTGGGGTCATCTGTAGGTGTAGGTGAGGTGATGATGTGAATCAGTCACGGACTGATGCTGTTTGAGGCTACTATGATCCCCAGTCATTCGTGGTTCAAATCAGAGTCACTGAGAGTGTGTCCTTAGTGCAGGTGACAAGGACCCAAGTAAAGCCTCCCTCAAAGACTGATTCTGTGGAATAAAAACCTTGTTTTGTAGTTGAGCGTAGACAGTGTAAAGGAGACCATTTCATTATAGGGAAAGAAATTTTACTAGTAACTTGCTAATCTTTCTTAATAAAAACATGGATAAGGGTAGCAAAGACATACCTGTCTTCCTCTGGGGATGCCCTGCTCTTCACAAAGGGAGGTAGTGGTGCCGTCTCCCAGCAGGCGAGTCTATCTGTCCCGTGGGGTGGCCCCTGGTGCCATGGGGACACTGAGGAGGCTTTGAGTCTTTGAGTCTTTTCTCTAGGAAAATGACCTAAAAATGTCTGACTTTTTAAAATTTAAAAAGGAAAAAGAAGGCTGCCGTAGGGATTAATTTCTTTGTTGGTACTATAAATGTGCCTCTGTGAGCCACCCCATATGCAGTCAGCTTTTCATCAAATACTTCCAGCGGGTGACTTCAGGATCCGCTTATGTGAATACTTGTGTAATTTCACTCTTTTCTCCCTGCAGGAAATTCAATCATATCTGTGAACAGACAAGGTTCAAGAACTAAGCATCTAGGAGGCACCAGGTGGCTTGCGGGTATTGGAGGTCAATGACAACGTTTCAGAAAATACTGGATACAGACATTTTAAGGGCATTTTACAGTCCTCCAGGGGATGCTGGAGGTTTCCGCGTCTGGCACTGTAGTGTGACTTCTCTTGTGGAGTGAGACCTTCTTAGCAAGACGCCCCCGCCCCCACCCCTGCCCCAGTGGCCTGGGAGGCCGGGCGGCACGACCCACCCCTCCTCTGAGCTCGGGCCGCCCAGAGCACTTCCGCCAGAAGAACTGCTCTCAGCCGTCCCCTCCCATTGAGGCGATGACGTTCAGGTTTGCTCTTTATACCTTTCCCAAAACTATGGTTCAAACAGACCTCTCTCTTCAAGGAAGCTTCCATGGGAGAAAAAGGAAAGTCTGTTGTTTAAGGGAAAGGGATCAAAAGTTTACAGCCTGCAGGGCATACCCGAGCGCCCCCGCTGCGGGGACAGCCACGGCGGCTTAGGCTTTTTTGTAATAGGTTTGGTGCTTATCTTCTAGTGAGATTTATCACAAATGGTAGCACAAGTAATATAATTTATAATTTACAAATTGACTAAAATTGGGATAGTAGGGCATTTGAAAGAATAAACATATGTTTCTGTTTATTAGAAAAAGAAAAAATCAGATGTCCAGAACTGCTAACCCTAGACACCCAGCATCAAGTGCGTGGCCCTGTCCTAAGAGGGCAGAAGTTGGGGTGCCACACCCTAGGCCTGCTGTGGAGCAAAGCCTTGGTGTATGCTTCTCGCTCTGTCAGCTCAGCTGCAGGCCCTGCCGAGCTGCCCCACGATCTTCATTTCTTCCTGCTGGGCAGGGTCAGCCCTGGTGGTGCCCCCGCCCACCTGGAGCAACCCTTCCTTGGAAGTACGAGAACCCTTTGCTCCCACGAGGCCTGTCCTGCGTTGGGTTTGCCATGTCATCTGGAATAATACTTGAAATTTTGTTCGTTAAAAAAAGTTTTTTATCTTTTGTTGAAATCATATGTTATTTTTGTTTGCAAAATTGTAACTTTTTGCTTCTTCTCAGGAATAGGATTTTCAACTGTTGTCTTGCTCTTGATACAGACTCTGAGAAGCAGCGCTCTGTTTGTGGAAGAGGCCGCCTCCTCCCTGCATTCTAATAAACAAGCCGTGTCTGTTTCTCTCCCGTCCGCATTGGTTTGCGTGTCGGCTGCGACGTGCTGCCCCTTCTGTCGTGGCGGGCAGGCTACCGGCGCTGCTAGTGACTGGCTGCTGCTCCTGAGAGCCCAGCTGGTAGCCCCGCTCTCGGACGAGCCACGTGTGACGCGGGCTTGGGGCCCAGGTGAAAAGGGAACAGACCCAGGATCTCGTGGCTCCAGCAGCCCCAAGTGACGGCCTTTTGGTTGCACATTGGAGCTGTGACTTCGTGTCTAAGCCCCGGGCTCAGCCTGTGCGGAGAGAGGCCTGCTCTCCACGTCTTAGGGTCCTGCCTCACCACTCCCTTCCCTCCCAAAAAAGTAAGAACAAAGGCGTGGCTCTTAAGGGCTATGCCAGCTTTTTAAACCTAGGTTAAAACAGAACATGGGACTTCCCTTGGGCTGTACTGGATCCTTCCATGAAGGAAGGACACGTGTCATGTTAGACTGCGGGTCCCCGGTGCAGGGCCAACTCTGCTGGGACTGGGGCTCCCTGTTTCTGACGAGGACTTTCTGCTCTCACTCATGGGAGGAGCTTGGGGGAGGACAGTTATTTTCTGGGCTGTTTCACAGACCTGGGTGGGTGTGCCCTCGGGAGGTTTTTATGACTTCCTGTTCCTCAACACCCTCCCACCCCACCTGACAGCCAGTCTACGGCTGGGCTGGAGCTGTGGGGGTGGGGGTGGGCGGGGGCGGCGCAGGATGCCTGGGCGTGAGTGTGTACGTGTGGCGGCGCAGGATGCCTGGGCGTGAGTGTGTCCAGCTCAAGACTCCCGTGTGCTTGTGTGCAGGTCCTTGGGCCCAGTCCCAGAGCAGGCCCAGCTGGATATCTGCTGCCTGCTTCCTGCCCTCTCCTCCCACAGCCTCACCCATCCCACCCCCAGACCCATGTCCCTCTTGGTCTCGTGCCCGCCTCAGAAGAGGGGCCGACCCTGCCCACACCCCCATCTGCGGCGCACCTTCCTGGCCTGCGGGTCCGAGCTGTGAGGGGAGCCGTGGACCTGTGGAGGATCCTTATTGGGTGCAGCCAGAATCCAGCAACTCGTCTTGGATCCCGCAGAGCTGACAGGGTCGGAGTCACAGGCCCAGATGTGAGAGCAGCAGAGTGGTGCCACAGGGAAGCAACCAAACTGGGAGAGGAGGTGGAGAGGGTCGTCATGCAGCCTGCAGAGAGGAGGCCCAGAGAAGCCCATCTCTGAATCAGGATGGCTGTGGTGGACACCAGCAGCCCGAAGCCAACCTCCACGCTGGAGGGAGGAAATGAACAGGGGACTGATTGGATTCAGAAAGCCCAGTGTAGATCTCGCTTCAGGTGTGGCTGGATGCAGGAAACAACGCCATGCTGGAACCCTTGTCTCCCTGTGTTTATGGCCACCGCTTCCCAGATCTCAGCTTCCATCAAGCAGAAGCAGGTGAACTTACCCACTGCTTCAAATGGAGACTCATCCCTGACCTAATCACTAGTGGGCCAGACCAGGGGCTCCCGCCACCACCTGGGCCATCAGCACTCCACAGGCAGGTGGGGTCCTCTCAGGCAAGAGGAAGAGGAGTGTCCCAGGTTGTCAGCAGGAAAGCAGACCGGCTGTTGGGCAGCGGCTCTGGGGCTTAAACCCAGCAGGCCACTCAGCCTGCTAGACCTCAGCCTGCTGAGGCCTGACCCTAATGGGGACTATACTGGCAGCGGCCTGGAGGGAGCGCCAGGTGGGTCTCAGTTACTCCCCTTGGAGATGCCAGCCTGCGTGGGGTGGGACATGGAGGAGCCCAGACACACTTGAGGGGAGATTCACAGCTCCCTGCAGAATAAATTACAAGGACCTTGATGCACATGGAGTGCAGCCCAGTCAGACCTCTCTCTATGTCATCTCAGGACATCGGCAAAAGTAAATGCAGCGGAGTGAAGCCATGTGCATTCTTTCCTGCTTTCAGCCACTGTCTCAGCTATTCGGAGGGGCCTGAGGGAGACCCCGTTCTGAAGATTGGCCCGCTGAAGGCGGCCAGCCCCACCATGAGCCCTGTGACTGCAGAAGGGCTGCCTTGCCAGCTCCCAGGACACAGTTCTGGTCTCAGGAATGTTGTGACCCAGTAACTTAAAGACAGCCATTTAAAAATCATGAAAATTTGGAATTCATAAGTCACGTTAAAGGTAGTAAGCACTCAGGACTCCTCTCTTCCTAATGAATTTACTCCGTCTGACCATCACGTGTGCTCTCGTGGGTATTTGCATTGACATGTCTGCATGATGCAGGTTCTCTGTGATGGTGCTCATCCCTGCCCACCCACCCGTTTGTGGACCTCAAGTTGGTGGCTTGAAATTTGTCCCCCTGGGAGGATTCACACCGTGGAAATTGATAAATGCTACAAATCAGGGTCATTTGTTTTTGTTTATTCTGCAAAGAAGTTTGCACAGCACACAACTGCACCCAACCAATGTAACTATGAGAACTAACACAGTTTGAAACCACCATGTTTTGGGGTGGCTTGTTACATAGAAAAACAATATCATGGTCCACGAAGGCCTAGTACTGGGTGGCCCTGCCCCTCCTCCAGAAAATCTTCCCTTCTGCCCACCCCACCTGTAGGGCTCTCCTACACCCTCCGCTGCTGCAGAGCACCAGATGGTCACTCAGCTCGGTTCAGATCCCCTCCTCAGAGAGGCATCCCTGGACACTCACCTCATGCCATCCTCCAACCAGCCATGCTAGCATTTGCCCGTTTGGTGCCTGTCATGGGAAAGTAAACATTTGCTTATGTGTTTCCCCCTCAAAAATCCAGAGCAGGGATCTTACTGCCTTGTTCACTCTTGTGTACTCAGCCCAAACATCTGACCTGGGCAAGCATCTAATGATAGCTGGCAGACTAATCAACTGGTGGTTGAGTGCATGGATGAATGCAAAGACTCAGCTTGGGCATCACTTGGCAGGATCTTCCCCGATGCACAGAGGACAGCTCCTTCCTGCCTCTCTGTTAAGCCTCGTGTGCTCTCATTTTTTTTTTTTTTAAGATTTTATTTTTTTGAGAGCAAGTGAGTGTGAGCAGGGGGTAGGGGCAAAGGGAGAAGCAGACTCCCTACTGAGCAGGGAGCCTGATGCAGAACTCCATCCCAGGACCCTGAGATCATGACCTGAGCTGAAGGCAGACGCTTGACTTACTGAGCCATCCAGGCGCCCTCATTTTTTTTTTTTTTTTATATGTTTGTCTCCTTCTGAAAGCTTGAAACTCATCAGTGGCTTTCCACTGCTCTGACAGACCCTGTGCAGCTTGCCCCTCGTGGCAGACCCCCTCCCACTCTGTGCTGATTCCTTTCCTGGTAAAGCTCTTCTCCAGACCCTTACCTGCCTGCCTTTTTGTCATACAAGTTTAGCTCAACTATAATTTCCTCAAAGAAATCTTTCAACACAGGACTCTCCTTGCTGTTCCAATGCCTGAAACACCCCACAGTGACCTGCATGACTCCCTACTTTATTCATGTGTTTGCTCAAACTCCTCTTAGGACCTCCGTAGACGGTCTGTCTAAAATAGCAGCATGCCCCCACACCCTGTTTCTTTACCCTGCTCTTTTCTGAACTCACTGTCTTGTGTTTCTGTGTAAGCACCTGTGACAGCAGGGATTGTGTAGTGTCTAGAGGAGTGCTTGGAGCACAGTAGGCCACAATTAATACTGAGTGAATGAATGATGTAAATGGTAGCCCCTCCCACTGACACACACAGTTGGCTTCACGTGAATGATGCCCTGAAGGGCAGGTCTTCCCCACACAAACAAAGCTGGACTGAGCAGGGATCCCGTCTCCTTTTTTTTTTTTTTTTTTTGAGAGGGACACAGCGAGAGGGAACACAAGCAGGGGGAGAGGGAGAGGGAGAAGCAGGCTTCCCGCGGAGCAGGGAGCCCGATGTGGGGCTCGATCCCAGGACCCTGGGATCATGACCCGAGCGGAAGGCAGACGCTTAACGACTGAACCACCCAGGCCCCTGGGATCCCGTCTCCTGATCCCTGGCTAGCCCCTACAGTTAGAATATTGACCAGCACATTCAAGGCACTGGAATGTGTCCACCAACGGATGGATGACAAAAATGTGGTGTATCCAGACAGTGCAGTATTATTCATCTGTAAAAAGGAACAAAGTTCTGATACATGCTAAAAATGAATGAATCTCAAAGCCTAATGCTAAGTAAAGGAGAAGGCAGTTACAAAATGTCACGTATTGTGTGATTCTTTTTATATGAAATGTCCAGAATAGGCCAATCCATAGAGACAAAGTAGTTAGTGGTTGTCGAGAGGAGGGGGATTGGGGGCACTGCGTGCATATGGACTAGAGGGACCCTTTGGGGGTTATGGAAATGTTTTATTACTGCATTGAAGTAAATCCAGCTTTATTTACTAAAATGTAAATAACTAAATTTAAAAATTGAATTGTACACATAAAATGGGTAAATTATATTGTATGTAAATGATACCTGAATAAACTTAAAATTTTTACTTAGCATTTTTTTCCCTGCAAGGATATGCCATTAATATATAGGCTCATTTGTTTTAACGTTTAGTGTTGTCTATCACATTTTACTCGTAATTTGTTTCTCCAGTTTCCCACACTGTTTGCACCTTGCATGGCTGTAGTATAATCTCAAAACCAGGAAATACGTTAGTCCGAAGTGTGTACAGCTCAGGATGCAGAATTGCTTTCACCACAAAGACCTCTCTCCTGCCCCACTTTCCCCCCACCATTCCTTGGCAACCACTAATCTGCTTTCCATCTCTATAATCATATCATTTCACAAATGTTATATAAGTGGAAAGCATGTAATACAGTATCGTTCTTTTGAGATTTTTTCCCCTCTCAGCATCATAATGCCTTGGAGACTCATCTAAGTTGCTGCATGTATCAATAGTCCTTTTTTATTGCTGAAGAGAGTCCCATGATGTGGATGTGGATGCTCCACAGTTTGTGTAACCATTCATCTGTTGTGGGGTTGGTCGGATT
This sequence comes from Eumetopias jubatus, assembly GCF_037043125.1. NCBI lineage: Eukaryota > Metazoa > Chordata > Mammalia > Carnivora > Otariidae > Eumetopias > Eumetopias jubatus. Next base: position 93,668,043 of record NW_028274822.1, on the reverse strand, counting down.
TTGGTTGTTTCCAGTTTTTTGTGTGGATTTAAGTATCATTTCTCTCTGAGATAAACATCCAGGAATGCAGTTGCTGGGTCATACAATCAAGTATATGTTAATTTTTTTTTAAGATTTTATTTATTTAACTGACAGAGAGACAGCGAGAGAGGGAACACAAGCAGGGGGAGGGTCAGAGGGAGAAGCAGGCTTCCTGCCGAGCGGGGAGCCCTATGCGGGGCTCAATCCCAGGACCCTGAGATCACGACCTGAGCCGAAGGCAGTTGCTTAACCAACTGAGCCACCCATGCGCCCCAAGTATATGTTAATTTAAAGAAATGGCCAAACTACAGAGTGGCTGTACCATTTTATAGTCCCACCAGTAATGTATGAAAAATCTAGTTTCTCCACATCATTGCTAGCATTTGGTATTGCTACTATATATTTTAGCTGCTCCAGTAGGTATGTGTAGTAAGATCTCGAGGCGGTCTTAATTCGCATTTTATAACGGCCAGTGGTGCTGAACATCTTTCACAAGCTTGTTTGCCGTCTGTGTATCCTTTTCGGTGAAATGCCTCTTCATATGTTGGCCTATCTTCTAACTGCATTTTTTTTTTTTAAGTTTTGGGAGTTCTTAATATATTCTAGGTTCCAGTCCTTTATCAAATATACGGTTTGCAAATATTTTGTAACTATCTGTAGCTTGTCTTTTCATTGTCTTATTGGAATCTTTCTCAAAACAAACGTTTTTAATTTTGGTGAAGTCCAGTTTATTCATTTTGTTCTTTTGTAGTAGCATGTCTGAGAACACTTCACCAAGCCCTCAGTCCTGAAATTTTTCCTCTGTTTTCTTGTAAAAGTTTTATAGTTTCACATATTTCTGCACTTAAGTCCATGATCATTTTGAGTTAAATTTTGCATTTGCAGATGAAATGATGATCTATGCAGAAGAGTCCAAGGAATTTATAAGGAAAACTAGAACTAATGAGTTCAGCAAGTTCTCAGGATACAAGATCAACACACAGCATTTAATCACATTTCTATACACTAACAATGAACGTGTGGAAACCAGGCTTTAAAACATTACCATTTACAATTTCTGCAAAGAAAATTAAATACTTTGGTATCAACAACATGTACAGGATCTGTATGATCAAAATTACAAAATGTCAAAAGAAGTCAGAGAAGACCTAAGTGGGAGACATACCACTTTCACGGATTGAAAGTCTCAACATAGGAAAGATGTCAATTCTCCCCAAGTTGGTCTATAGTTTCAGTGCAATTCTGTCAAAATCCCAGGAAGGATTTTTATACACATAGAAAGTTTATTCCAAAATTTATATGGGAGGGCATGGGTCCCCAAATACCTGGAACAATCCTGAGAAAAGCAAAGTGGAAGAAATGCCCTACCCAATATCAGGGCTTGCCCTAGGGCTACGGTGCTGGAGGCTGCGGTGTAAGCAGAGGGACAGGCGACAGAGGAGGTCAGTGAGAATCAGACAACTCCGAAACACCCCAGAAGCAGCCGACTGATTTTGGACAACTGTGCAAAAGCACATTAATGCAGGAAGGACAGTTTTTTTTTTTTTTAAAGATTTTATTTATTTGAGAGCGAGAGATAGAGAGCACGAGAGGGAAGAGGGTCCGAGGGAGAAGCAGGCTCCCCGCCGAGCAGGGAGCCCGATGTGGGACTCGATCGCGGGACTCCAGGATCATGACCTGAGCCGAAGGCAGTCGCTTAACCAGCTGAGCCACCCAGGCGCCCCAGGAAGGAGTTTTTTCAATAAATGGTGCTGAAACAATTTCATACCCGTAGAAAAAAAGAGGAAAAAAACCGGGGCGCCTGGGTGGCTCAGATGGTTAAGCATTTGCCTTCGGCTCAGGTCATGATCCCGGGGTCCTGGGATCGAGTCCCGCATCGGGCTCCCTGCTGGGTGGGGAGCCTGCCTCTGCCTCTCTCCCTCTCTTTCTGACTCTCATGAATAAGTAAATAAATAAAACATTAAAAAAAAAAAGAGGAAAAAAACCTTCGCCTAAACCTCGTGGCCTATTCCAACAATATTTTTATTTATTGATTTATTTATTTATTTTTAAGACACTGCTATGCCTCCACAGCAGGAGTCACTTTTGCATTGGCACCTTAAGATAAGTAAGAACTGGCGCGGTGGGAGGTGGGGGGTTCGGGGTTCGAGGGGCGGAGGGGACGAGCCCCGACGCCCACCCCACCTAACTGCACCGACTCCGCCCACCGTCCCCCACCCGCGCCGGGGCCTCCTAGCCACGCCCCGCAACGGGGCCGAGGGGGCGGAGCGAGGGTGACCACGCCCACAGTCTGGCCGATTGGGCGGGACGGGGCGGGGATCCGAGCCTTGGCCACGCCACTTCCGCCGGAAGTTCTCTTGTTTAGCTTCCGGCTGGAGTTGGTCCTCCAAGTCCAGAAGTTGCATTTCCGTAAGGGAGAGGCTCGCAAACTCACTTTCTGAACTCCGCCTCGCGCCAGTTGTGAGTGCGCTCTCGAGTCCCACCCTGTGGTCGGGGCAGCCCGGCCCGAGGGCGGCTGTTGGCAAGCAGAAGTGGACGGTGTGTCTTCCGGAACGGAGGCAGCGCGCCCAGGCTGTTTCCGGAGGGTCCTACCCGGTCGCCGCGCCGCGCCCCGCCCCTCGCGCGGCCACGTCTCCGCTGGAGCAGCGAGGCCGGCTGCCGCCCAGGCTTCCACAGCGCCCCGGTGAGGGTCGCGAGCAGGCGCCCCGGCCGGGACTCCGGCCCTGGGGGGGCGCGGGACCGCCGGGGGGCCGCGGCGCGGTCGGGGCGGAGGCCAGGCGGCGGGCGAGGGGCGCCGGGGCTTGGGCGGCCGCGGAGGGCCGGCCGCGGCTCCACCCGGAGCGGCTACGCCCCGCGTCGGTCCCGCAGCTCGCCGTTGCTGGCCTCAGGGCCTGGGACCGGCTTCCTGAATCCCCGCCCGGCGAGCCCTTCCGGAGCGCTGTGTCCGCGGAACGGGGCGCGATTTCTGTCGGAGGCGCCCACCGCTGCTGAGCGGCTGCTTGGGAGGCGCCGGGCGGCGCGTGAGTGAGGGCTCTCGTCCTTGCGCAGAAGTTCTGCCAGGGTGACAGACGTGCCGTGCTGTCGGGAGGCTAGCGGGCGGTCGGCTGCAGGGAGTCCCCGTGGCTGCTCGCCGCTCCCTGCACCTGGACTGCGGCCAGCCTCGGGGGGCTGAGCGCGGGCCTTGCCCGAGGGAGTGGGGCCAGGCTCGGCCCCTGGAACGGAGCCGGCGAACAGCGCGGCCTTCGCTCTGCAGACGTCTGTGGGTGTTGGTGCGTTGCCGGGCCTGGGACACTCTGGACTCACCTTCAGTGCGGCGGTGGGCACGGCGCGTGCCGTCCTAGCGTGAGGTGCTGCGGTGGGGTGGGTCTGCGGGAAGGCCTCTGTGGCCAGAAGCCACTCGTGCAAAACTGCGGGACCAGAGTTTTGCGGGCACAGGGAGCAGCAGTGTGGCGACCCCGCGGAGGAGTAACTTTGGTGGCCTGCCGCGAAGAAGTGTGTCGCGGCTGTAACGAGAAGGGAGGCAAGTGACGGGGGACAGGGACGCAGTGTAGGCAGGAGCCGGGTGGCAGGCCCCTTCCTGGTTCCTGGTCAGAGGCTTGGGTTTTATTGTCAGTGTGACTGAAAACCGCTGGGACGTAGTCTGCCGTGCGGGAGGTGACTCACGCATTTAAAAACGTTTCAGATCGTTCCTTTAGTATTGCCAGCCCGTTTCTGGAATGCGCGCTTTCAGTTCATGGACCTTGAATGGCAAGAAAAGAAAAGAAAAATCATCTGACATTGCTAAGATTCAAAAGTAGCGTTGTTTTTTTGTTTTTGTTTTTTGCCAGTTGCCTTCAGCGGTGTACTTTCCTAAGTGAGAATACCTTCGGTTGGCTTTACCTGTCAGTTCTGACAAGCAGCAGTGGAAGGGAACACAACACTAATAATAAGTGACCGTTTATGGAGGGTGTGGGACAGACCTGCGCCTTGTTGCATTTAATCTTGGCAAAATTTTGTATTCTTTTTGTCATCATCTAGCTTATGAGGAAAACGGCTAAGAGTGGTTAAGAAACCTGCCAGGACCTTAGTTGGGGGGGGAGGAGTCAGGACTGACACAGGAGCCCACCCTTTCCACGGCACAGCTCTGCAGAGGCTTTGCACACCAGGCGCTGTTTACCTGTGGTCACTGGTGCGGCCTCAGCTAGACCTTATCTTCTTCAGGAAGTCCTGTTTGGTCTCCGGCCATGCTGTTCCTAACTGCCGTGGAAACAGCTTACACGAGGCGGGGTACGTGGAGCGCTTCGTGTGCATCTGGAACCACACAGTCGGCTGAATGGGGGAAGCCAGAAGTCACACACATGCTGAGCCAGTTTTCTCAGTAGGAAGTCTCTCAATGTCAGATGGCATGAATTCAGAGTTAGGGACATTGTATAAGTCATGATTTTGCCCCGTCTTTTTCCTCTAGGAAACACAGCAGAGTGCAGGTGGTCAAAGATGCTACTGCGAGTAAGACTGATATTTTAATTTTTTTTAAACCAGGAACTGGAATGCATGTTACTAATAACAGCTTCCTTGTGCTGTGCTCCCAGCTGTCTGACCCTTCTCCTTGCCCTGTTTTTGTCAGCAGTGGGGGAATGAGACCCTGACGACTGAGTCACGCTAAGTAAAGTACACCTGAGACTGAGGACAGACAGAGAGTGCCAGCTTATTACCTACAGGGACATGCCACCTCGCCAGGGGCCGCTCTGGGCAGTCAGTGAGTTCTGTCTGTTGTCCGGCCGCAGGGCGAGCTGCACGTGAACAGAAGCCATCTTTAAGAGTTACCAGGACACGTCCCAGTCCCAGGGTCTTATATTGTGGAGGGCTGCGTCATCCAACTCGGAAGCGGGTAGAACCTCTCGGGATTCAGCAGGTTTCTTGTTTTTCAAGAAATCCAAATAAAGGGAATTAAATGAGTGGAGTGTGTGATGGCATCGGGCTCAGATGGCCTGACGCATTTGTCTCCATGTTTGATGGAACTTGGAACATCTCAGCCAGAGTTCCTCTTTCCTGGTCAAGTGTTGTTGTCACTGCTTGCCTCGCGGCGCACGTTCTCCTCCGCGGCTCCTCCGCCACCCCTCTGCCTTCCGATGTCCGGTTGGCGTGTTCTGTTTCTAGTACATGAGTGAAGACTGTCTGGTTGCCTGCCCTTCTTACCCAGGTGACATTGCTTATTTGGGATGTGGCCATTACATGCCAGTTGGTAACTCCCAGGGGCATTCTTTGTCTCTCACTGGAACCGTAGCTTCCAAGTATTTTTAATAGGAATAGTTAGAGTTTTTCTGTATTTGAACAGGCAGTGTTGATGTTCAGGAGGCAAACACTCTATTGTTGTGGAGTCACTAGCTTAGTTGCTAAGGGGTGGAACTTGGCAGAACCAAAGATTGAAGTCAGGAGCCTGTGCTGAGTACAGCTTGGAGTAGGGGATGTTTGAGGGGTGGAGCTGACTTGGAGCGGTGGTTTCTGCCTCCGAGGTTCCTGCAGCATGATGGAGGAGATGGGCACACACACATTTGCATTGTGGTGTGCACAGAGGGGTTATCTTGATGGCAGAAAGGAGTGGGCTAGGCACTTTATCTGAGGCCCAGGAGAGACTTGAGAGGAGTGCCGAATGGTAGACCTGAAAGGGTCCTTGGGAATTTGTCTGGTGGTCAAGGGGGGAGAGGCATCCGTGGCAGAGGAGCCAGCTTCTGCCTGAAAAGCACTCATCTGCATGGTTACCCTTTCAGGCATCATAGGGACAGGTGATTTACACACCTTCACCCCTGCCGCCACATTTGAAGGAGAAAGATTTATGCGTTTTGAAGAGAAACCAGAGTATGCCGCCACATTTGAAAGCAAAATGCAGACATTTTCTTTTGTTAAAGAACGTGTCAGGATGAGCAGCACATACAGTATGCCCTGTGTGTTTCACGTTCCGCTCTGTTTGTTGCTACATGTTCTTGAAGTGGCAAGCCTGTGATCAAGGGGACAGCCTGGCTGTCCTTTTGCTCATGTGCCGTGCCTTGCTTTGTGGACATCTTCTCCACAGGATCAGTCATCTATAGTAGCCAAGTGGTTTTCCACGGAGCTGGGACCCTGTGGAACGGTGATTTTTGGAGGGCCCTGTGGGACGTGCAGGGACAGGTGTGGAGCCTCCAAGAGCCTGTTTGTCCATCCCCCCCCTCCCCCACCCCAGAAAGGCTTTGGGAATGAAAGAGGTTACTGATTATTGTAGAGACAAAAACAAGATAGAGAACTCATTGCAGACAGGATCACGTTCTGGCCAGCCTTAGTAACTCCATTTCTGTGATCCAGGTATTGTTTCAGCCTTAAAATATTTACATAAGCCAGACACTGAGTCACACTGGCACCCAGTGCTTTTCAGTTAGCTGGCTGGATTGTAGTCTCCCCTGTTGTTGCACACTCTGTCATGGTTCTTTCTGGTACAGCCCTTAGTGCTGGTTCTACACGTAATGGTACATATAACCTTTTCATATTCTTATCAGCGCTAGTACTGAGCCACAGCATCTTTTGGCCTGTAGGGTGCCAGACAGCAGAGTGGAACATGCGAATGGTTAGAGCTGCAAGCCGGCCACTCCTGGGTTTACACAGGGGACACTGCCATCGCTAGTCACTCGATCATGGGTAAGACCAGGTTATGTCAACTACCAGTGGCTGCCTGGTCAAGGGGTACGGCAAGAGAGGATTGTGGAGAAAGAGGCACACCCACATCCTCCTGCTGTGGTGTCAGCATCATCCCCCCCTTCCTGTGTGGCCACTGCTCAGGCTCTTATCTGAAATGTCTATATGGGATTTGTAAGCTGGAGAAGGAAGTCATGTAAATTTTTGTCCTGAAACTCATGAAACACAGGATAGTATGTAGGATAGTGTGAAACTTACTTCAGAGGAAGCAAATGCCAACATCTCTGCAGAATGAATAGTGGCTCAAACCTTATCTGATGATGAGGGACAGGTAATGAATATCCTTGGTGTGCTTCCAGAACGGTAACCAGTTGCCGAACTTGGGGCGAAGTTTTCCTCCCTTAAACTTAGCCTAGTAGGATGGGCTAAAAGCTGATCCTGACAGAAATGAAAGACAAGACTGGTCACTTGCTGTGAGATGCCTTCTCTGGACCCCGATTCCCAGGTGGCTGCCTTCCCATGTGTCCTCTCCCTGTGCTTTCCCTGATACAGTGTACTGTTTCCATGTTCCGTGCACTTGCGTCTTCCACCATCAGGTCAGGCCTCCTGGGAGGGGAGCTTGCCCTATGAGCCCTGTGAGTGCTTAGGCCTGCATGTCCAGTACAGATATCACTGGTCACATGTGGCTATTTAACTCAAATTACTTAAATTTTAACAAACAACTCAGTTCCTCAGCCTCACAAGCCCTGCTTCTGCTAGGAGGCTCCCTGTGGTGCTTACAATTCCAGTTACAGCCCTGCCTGGGCAGGATGGCACTTAGTTGGCACCAGTACAGACATTAAGCACCTTCAGGAACGGGCCCAGGTGTGGCTGGTTCAGCATTTTATCCTCAAAACCTAGGATACTGTAGGTACTGAAGGGTTGTCTGCTGAATGAATAAATCTGTTTTTATTATATAGATGTGAGTTGGGAGCCAAATGTTAATCTTGGAATTATTACTCAAATCTGACAAATGAAGATTCGTAATACTTTCTTTTTTCCCTCCTATCAGGTATCATGATATTACTTGGTTTGATTTCAAGCCGCTTTTGAGACTTTAAATCTCCCCAAAATGGAAAGCCTAGTGTGGTTCTTCCCAGAATCTCTTGGCTGCTGCTGATGGCTGAAACCACACCTGCCGGCGGCTTGCTTGCAGCCCCCGAGACTCCGCCCAGCCTGTGCCGTTCTGACCATGGACGGAACACCAGCCGGATCTAGTAGTGGCACCTCAGCCGACCCAGAGGCCCTCCTCAAGCCCCCAGGCTCACCGGCACCACCTGACCAGTGGGACAAAGCCCAGTGTAAGTCAGTGGTTACTCTGTGCTGCTGACATTTTTCCTTTAAATAGGAGGACATGGATCCTCTTGCATTTTGGAACAAGGCTGTGGTGTGTAAGACCATAATGAACTTTATGTTCAGAGTGTGTTTTTACTAATCAGATGAGTTTTTTTTCTTAGTTGCAACTTTAAATCAAGTACCATGTGTGTTAAACAGGGTAGGAGCTGTCCCATGCTCTGCTCCAGCAGGCTGCAGCAGTGGGTTCTTTCCCTTTAAGTGTTCTCTGGGTCTGCACTGACATATTGTTCCCTGCCTTACATCCTACCTTTCTTTTTTTTTTAAAAGATTTTATTTATTTATTTGACAGAGAGAGAGACAGTGAGAGAGGGAACACAAGCAGGGGGAGTGGGAGAGGGAGAAGCAGGCTTCCTGCCAAGCAGGGAGCCCGATGCGGGGCTCGATCCCAGGACCCTGAGATCGTGACCTGCACCGAAGGCAGTCGCCCAACCAACTGAGCCACCCAGGCGCCCCTACATCCTACCTTTCTTGTCGGTTGGTTGCCTAAGTATTACTAACTGGGATCCAGAAATGGCCCAGTAGTGATCTAAGGGTTATTGGACCACATTTGCATGTTAGCTGATGGATTATTCATGTGTCAGAGCTACAGGGTGAATTTTTCACTTGGTTCTTATGCCCCTTCCTGTTTAGGAGGGTCGGTGCAATGTGTGCTTGGAAGTCATAGAGTCTGTACGTACTGGTTTGCAGGCAGAAATTGTGTTCTGTTCTTTTTTTAAATAAGATTTTATTTATTTGTCAGAGAGAGAGTGTACAGGCAGGGGGAGTGGCAGGCAGAGCAGGCAGAGGGAGAAGCAGACTCCCTGCTGAGCAAGGAGCCCGATGCGGGACTCAATCCCAGAACCTCAGGATCATGACCTGAGCCGAAAGGCAACACTTAACCGACTACGCCACCCAGTCACCCCTGCATTCTGTTCTTGCAAATGATGTTCAGGCACCTAAAATGGTTTTGTTGATTACTGCTCCTTCAGTGCAAGGGAAGGCTGGTAACAGCAGGGGCCCAAGACCGAGGATTCAACGGCAGGATAGATAGGGAGCCCGCTCTTGGATCCGTCACTAAGAGCTTGAACTCTCCAGCAGGGTTCTTATTTGATCTCATTTCACTTCTTGTGTAAATGGAAGAGTAATGGTGCATGCACCGTGGATAGTTGTGAGGGCTGAAAGAATGGTGCATAAAACACAAGTACTCATACGCAGTGGGAAGTGGTAGTAGCCATATTTTGTTGTTGTCTCGTCATCTTTGTTACTTGTTTATCCACGATTTGGCTTGTGTTTGGGAACAATAGTCTTAATGTTTTTTGGGCCTTCTTTTATATTTTTTAAAAGTATAATATAATGCTCAAAAAATTATTTTGTCATGTAAACAGGAAGATGTAGAGACTCTCCCAGATCTATAAGCCCATCAGAAAGTGGTATTGATCTGATTACCTTGTATCTGAAATCCAGGCTTCCCTTCCCCCTCACCCAACATGGAGCCAAAGGGATGTTTGTATAAGAGCAGATGGTCGGGTCAGGGCCGTGGTCCAGTCTCACTCTGCTTTGAGTCTGTGGTGCTCCTTTTGTATTGTTTTTCCTCTCAGGAAGCATGACGGTGAGTCGCTATATTGGTTGGAAATCAGATGTCAAGTATCAGAAACCCATTTTGAATTTGCTTGGGCAAAGGGCAATTTCCTGATGCATCCTGGGTACATCCAGGGATCCAAGTGGCGTGGATCCCTGTGGGAGGCTGGGACCTTGCTGCCCTTGGGAACCTCTGGAACCACACCCAGTGGCCCCTGGACTCTCCCTTCCTCCCTCCAGGCGCCATCTTGGTTCTTGACTGCCAACTGGCTCCCTGACCGGGGTGAGGGGACAGGGAAGGTAAAAATCATTTAATTGTAAGAAGTCTTTTTTTTTTCTTTTGACAGGGAAATAGGTTTCAGTTAGTGTATGACAGATCTGTGTATAGTGATGTTAGTGGGTAAAACTGAGCTGGATACGTGGGTGTATAGTCCCCACTGTTTAAACTTGGGTTTTTTGGGGCACCTGGGTGGCTCAGTTGTTAAGCGTCTGCCTTTGGCTCAGGTCGTGGTCCCAGGGTCCTAGGATCGAGTCCCACATCGGGCTCCCTGCTCCGCGGGAAGCCTGCTTCTCCCTCTCCCACTCCCCCTGCTTGTGTTCCCTCTCTCGCTGTCTCTCTGTCAGTTAAATAAATAAAATCTTAAAAAAAATAAAATAAACTTGGGTTTTTATCTAGCAAGTGTTCATCAGACAGAAACACAGACTCTGACTCTTTGCCGTTATTGTTCGGATCAGTTAATGTTCCTCTTTGACTTAGATTTCTCGTTTTGGAGGATGAACTTATGCTGTGAAACAGCTTTGGAACTGCCCCGGTGTAAGCGTGAGGCTGTGGCTCTGATTAGCGCGCTGTTTCCGGCGCCTGTTAGGAACGTTGTCAGCTGTGTTTTTAGCATTGGTTTCCTTCCGCTATTTTAAACGGAGACTTTCATGGGATTTCTCATTGGTCTTATTTAAATGAAAAGGAAACATTACTACTTAAATCCCACAATCTCGATTCTACAATGAGCAGTTGAGCCGCTTGTCCGATAGCACCCGCTGATGTGAGGAGAGCGAGGCCTGCTCTCCTCCCAGAGCAAACAGTCTCATGGGGCATGGAGATAGCTCATTCTCCTGCATGTAGAGTCTCTTCTGTCCTGTGTTAGCTGCGTGTCTGAAAAACCACTTGATCTAGTTGTTAAAACCATGATGGCCCAGCATGCTGTCTTTTCCAGGTGCCAGTGTCCAGGTACACAGAGCTTCAGATGGAGGAGGAGGCCTGGATGTACCCAGCAAGGGCGACACCTGTCAGAATGGGCCGACGCCACCGTCTCCAGACCCTTCGTCACCTCCCCCCACAAGCCCAGGGGGTCCCGATGCCTCTCCAGGTGTGGCTGGTTTCCATGACAACCTAAGGAAGTCTCAGGGGACTAGTGCTGAGGGCAGTGTTAGAAAAGAAGCTTTGCAGTCTCTCAGACTCAGTCTTCCTATGCAAGAAACGCAACTGTGTAAGCATCTGTTCCCACTGGGCTCTTCCCCACTCTCCCCCAACCCCCTCCTGCATCACTTGGTACTCACCACCCTTCAGAGGCACGTGCCTTGACTAGCTTGCTGCTCGTTCCTCTGTCATCACTGTTTTATCCCTGTGGTGGGTTGTGCGTTGAGCAAGTGGCTCCTTTTTAGAGAGAAAATATACTTCTTCATGGTCGACACTGGGGATGCTGCTCCAGGTCTGGGTTTAAAGGACTGCGCGGCATGTCTTTTGTTACCGTGGATGGTGAGCAAGCAGTCAGCAGGGAGTTAAACTTTGACAGCGTTCTTTTCTGTATTATTTTAATCGGTGTGGGAACCCAAGGGTGAACAGGTCACAAACTGGCAGCCTATGAGCCCTGGAAACATCCAGGCCTTTTTCCAGCACGTTTGTCATACACAGACACACATGATCTTACATAATAGGATCGTACCACACATGCCGTTTTTACCTCTCATGCCCCTCCCCTGCAGGCAAGCCACATTCTCACACAATCCTTTATAGCCCCTGCAAACACCCAGGTTTCAGTCATTGTGTTTTAAGAAGGGATTAGATTGTCATATCCTGTATTTCCTGTTTAGTGTTATCATGTGGAGATTGCCCCCACACTGTCTGATGCAACTCCAGATTCATTCTCTGAAGGCTGGTCAGGAGCCCCTGGCATGGCCGGCTGGGTCTCTGCATTTGTTCCATCGGCCAACATGACTAATGCTGTGGAGTGCGCCATGGCATACGTGTTGGTGCTTTAATTTCTGTGGGCTACACCCCAGAAGCAGAATTCTTTTTTTTTTTTTTAAAGATTTTATTTATTTATCAGAGAGAGAGAGAGACAGAGGCAGGCAGAGGGAGAAGCAGGCTCCTTGCTCGGCAAGGAGCCCGATGTGGGACTCGATCCCAGGACCCTGGGATCATGACCTGAGCCGAAGGCAGACACTTAACCGACTGAGCCACCCAGGCGTCCCCAGAAGCAGAATTCTTAGTCAAAAGCAATGGCATCTTTATTTTTATCATGCACAGCCCTGTCTCCATGCCACTAACGACCCTGAGAGGCACGGGCTCCCCCTGGGCTCGCACTGTTTTCAGTTTCACCAGCCTGTTGGCTGTGCCACAATGCTTCTCCAGTACTTTAGTTTGGAGCTCACACTTCCCTGATCATTTGGGCATCTTCTACCTTTTGGCCGTTTGGCTGTTCTTTTCTGTGAATTGTTGATTTGTTTGGCGCATTTTTCTTTTGGATTGTTTGCTCTTTTCTTAACAGGCATTATTTTACTAGGGCTGCAATATGTTTTTTAAAATTTCTGCAAACTTAGGGGTGCCTGGCTGGCTTAGTTGGTAGAGTGTGCAACTCTTGATCTTGGGATTGTGAGTTCAAGCCCCACATTGGGTGTAGAGCTTACTTTAAAGAAACAAAATAACTTTTAACTGTCAACATTGAAGTCCAGAGCTGTCACATAAAAGTCTGGATTCTTGATTGTAGGGATTTGTGAGCCCTAACCCCAGGTGCCCACATGGTGGCATCCTGCGGCCACCAGCTGCCCCTCTTGGTGAGTATTCACCCAGCCCTGAGTCTGCTGACTTGGGCTCCCTGCTTGAGGCTGTAGACCCCTAGGTTTTTGCCATGTGGCTCCCTTAGCCTTGTGAAAAGTACTAGACCTTTTTTTCAGTGATAAACGCACATATTAGTAATGACTTGGTGAGTTCCTAGTGAAGTTCTTGGCAATCTCAGGTTTTAGAGATTATTGTTATAATTATTTAAGATTTATATTTATCTTGGGGGTGTGCGTGCTCGCAAGTCGGGGGTGGGACAGAGGGAGAGAGAGAATCTCCAGCAGATTCCCTGCTGAGCGTGGAGCCTGACCTGGGGCTTGACCTCATGACCCTGAGATCGTGACCTCAGTCAAAACCAGAGTCAGACGCTTAACTGACTGAGCCACCCAGGTGCCCCTGAGGTTTTAGGGATTATTTAAAACAACAGCTGCTTATCTTCTCAGAATCTACATCTGAAGATGTGCTGTCTGTAAAGTGGTTAAATTAGGACATTTTCCTGCTCTCATCCGCGTAGTAGCTGACCCTGCCTGTGCCCTTGGCAGCATTCCAGGTGCACGGCTGCTGAGTGTGAAAGAATCCTGTGGCTGTTGTACCTTTTGCTCACTGTTCGGCCCTTTTATTACCCAAAATAAAGGATTTGGGTTTTGAGATATTCTAAATTCTGTTTTTGGCCAAAAAGTTGTCATTTCCCCTCCTGTCCTTGAGCCTGGCCCCTGGACCGGAGTTGCCTCTGTCAGGAAACTGAGGTAAGCAGCCCCAGGCCTTGCGGGGACGCCTGCTCGGCCTTCACTTTGAGGTGAGTCCTGAATGGGTCACTGTGAAAAGTCTTTTTCCTTAGTAAGTAACGACTGAGTATTGCTTGTATGAGTACCTTTTGGTTTTGCAAAACTTGACTGTAACATGACTCGCCGCAGGAATTTAGATAAGCCGTGGGTCAGATCGTACCAGCAGATGTGGCCGTGTGAAGAAGGCGTGTTTGGTGTCCCCTGACCACATGTTCGGATTATCCCTCAGTACGGTTCTGTGGACACGACTGCCCATGTGCTCCTATACCACGTCCCAAGCACAGTTGGAGCTTCGTGGGAACTGAGGGTCCCTGAGCCCTGGCACTGACTTTAGATTTAGTTCTTTTGTTGCTGCAAGTCATGGGTGAGCCGTGTCCATTTTCCAGCTGGATGCCTGTGGGGAGCGGCACACTGGTGGCATGAGCACAGACCCCGTGCTTTGCCAGTGGGTCTTCCACCAGGCAGGTCCAGGGCTCACGGTTGTCTCTCCATCAGCAAATAGCTCTTTCAACCTAGAAGGCGAGGTATTGTTTGAAGCTAAATCATATTTAATTGGTAATTGAACGTAAAACAGCCAAGCTGCTGTTCTGATTTGTCCTCTGTGCCCTGGTGCTTTATGAGTTTTTAAATGGTCATTTCCTCACCGCAGGTTCAACAGAGGCTTCCCTGCCCCTGGAGAAGGAGGAGCAGGTCCGACTTCAGGCTCGGAAACGGCTAGAAGAACAGCTCAAACAGTACAGGGTGAAGCGCCAGCAAGAAAGAGTGAGTCTCCCTGTCTTGAACAAGCTAATGGGGAACTTCATGTGTGGAAAACAGAAATTAGACATAGTTTCTAGGACCTGTCGTTGGTTCCTCTGTGCTGGGATGGCCTTTTGTGCTTCTCTGGGAAGATCATTTCTCTCTGCAGTTCCCACTCTATGGGGAGATCATAGCAGGATTGTGCCTCCTGCCCCATATGGGGCGCCTTCCCTTGGATCAAGCATATTTGATTCCTGTGTCTGCCATTTGAAAAGCAGAGACTGCAAGTACTTGTGTATAGTTTTTCTCCCTCCTTGAGCAGTCAGTTCTAGGTTTCACCTGTTTATTTCATGAGTGGTGTAGTGTCTGCTGACTGATGGTCCATGCAGTGTCAGAGTGTATGCCATGTCACGTGGATTTGATGAGTACGTGCTAAAGTCAGTTCTATTCAGGTATGAAACTTAGGTTGGCATGCTAATGAAAGCAGTTTTTTTAATCATACCAAGTGACTCTAGGCAAATGGGTTTGGGTGTTCGTTTCATACTTTGTCCAACTTTTCTGTACTTGAGAATTTCAAATTTAAACGGATTCAAAGTTAAAATTAAACTAACCTTTAAATAGCTTTCGGTGAGTGATTTAGTGGTGACGTGTCCCTGTCAGGCTCTTTGTGTTCTCAAGAGGGGACTGTGCCATGATGGGTGTCATTGCCCAAAGCCAGTGTGAGTGGGCTGGAGGAGCCACCACCAGGCTCGTCTGCCTGGTCAGGGGCTTTCGGGGTCTGTCCAGATGACCCAGCGGAAGTTATAGCGATAGTAGCTAGTAATCATCTCTTGCCAGACACTGTGTTCAGTTCCCTATGGAAGAGTAACCTGAGGCTCAGATAGGTAAGGAGCTTGTCAGGGGTTACTCATTGGTGAAGTGGAGAGTCACAGTGTAGACCAGACAGTGTCTGTGGGCCAGGGCCTGTGCACACTGTCTCCAGGGGCCTGTCCTCACTCTGCCTCCCAGAGGCCTGCCTGGGTCGTCCAACATTAGATGGTTAATGTGTTAGAAGTTCAATGTAAGATTCCAAATGTGAAATTTAGCATCATTTCCCATCTTTAAAAATGATATACACACATAACTGATGGCTTAAATGGAAGAATATTTCCTTAGTCTTCAGTAAGATAACTTCTCTTCAAGTGATGGAAATGGGCATTGTGTTTGTTACATGCTATTCTTTTTTTTTTTTTAAAGGTTTTATTTATTTATTTGACAGAGAGAGAATGAGAGATAGCATGAGAGGGAAGAGGGTCAGAGGGAGAAGCAGACTCCCTGCCGAGCAGGGAGCCCGATGCGGGACTCGATCCCAGGACTCCAGGATCATGACCTGAGCCGAAGGCAGTTGCTTAACCAACTGAGCCACCCAGGCGCTGTTACATGCTATTCTGACCAACTTATGGTCCCTGCGTGCTCAGCTGCCCCCACCCTGAAGTAGGCAGAAAGACAGGCAGCAAGATGCTGGTATGAGGACCACCACCTGTCCTGCTCCAGAGACCCTCAGGGCAGGGCCAGCAGAGGCAGAGTGCAGTCTGGGAGCTGCTGTTGTGTGCGCAGACCAGAGTCTCCTTTAGTCCTCCTCAGCCCCGTGAGGAGTGGCTGTCGGTGAAGCTCAGAGTGGAATGGCTGGCTGTGTGGGGGTCCGAGCCTGCCTGTCTGCATGCCGAGCTGTGCTCCCCACTGCAGCACTCAGTCAGCACCACCTGCCAGCGTGCAGTGCAGGATTTCCGAGCGAGGTGTTTTCTGAGTACGGGTCAGTTCAAAAGGGGAGAATCTGCCAGAACTCATTATGGTGCTAGGTCCATGTGAAGGGGCTTATGACCATCTCAACAGGTGCTGAAAAGGTAGGTGTTTGATAAAAATCAAAATATGCAAAACAAGCGAACAAAAACTACTAAGCTAGGAGCAGAAGGATATTTCTTTAGGAGTATTTTGCTTACATGAGGAACGTAGCTCAGACCCCATATTCACATGCCACAGATGGCAAGTAAGAGTTCTGTCCCGTTTACAGTCTGATAAACACTTTGAGAACATCGTTATGCCTTGACAGTGGTTGGTTCTTCATACTGCCTGCCCTTCTCACCGTGTCCTGAGTGCCGTCATCCTTCACAACAACGTGTGTACCAGCATTTCATTAGCATCCTCTCCTGATTCAACATTTTGGTTGTTTCTCAATTTTTGTATGTTTTATTTTAAAAGATTTTATTTATTTATTTGACAGAGAGAGAGAGAGATCACAAGTAGGTAGGCAGGCAGAGGGGGAGGGAGAAGCAGGCTATCCGCTGAGCAGGGAGCCAGATGCGGGGCTCGATCCCAGGGCTCTGGGATCATGACCTGAGCTGAAGGCAGACACTTAACGACTGAGCCACCCAGGTGCCCCTCAATTTTTGTATTTTTTAAAAAGATTTATCTAAGAGAGAGAGAGAGAGAGCACCCGCGAAGGAGTGGAGAGGTGGGGCAGAGGGAGAGGGAGAAGCAGAGACCCCGCTGAGCAGGGAGCCTGATGCAGGGCTTGATCCTTGATCCAGAATCCTGAGATCATGACCCGAGGCAAAGGCAGTTGCTTAACCCACTGAGCCACCCAGGTGCCACTGGTTGTTTCTAAATTTTTGAAATTGCAAACAACGCTGCAATGAATGTTTTGTGCCTTGGTATACTTTTTTTTTTTTTTAAGATTTTATTTATTTATTAGACAGCGAGAGAGGGAACACAAGTAGGGGGAGTGAGAGAGGAAGAAGCAGGCTTCCCGCCGAGCAGGGAGCCCGATGCGGGGCTCGATCCCAGGACCCTGGGATCATGACCTGAGCCGAAGGCAGCCACTTAACGACTGAGTCACCCAGGCGCCGCAGTGCCTTGGTATACTGTTGTGGACAAGTCCTTGAATGTCAAATTATTGGGTAAAGGTTTTATGTATTTGTTAGTTTGATACTTGTTGCACTCTGGATAGGCTGGACTGGTTTATACTCCTGTTAGCAGTAATGAGACTGCTAGTGTTGTCATCCTTGTGAGCATTAAAGTAACAAAAATTGGATTTTTGTCCTCTAATAGGTGAGAATAACAGTGTCACCTAGCAGTTCACACCTTTTATGTGTTAGTGGTTTGTGTCTTTTTTTTTTTTGAAGATTTATTTATTTTAGTTGGGGAGGGGCAGAGGGAGAGAGAGAATCTCTGGCAGACTCCCCGCCGAACTTTGGAGCCTGACGCAGGGCTGGATCTCACGTCCCTGAGATCACAATCCGAGCTGAAACCACAAGTTGGACACTCAACCAACTGAGCCAACCAGACGCCCCATGTTTGTGTGTCTTTGTCAGTTTTTGCTCATTTTTCTGTTGGCTGTCTTTTTGCTACGTAGGTTCTATATACTGGAAATTACTCCCTTTTCATCTTTATTGCAAATATTTTTTCCCTGTTCGACATATCTTTTAACTACTTCTCTGGCATATTTTTCACTGCACATCAGTTTTAAATATTTATGGTCAAAATTTTCTATCTTTGGTGTTACTTTGGGATTTATGTTATATTTCAAAATGACCTCCCTATTTGAGGAATATAAATAAGTTCACCAGTGTTTTCTTCTTATAGAAAAAGTATAAGATAGTATTAAAAAGTATTTTAAGTATGTTTTTTTAATATTTAAATCTGCTCCATTTGAAACATGTTGGATGATGGCGAGAGGTGGGAACTTGCCCCTGTGTGGGTAGCGGGTTGGTTCTCACACTGCTCATTCCCTCAGCAGTTGCGGCCCTGCCTTCTGTGGCTCCTTGAACATCTGCAAACCCACCTATACTTGGACGGATTTCTGGGCTGTATTCGGTGTCGTCTGCCTGTCTTCTGCTTTTCAGTTCTCAGTGGATCTAATTACTGTGGCTTCACAGTCTGTGTTAGTATCTGGATCGGCCAGTCTATCCGTTGCCCTGCACCCCAACTCTTTTCCAGCTATTTTTGCTCATTTATACTTCCTGTCGCATCCCAGTATCGTTTTGAGATGTTTCCCTTTCCCCACCTTGTCTCCTTGCCCCGTCGTAATTGCACTGATTTCATGGAATAAGCATAGGATTGGCTGTTTCTCTGTAAGAGAAAGTCATTTTGAAAAGGCAACTGGGGGGCACCTGGGTGGCTCATTCGGTTAAGTGTCCAACTCCTGGTTTCAGCTCAGGTCGTGAACTTGGGGTGGTGAGATGGAGCCCCACATCGTGCTCCACACTCAGTGCAGAGTCAGCTGGAGATTCTCTCTCTTTCTCCCCACCTCCCTCCACCCTCTCTGCCTCCCCCCTTGCTCACACGCGCTCTCTCTCTCTCTCTCTCTCTCTCTCTCTCTCAAATAAAATCTTTACAAAATAGCAACAGGGAACAGTGTCTGCCATCCCCCTCCATCTCCTTCAAGGCCCTTTGGAAATTCTAGTTGACATAATATAAGAAAAAGAAGTAAGAGATACAAATACTGAAAAAGAGGAAAAATGTTATTTGCAGGTCTTGGTAATGCCTTGGAAAACAGAGGATCAACTGAAAAAATAATAATTTATTAAAATATTCTAAAATCATTAAAATAATGATTCAGAAAATTGTCAGTAAAATACAAATAGAAAAATCAGTAGTTATCCTAATATGACTAGTTATAAAAATAGTGGGAAAAGATAGTATTTATAACAATAAAATGATAAAATATCTAAGAATTCAATTAAAATGGCAATAGAAATGGTTTAGAATCGGGGAGCCCGGGTGGCTTAGTCAGTTAAGTGTCTGCCTTGGGCTCAGGTCGTGATCTCAGGGTCCTGGGATCGAGCCCCGCATTGGGCTCCCTGCTCGGCGGGGACTCTGCTTCTGTCTCTCTCTCTCTGTCTGTTGCTTCCTCTGCTTGTGCTCTCCCTCTCTGACAAATAAATAAATAAGATCCTAAAAAAAAATTATTTAGAATTTAAATGAATCCTACATATCTTCCTTTGTTGAGAAATGCACAAGGAGGTATGAATAACTGGAAGCAGCTTTTTATCCCTAAATAATTATAAATCTAAGGTCGTTGTAATTCAGCAGGACTTTTTTTAACTAGAACATTTCCCGGGCACCTGGTGGCTCAGTTGGTTGAGCGTCTGATTCTTGGTCTCAGCTCAAGTCATGATCTCAGGGTCATGAATTCGAGCCCCGTTTGGGGTCCATGCTGGGCATGAAGCCTACTTTTTTTTTTTTTTTAAAGATTTTATTTGTTTATTTAACTGACAGAGAGACAGCGAGAGAGGGAACACAAGCAGGGGGAGTGGGAGAGGAAGAAGCAGGCTTCCCACTGAGCAGGGAGCCCGATGCGGGGCTCGATCCCAGGACCCTGGGATCATGACCTGAGCCGAAGGCAGTCGCTTAACCAACTGAGCCACCCAGGCGCCCCGGCATGAAGCCTACTTAAAAAAATAATAATAACTTAAGGGAGGCCTGGGTGGCTCAGTTGGTTGGGCGTCTGCCTTTGGCTCAGGTCATGCTCCCAGGGTCCTGGGATCGAGTCCCGCATCGGGCTCCCTGCTCAGCGGGAGCCTGCTTCTCGCTCTCCCTCTGCTGCGCCCCCTGCTTGTGCTCACTCTCTCCCTCCTTCCTTCCCTCCCTCCCTCTCTCTGACAGTTGAATAAACAAAATCGTTAAAAAATAATAACAACTTGAACATTTCACATCTGTCGAGAAGAGTGAGTGCAGGAGGACTGCCAGGAAAGTCTCATAAGAACAGGGTCGTGAGGAGGGACTTGCTCTGGTAGAAGTTTTAAAATGGTGCCAAGTCACAGTTATGAGAGGCATGTGCTGGACCTGTGACTAGGTGCAGAGCTGGTGTGTGAGGGTTTGTACAGGGAGGGTACTTGGTACAGCCTTTCTGGGTGGCAGTATTTGAACACTCCTTGTCACTTTTCAACATCATTTCTGTACTTTTCTTTCTCAGTCCAGTCAGCCTGTGGCTAGAACGAGACTGTCTAGTACACTCGACCCGGAGCTCATGCTGAACCCAGAAGCCTTGCCCCGGGCCAGTGCTGTGGCCCTGACAAAGGAGTATTCCTTCCTGCGCTCCAGTGTCCCTCGAGGCCCAAAGGTGGGCAGCTTAGGGCTCCTGACACATCCTAAGGGGAAAAAAAGTTCCAAATCAAGCAAAATTCGGTCTCTGGCTGATTACAAAACTGAAGACGAAGGTTCTGGGAGTTCTGGTGGAAACGTTCCGGCTGTAGACTCTGCCAGGGGCTCTCTGAAGCAGAACCGCAGCAGTGTGGCATCCGTGGTGTCTGAGGTTAGCCTGTGTCCTGAGGCTGATGATCACCTGGAGAATGCGTCCCTGACGGGTGACAACACGTCTGAGGCCGATGGGAATGAGAGCGACAGCTCCTCCCACAGCAGCGTGTCTACCCGTGGGACATGTGGGCTTCTAGTGAACGCCGTGGGCACTCGAGAAGCCTCCTATGTGGTCAACGGCCAAGAGATTGCCGCTGGTGCGCTGGGCCAGTTCCCCTCCATCACAGATGTCCTCCAGGCCGCAGCGGCCGAGCACCGAGACCAGGGGCAGGAGGTGAATGGGGAGACGCGGAGTCGGACAGACAGCATCTGCAGCAGGTGGGTGCTGTCTGCAGACCGCCCCTCCACTGCCAGCGCCGATGGACAGCACTGTTCTGCTCTCCGAATTATGTGTTTAGTCTTTAACATTTCATTTACACATAGCTCTGTCACCCTGTAAGAAATGGCATAGATCAGTAACCATTTCCGTTGTTAAGATCTGCTGTTTTACAGCATTTGTGCAGACGTGTCTCTAGGACGGCACGGGTGCTTCCCTGGGCTGACGTTTCACTAAAGATTTTCCAGCTCCGTGGGGGTGTGTTTATTGGTAGCATTTGTAAGAGCATTGATGCTTGATTTAAATCTTTTAACTTATTTTAAAAAACTGGGGGAGAGGAGCAGTGGTGTGAGGAGCCTGGAGACGCGGGGCAGGTGAGGAGGAGCGGTGCTGGGTCCTGCGACGTCAGGTGCCTGATGCTCGGTGCCCTTGTTCCCCAGCGCGTCCCTGGAAAGCTCTGCTGCCGAGACCCATGACGCCATGCTGCAGGCCCTTAAAGACAAGATGAGGCTTGAAGGGCAGCTGGAGGCACTGTCTGCAGAGGCCAGTCAGGTAATGGATGCGCTCGGGCGGGCGAGTGTGCCGCGGCTTTGAAGGGTGTGCGATGCCTGCTGGTTGGGTGTGGTTGTGCACATGTCTCGAAGTGGAGCCCGGGCTTCTGTGTCCTCTCCCTTGGCTCCGTTAGCCTCAGGAAGAAGTACGCTCGTTTCCCGTCTGACTGCGTGCCTCAGTTTCCCCTGTATCCCTGTCCTAGCTCTGCTGATAGATACCTAACAGTCCTTTTGGTGGATTTCACTTTCCTGGCATGGTAAAATTGTTGTCTCTGTCCCTTTAATTCTCTTTGCTGTGGCTTTTGCTTTTCCTGATGTGAATTTTGCTGTATCTGTTTATTTCCATCCCTTAATTTTCAGTTTTCCTGTTGACAGTCAGGGTCAGTCTGTTCAGTGGAAGCCCGCGCTTGGTTTGGTGTGGAGAGCAGGGACACACATGATTACAGAGGTGCTGTCGAGGCTGCGCAGGTGTTCGAGTACAGGGCACAGGGATGCGTCTCTGCCAGACGTGCCCCTCGTGCCTGATGTTGTTTTTTGCATGATGTGGTCCTGGGACACAGACCGACCCCTCTGTGTACATAGACCAGTGTTGACTGAGGAGGTGGTTGCTGGGAATGAAGGTGAATTTTGGTGGCATATGACTTTCGCTGTCTGTCCCTCATCAAATGCATTTTTGCTTCATCTGCACATTCAACCCCATGAATGATGTCGGAACCTTTGTTTGCTTTTATTTTACTGTACCTTCTTTTCCTCCTGGGATACTGATTTGCTCTTGAGTTGTGTGAATTGTGACAGATGTGATCCTTTCTGGCTTTGCTGTAAAAATCCAAGTTCTACGTACTGCAAAATCTCATTGCATTTGCTCAGTTAACAAGATTTTTGGGGGTATTTGTTCTTCTGTTTGTTGAATTTGATGTTTGTCTTCGTGATGTTGGTTTTCTTCTTGTGTGTTGATGTGCATTTGTCTGCCCATCTTTGCATTTTGGAATTCCTGTCCACACCCCTGATAGACTCATTTTTGGGTAGGCAGGAGATACTGATGGCAGAGGGGGCGTGTGCCCTTCCCCTGTTGTCCCTTGGACGTTCTCTGCTGCCCAGGGGCCTAGGGCTTGTCAAGGCCCCACCTTCCCTCTCAGCTCCTGTTTTACCCTACAGATAGCGTCCCTGTGGTGCCTTGTGTGCTCTGTGCCCCGTGGCCTTGGCCAGAGCCCCTCAGAGTCCTTCTTGTGTAGTAGGAGGCGGTCTCTGCCTGCAGGCATGTTCCCAGATCTGAGTCTGACGGCGCTTGGTGTTGCGGGGTCTCTGCCTGCAGGCGTGTCTCCAGATCTGAGTCTGGTGTTGTGGGGTCTATGCCTGCAGGCGTATCCCCAGATCTGAGTCTGGTGTTGGTGGGGTCCCTGGTCCCCTCAGTACTCCTGGTAGTCTTCGTGTGTGTGCGCGTGCACGCTGGTGCACTCGTTTCTTGAACAAATGTGTTTTCCGACATCCTTGTGGGTGAGCAGGTGCTTGCACAGCTCGGGTGTTACCCGTGCAGAGAGTAAGCAGACTCCGTGGTCACCCCTCTTTGCCCCTTTGGCCTGTTTGGAGAACCTGCCTTCTTTTGGGAGAGCCATCATGTTAGAGCAGCTGAAAGCTTGGGAGACACGGTGCTTTCCCCTCTGTGTCTCACTGGTTCATTTTGGTGGCCCTCATAATGCATGGGGTGGAAGTGGCTCATTTTCTGACAGTTTCTGATGGGGGTCTTCCCAGGCACTTAAAGAGAAGGCAGAACTGCAGGCGCAGCTCGCCGCTCTGAGCACAAGGCTGCAGGCGCAGGTGGACCAGAGCCACAGCAGCCAGCAGAAGCAGGACTCGCTCAGTTCAGAGGTGGACACCTTGAAGCAGTCTTGCTGGGACCTGGAGCGAGCGATGACTGACCTGCAGAACATGCTGGAAGCCAAGAACGCCAGCCTGGCGTCGTCCAACAGTGACCTGCAGGTGGCAGAGGAGCAGTACCAAAGACTCGTGGCCAAAGTAGAAGAGATGCAGAGAAACATCCTCAGTAAGGACAACACAGGTGAGCGCTCCCCAGCTGGCTGCACGTCTGCTCCTTAATTCTTGCAGAGCTTCCCAGCGTGTCGTGGCCCGACTGGGGGCGGTGGTTATCTCGTCCGCTCTGGGGACTGACCTGTTACATTAATATGCTGGGAGGCGTTGTATTCCCTGCTAATTTATGTACATGCTGTCCACTTCTCTAAAGTAAGTATTGTTTTTGGTTGAGTGCATGGAATTCTCTACATTTTTTGCACATGCAGCAAAGGGGAATGGCTTAGGTCTTAGGAATGGACTTTGGACCCTTGGTATTTGGTGGTAATGTTTCCACTTATTCTGCCTTCAAAGCTTGCTTATTCCTCAGAATTGCAGGATCTATTTAAAATATTTATTATTTGGGTGCCCAGGTGGCTCAGTCAGTTGAGCGGCTGCCTTCGGCTCAGGTCATGGTCCCAGGGTTCTGGGATCGAGCCCCGCATCTGCTTCTACCTCTGCCTCTGCCTCTTTCTGTCTCTCATGAATGGATGAATAAAATCTTTAAAAAAATAAAAAAAATTATTTATTTTTAAAGATTTATTTATTTATTTGAGAGAGAGAGAGAGGGAGAGAGAGAGAGCGCACTAGCAGGGGGAGCAGCAGAGGGAGAAGCAGACTCCCCACTGAGCAGGGAGCCCGATGCGGGGCCAATCCCAAGGACCCTGAGATCATGACTTGAGCTGAAGGCAGATGCATAATGCTTAATCGACTGAGCCACCCAGGCGCCCTCTATTTAAAATATTTAAAAGCAACACTGCTGTTGTGGATTAGTAAACCTTTATTTTTCCTGCCTTAATTTCAGTTTTTGCTGTAGCTGGATCCCTGTGGGCATCACCTATGGAATGAGAGTCCAATGGAATAGTGGTTTCAGGGGAACTTGGTGGCAGGCTGTGCACAGAGAACCCGCTGCAGCCCTTCCCTCACGCTGTCTTCTCTTCCTGGGGCATGTACTGTGCACTGCGTGTAAGGCCGTGACACCAGGTTTCAGATGTGATGACATAAAAGAAAACGTGACAAGATTCTGTCACAGAGACTTTATCCTGATACTAGAAAGAAAAAAGTGCTAGCTGAGAAACACAACTGTATACTGTTTCAGTCTTTGAACGATTTTGTGGTACCTGGTCCCTTTAGAAAAGTATAAAATCCAAAAAGTTCCGAGCACCAAAATAATTTAAGTCTGGCTTGCAAGGCCTGACCTGACCAGAGCTTGTTGGGCAGCAGAGCTGACCAGCGCTCACATGGTGTGAATGCCTGCACGTGGAGCTGAGGGCATGTCTGCTGTGGTCTGGACTGGGGTTGCCTTTCTAAAACGCCACCGCTCTGATCTCTGAAACACATCTGGCCCCAAGAATTTCCGATAAGGGATCGTGGATCCTCTTAAACTATCATTTTTATTCGTTTTTTAAGTTTTGGAAATGGTCTTTAGAATGGTAAGTGTTTTCTTAAATGTTGGGTATAATTTTAATTTTAGAGAGTTTGACCAGTTTTGTTTGTAGTGTGCTTTGGGTTGTTGTGACTTCCCGTCCTCTCCTTGCCTCCCCCTGCCCTCATCAGTGTTAAGAGTTGACCATATCAGCACACCAGTGGGTTTTAGTGGAATTTGCAGCACAGTACCATTCTGTTTATTGACATAGGTGCCATCAGGCCATTTGAAGACCAGAGCCATAGCACCCACAATGGCTTTGTGGGCACACAGTTGACCCTCAGTATCCGTGGATCCCTAATTGTGAATTCCCTGGCTCACTCAAATTTGTCTGTAACCCCAAAGCAGTACTGTGCTTGGTCACTTGCGGGCAGGCGCACTCTCTACAGGGTGGGCCTTGCCCAGCACGCTCACTCCCAGCTGAGCAGGTGCCCTCTTATGGTTTAGCATCACCTCCTTTGCATCTTTATGCTTTTTAGGGTGGTTTTACTATTTAAAATGAACTCCAAACACTGTCGGGTGTTCTTAGTACAAGAACTCTGTGATGTGTTTTATGGAGAAAAGAACGTGTGTTAGGTGAGCTTTGTTCAGGCATGAGTTATGGTGCCGTTGGCTGTGAGTTCAGTGTTGATGAATCAACAATATAGATTAAATAAGGTGCCTTTACACATAAACACTCACGAAACAAGATTGTGTATTGACCAGTTGACCCCCTATTTTTCTTCCGGGAGCCATGGTTCAGCACCCTCGATTGCAGTGTGAATGAGAGCTGGCTGTTTCTCGGTCTCTGCTGAGAGCCTGGCTCTGCTTGGTGTGTCCCTGCAGAGCTGCAGGCTCTCCTGTGTGCAGCAGGTGCTCTGAGCTCTGCTTGCTTGCTTTCAGTGCATGACCTGCGACAACAGATGACGGCCCTGCAGAACCAGCTCCAGCAGGTGCAACTAGAGCGAGCAACTCTGAGCAGCAAGTTGAAGGCATCCCAGGCCGAGATCTCATCTCTGCAGCATGTCCGGCAGTGGTACCAGCAGCAGCTCGCCCTGGCCCAGGAGGCCCGGGTCAGACTGCAGGGTGAGATGGCCCACATCCAGGTATGGCCCCTGACATGTCTCATGTGGAACAGTTGCCTTTTTCTTAAATTAGTTTTTTTAAAGATTATTTATTTATTTATTTGACAGAGAGGACAAGTAGGCAGAGCAGCGGGCAGAGGGAGAGGGAGAAGCAGGCTTCCTGCTGAGCAGGGAGCCCGATTCAGGGCTCGATCCCAGGACCCTGGGACCATGACCTGAGCCGAAGGCAGACGCTTAACCGACTAAGCCACCCAGCCGCCCCAAAAAGTCTGTTTTTAGATTTTATAGATACAGTTTTGAAAATCTGTTGCCCATTCATCTGGCCTACAGCCCCTCCTGCAGAGCAGGCACCTGCCACGACCTCTGACACCAGGAGTCTTTCAGCTTCTGCTTGCACATTTTTAATTCTAAAATCCCCTCTCAGGAACTCCTGTGCCCAGAGCTGTGACGAGTCCCTCCGGGGGATGCCTGCCATTGTTTGAATCCAGCTCTCAACCCCATGTCTGCCTGGGTCTCAAGACTCTCGCCCCAGCTCCCGTGCCCTGGTCGCTGCCCTCCTGGGTCGTTTCTGACATGTGTGGAACACAGCATATGTCACCTTCCTGGTTGGAGCTTCGCTTTGCTCCAGCTGCTTGGGCACCAGGTCTTTCCTGCATGAACACTCTTGTTTCTCTCCATTTTGTTGGGGGTGCAGGCATGTCCGCCTCTGATTCTGCATGAGGAGTTGGGGAGCGCGTGACCATCCAGGCCCACGGAGTAACATTGGGTCCTGCGCATTTCCTCGAGGCCTCTCCCTCTGGGCCTGTTATGTTCCAGAGGCACTCGGGATGGTAGGCAAGTGGCTGAAATGCACTTTGCTCCACATCTTGGTGCTTTGGACTAATTAGATCGCAAGGGTGCCAAATAGTGCCTCGGTCAGCCTCTGTCTTCTTTTTGAATTCAGCTGTAGATTTTGTTCTCTCTCCCTTTCTTTTTCCCTTTGTCTGGATAAAATATTACAGATTAATTAAAACTTTATTTCTTAAGTAGAAGATGTAAAATACTAACTCCACCAAATGCTTTTTTATTTTTTTATTTTTTTTGCACCAAATACTTTAAAAAAAAAAAAACCTAAAGTCTACAAATACATGAAATAGAAATATTCTTAAATTTGTGTTACATATGTTTTAAGCCAAAGGACCATACGGGTAAGCATTTATTCTATTTACAACATACTTGGAAATCACTGTACAAGTTAATGCAAAGCTTGAAGCAACAGTGCATTTATATGAGGCATAAAATATTTAAAGAAGCTACATTTATGTGTCTTGACATAGACAGAAGTGGAGGGAGGGCCCTGGGCAGTGGAGTCTGAGAGCCATAACTGCTTTTCTCAGATACCTCCGGAACCCAGGGTCAGCATTCCTGATTCGGGAGGTGAAGACATTTCCTCCCTCTTTCCCTGATAACATAGAATGTTGCCAGGCACATCTAAGAGGCAGGACAGAGCAGGGTGATCGTTTTTCTTTCATTGCCTTAGAACACAATCCCAGTAAATGGCGCCTCCTCCTGCCCTGGGTAGCTTCCATTTAGACCCAAAATTCACAACTTCTGGTCACATCTGGCATCTCAGAAGTCAGGAAGTGTTCACATTAGACCTGGAAGTAATGTGTGGGAAGATCTAGTCCCAGACCCATGTGCCTTCAGTCTCCTCTTTCCTGAGCCCCCTCTTGAGGCTGGCATGCTGTGCTGGGCACCTTCTGTGTGAGAGACGGTGGGTCGGAGGAGGCCTGACCGTCTGATGGCCGGGGGTCTGACCCCGGGCTGGATTGCTTCTTGGGAATGGCCGAGGTCAGCCTGGCAAGTATCTCAGACAGGCCGGGAGGGCAGGGCATGACGTGTGTCTGAGCATAGTTCTAGGTCAGGTCATTTTTGGGGCAGATCCCAGTCCCTGCTGTCTCTGCAGCCAGATGAGGCCCCTCATCTTTGGGCTCACACCTATATACCTTCACTGGGGACTTTTGTGTAGGTCTTGCTACAAAGTGCGTAGCCTCGGGGATTGACCATTGACATCTGGGCTGCCAGCCTGCCCCTCTTAGGCACAAGCAACCAAGATGGCCCAGGTGTCAGGGTGGGTGACAGGAGGGTGGGCAGTGAGCCCTGTGTGGTGGGGTCCTGGGGAGCAGCTTCCCCGGGGGGCCATTGCTGGGTAGGGACCCTCACCGTCATGGCCTCAGGGATAGGCCAGTCTGCACTTGCGCGTGAAATCTGGCCATTTTCTACCTTGTGGAATTTCTCTCTGAAGGTTGGACAGATGACCCAGGCAGGCCTCCTGGAGCACCTGAAACTTGAGAACGTGTCCCTGTCCCACCAGCTGACGGAAACCCAGCACAGATCCATCAAGGAGAAGGAGCGCATTGCTGTCCAGCTCCAGGGCATTGAGGTGAGGGCTGTGTCATCCCAGGACCACGGCTGTTGGTGTTTGTCTGGGGTTGGGGCTTTGGTTGTTTTGTCACTGGTCAAGGTTAAAGTTTACAAACACACGTACATAAACATTAACATTATATATGTGTATATACATTTAAGTGTCTTTAAAATAATCTTTTGGACAAGTGGCAGTGATTTAAGGTTGGGGATTCCAACCCTGACATTCACCAGAAGCTCATATGTTTCTCTGATCTGAGCTGCTGGTGCCAACTTTTCTTCCATGATGCACGTGGGCCCTGCGCTTGGCCGGTGGTGGGCAGGTGCCGGCATAGCAGGTGGGAGAGGCAGTCAGCATGTTGGATCTCTGAAAGCCTTACAGTAACAAGCATTTTCTTGTCTCTGAGCTCTTCAGCTTGTGTCCTGTTTAACCCCCGGCAACTAACCACACGCCTGAGTTAGGACAGGACCAGTGTCTCTGCAGATTATTTCCAGGGTGGTGGGGTGCAGTAGCTTTGACCGGGTCTCCTTAGCTGGGAGACCCTGTATGATTTCTTACCCTCTCTGAGCCTTGTTCCTTTGTTTTATAAAATGAGGATGATAATACGTACTCAACAGACAGGCTTGTCGGGAACTGAAAAGGAATAGTGCACAACATGTGGGCAGCATGTGGTCTGAGTTGTGTGCCAAGGATGTGGAAAGTTGGTGTTCTGGCACTGTGGCTGTTCCCCTGTCTCCTGCTTCTCTGCACCCCTGTGTCCTCACAGGTGACGAGGGTGACGGAAGAGCATCATGGCACGGCAGACATCTGCTTCAGGGGCTCAGCACCAAAGAACTGAAAAAACTTTAAGTTATAAACTAATGTTTTTCCCTGAGAAATATACTTAGGTATTGGATCTTATCTACATACTCACACCGTAAAAGAATGCAGTATTTGTCTCCCAGCCCTGCTCTGGTTTCCCATCTCCAACACAGGGACACACTGCAACCTGTCTTCGCGTTAGAGGCAGCCAGGGAGGGGTTGCTCATCACTTTATCCCATTTCTTAAAGCCGGGTGTCTGCTTGCTTCTCCCCTCGGCCAGGCCCGAGGGCCAGCAGAGAGAACTGTGGGCAGAGGAATAGGTGGGGTGACCTGTCGTTTGGGCAGCAGGAGATCACCAGCCTTGGGCCCCTGTGGCCCTTGACTCCTCTGTATGCGGGTCGAGGACAGGACAGTGCTGTGGATGAGGTTTTCCCACTCAGACTGCTGTGGCCCTCAGGTTATCCTGCTTTTTAAAAAACACTGTTTTGTGTGCTTAGGCCGACATGTTGGACCAGGAAGCTGCCTTTGTGCAGATTCAAGAGGCAAAGACGATGGTGGAGGAGGACCTGCAGCGGAGGCTGGAGGAGTTTGAAGATGAGAAGGAGCAGCTGCAGAAGATGGCAGCCTCGGCTGCATCCCTGGAACAGCAGTTGGAGCAGGCAAGCACCCCTGTGGCCTCATGTCGCTGCCCTGGTGTCACACACGGCATCCTTGCCTGGCTGGCCTCACTGTGCGTGTCTGTGCTGCGGTGTCCGTTGAATTCGGACTGTGGTGTCACATCCACAGTCCGGCTGTGGTTGCAGACCTGGCCGGGTGTTGACTTCTGCTGGTATTCTTCCGCACCAGAACTTTCCATGTGGAACACTGACCCCAAAGCGTCTGTCCAGGTGATCTAAGCCCTGAGCGCACACTCTTGGAGCAGGGCAGTCACAGTGAATCAAGTTCCTGTTTTCCAGGTGAATTTGACTTTGCAACAGCGAGACCAGCAGCTTGCGGTGTTACAGCAGGAGCACCTCGACCTGCTGAGGCAGCTCACCTCAACACAGGAGACGTTGCAGGCCCGGGAGCGGTCCCTCAGCGACCTGCAGATGCGCTACGACGAGCTGCTTGCCAGGCTGGAGGAGCTGCAGGGGGAGGCCGCCTCCAGGGACGACACCATCCGCTTCCTGCAGAATGAGAAGATTGTCTTGGAGGTGGCTCTGCAGGCGGCCAGGAGTGGCAGGGAGGAACTGGACAGAGGAGCCAAGCGCTTGGAAGAGGGCACTGAGGAGACATCACAGGTTTTAGAGCAGTTGAGGCAAGAGTTAGCCGTGAAGTCCAGCCAGGTAATACACTTTGCTGCCATTCTGTCCTGAGTGGAAATCACATGTGCAAGGCCCGGTGGTGGCTGTTGGCTCCTTTGTTTGAGCACCTTGTTTTGTAAACATGGAAGACCGCTTCTAGGGCAGGGCCTAGGGCTCGGAAGGGGGGGTGGGGGGTGGACAGGGACCCACACCAGTAAGCCGTGTGCTTCCCAGTAGCTGCTGGGTGTGTAGATGCTGAGGGCTGGGAAACCGAGTCATGCTTGGTGTGTTGAAAGTAATCTACCAAGGAGCACCTGGGTGGCTCAGTTAAGTGTCTGACTCTTGACTTTGGCTCGGGTCATGATCTCAGGGCCATGGGATTAAGCCCCACATCGAGCTCCACACAGTGTGGAGTCTGCTTGTCCCCCTCCTGCCCCCCCCCCCCCCGCTCAAGTGCACGTGCTCGCTCTCTCTCTCTCTTGCTCTTTCTCAAATAAATAAATCTTTGAAAGAAAGAAAGAAATCTACCAAGAAACTCCCAATTTCTGTCCACAGATGATGTGGAGCTCAGATGTGGGGAAAGTTGCATGGAACTTTTGGTTTTTCCCTGCTGCATGCCCATAGTGGGGCCTGCTGCACACGTGGCAGGACGGTCGTGTGTCCGTGGGTGAAGGCGGGAGACACCGGAGGGTCTAGGCGTATATGGACATGAGCAGCACGGCACTCCTCGAGCCGTTATGCTAACAGCGTGATGTGACCTGACGTAGGCACACGTTAACAAACACAGGATGAGGAAGGTGCAGGGTGTGCAGGCAGTGGAGTTTGCCCTCCCTGAACATCAAGGATGAGGACATCGGTGGCAGGTTTCCCTCTGGGAAGTAAAGTACAGGGGGCCTGTGTTTCCTCTGCAAACATTGCCCTGGGCCCAGTCGCTTCTCAGACAGGACACGAAAGCAAGTCGAGAAGCAGTAGGTGCGTAGTTTAGGGGGGTTGAGGGGACCTTCTGGATGAGGCGGAATTTGGTCTTACTGTTGGCTCAGTAAGAGGGACGCCAGCTGACGCCTGAGAAATGCAGTCATGGGGTCTGGCGCACTCTGTCACACTGGAGTCTTGCCTGTGTTGTTCTGCAGTCTCTGGAGGTTACAGTGGGGACCGAGACGATGATCCTACAAACAGAGGGAGGCGGGAATGGTGGCTGGCCTCCCTGTCTCCCCGGGAGCAGAGCGGCCTCAGTAAGGTCTGTGCGCGCATGTCCTTTGTAGGTGGAGCACCTACAGCAAGAGGCCGCCACCCTGAAAAAGCAGACACAGAAAATAAAGGAGCAGTTTCTTCAACAAAAGGTAAAAACGTGTTGTTGGTTTTCTTTATACGCAGCAAGTGTGTGAAAAAAATCACATGTGATTTAATCATTTCTCTAGAACAAAAGTGGTCAAGAGGAAAGCAACATTTAGATCCCCTCAGTTTTTTTGTTTTGTTTTGTTTTAAAGGCACTGATCATTAGCTGTGCTCTCACCCCTCCTATTTTAAGGTCTCAAGTCAAGATGCAATTTCAGAATAGGGTTGGCATCTGTGATGTGATCTTGGCCTTTTGTCACGTCAGAGAGCGCAGGCTGGGCTATGACACAGACTGACTTCTGTTAACATGTCTTTGAAAAATTAGACCCTGATCTAGTGTTGAAGTAAGTTCTGGCTCATGCAAAGGGCGGGGGCTCACATTTTATATGAGTGAAGCCAGTGTTGGCTCTTGGAGGAATGAATGCGAAGTGTTGCTAGCACCAGGGTTTTGAGAAAGGTCGACCCAGGGGAGAGCTAGAAGTGGTTCTGGACTTTGTTGCTGGGACGCAAGCCGGGGGAGCACCCCGCATAAGCCTGGCAGTGTGGCTGAGGGGAGAGCACTGGCCAGGTGACACCTGTGCGCAGCGCCCAGACGTGTTCAGGTGCGTAAGGTGATGCTGTGCCTCAGTTGATGGTGTCCTGGAGTTGGTGGAATGTGTTATTTGTAGTCCAAAACACATTATGCCACAGATCAGTGGCGAGCATTTCTGTTGAAGGGGACTGCACTTTGTGCTGGCTGCAGCCTCTCTCTTGTTGGGCAGCTGATGGTGGAGGCCTACCGGCGGGACGCCACCTCCAAGGACCAGCTCCTTGGTGAGCTGAAGGCCACGAAGAAGAGACTTGACTCAGAGCTGAAGGACTTGAGGCAAGAGTTAATTAAACTTCAAGGGGAGAAAAAGTCTGTGGAGGTAGAACACGTGCGCTTGCAGAAGGAAGTGTCCCATGTCCATCAGCAGATGGCCGACCTCGAAGGGCATCTCCAGTTGGTGCAGAGGGAGCGCAACGAGATGGAGACGCATTTGCAGGTCTGGGATACATTTGACTTTGAGGTTCTGCCAATCATGCCCAGGGGTTTCTTGTGCAGGGCGGAGGGCAGGACAACCTGGAAGAAGTCCGTCTTAGAGCTCCTGTCCTGGAAGGACAGGCAGACGGACAGGTTTCCCCCCTGGAGGCAGCACGGGGCTGGAGGCCGTCAGCCGTTCATAGTTCACCCCAGCAGGTGCTGGGAGGGGCCTGGGGGGCTCTGGGAGGGGTGGTCCCTAGGGGACTGTGGGCAGAGCCACAACCAAAGGTTGACCTGGGCGTTCCCTCCAGCACTCTGGACCGCTCTCAAGTGATCGCCTATACAAAGAGCAAACCCCTGTCAGGGTCCTCTCCAGAGCCCTTGTCCTTGAGGGTGTCCCTGAACCAGCACCGTTGAGCCATGAGGAGCCTGGTCCTGAGAAGCAGGCTGCAGAGGGAGGACTTTGCTCTCCTCACTGTTTTTTCTTCCCTTCTTCTGAAGTCTTTGCAGTTTGATAAAGAGCAGATGGTAGCTCTTACAGAGGCCAACGAGGTGCTCAAGAAGCAAATTGAAGAGCTACAGCAAGAAGCCACCAAGTAAGTGGACCCGAGGCATCTGCAGGCAGAAGGGGTGAGCGCGGGCAGCCTTGAGCTCTGTGGGGGACACACAGCAGCCGAGGGCCAGGGAACTCTGAACACACTGTCAGTTGAGCCCTTGCCAAGGAGAGGGGACACAGGATGTACTTCTAGGCAGCCAGGGAAGTCAGATTCCAAAGTTAAGGTTGGAGAGGAGATCCCGGCATGGTTTGGTGGCTGCCTGTGGTTAATAGGCACTCCCCCTGTGTGCGTGTTCCATGCCAGGTGAGTGTGGCAGTGCCTGCCCCTCCCAGTTCCCCCAGCAGGGCTGACGTACTTGCTGTGCATATACACGGCAGGTAGCCTTTTGGGGCCTTTAACCCCCGTGGCATGTCTTGTGTCCTGCGTTCCTTTACTTTCGTCAGCTGGAGATTACTTGTGAGCTGTGTTTTTGAGATTATTACTGCTATTCAAGAAGAGCACTGGAAGCGTTTGGAAGGACAGCAGTATTCTCTGATTTTCATGAGATTTAAGTGGCTCTGAGAAGGGAGCAGGGCAGAAGTGGGTGCACTGCTGGGCTCTGTGAGGGCAGCTGACACCAACCCCACATGCTGGATCTGGGAGGAGCGGCAGCTAGCTGGTGTGGGGCTGGGGGCGGGCAAGGATGAGTCTTTCCTTGGTGCTGGTGCCAGGACATCTTGTTGGAAGTGAGTTCAGACTCCTCTGTCCTGCCCACCACACCCTAGGGCCATCACAGAGCAGAAGCAGAGGATGAAGCGGCTGGGCTCAGACCTGAGCAGCGCTCAGAAGGAGATGAAGAGCAAGCACAAGGCCTATGAGAACGCGGTGGGCATCCTTAGCCGCCGCCTGCAGGAGGCCCTTGCAGCCAAGGAGTCGGCAGACGCAGAGCTGAGCCAGCTAAGAGCCCAGGTGGCTGGCGGTAGCAGCGACCTCCCTCTGCACGTGGGTAACCCGTCTGCTATCGGCCAGGCTGCCAGTGGTGCAGACTCAGTACTGGGGATTCGATGTGTTATAAACATTTGAGAGTCTGGAGACCCAGGGCAGAACTAGGGTGTAGGCAGCCTTTCTGTAAAGTATTGTGTGCTAGCGACATGACCAGGGGCTTGAACACTGCACAGACGTTCTCTCGATTCACCCCTGCTCGCCTGCGCACCGTCGCCTCCTCCCTCAGCCTCCCTGCCCACTCCTGTCCTTCTCCACACCCCCTCTGTGTCTGGGGAGGGATTCCCTGAGTGCCCGTGTGGGAGGCTCGGGGGGAAGTATTTGGAGAGTCCAGGAAAGCGTTTTGAAGGAAAGAATCTTTGAAGTGGTCTTGAATAATGGGGGGTGCATCTCGGCAGGGGAGTGCTGTGCCGGGCGTGCAGGAAGACCTGTGCTGTGCATCTCGAGGGCACGGTGGGCCCCTGGGGGGTGGGCTGGTGTGAGATGGAGGGCTGGCTGGTGGCTCGGGCAGCGTAGACCTCACTCTTCCGTGGTGGGACACTGACGGGCGGTGGCTGAGCACAGCCGAGGCCAGGGGAGGCTGTGTCAGGGAGACCATGTGGGCTCTCCTGCAGTAGCTGAGATGGCCGGGCCATGTGAAGGCTGCAGAGCAGCCAGTGGGACAGGCCACTGATGGCGTGTGGTCACTCAGGAGGGGAAGCTGTGAACCAGCGGGGCAGGCCGGGGCCAGCGGAGGGAACAGCACCCAGTGTCCAGCTTGAGGGTGGTTGCAGCTGGCTCTGCTGACAGGAATCGATCGGGGAAGGCAGTCGGTGTGGGCCAGAGTGGGCCGGGAGTGGCTGTAAATACTCAGACTCGAAGGAACAGGGACCCTGCATGTGGTGAGGGGCATGGGCTCTGCTATTCCTGCTGTTATATCATGGGGCAGAAGCCTTTTGCTCTGGATTATGTTTTAGGATAAATGGGCAGATGTCCTCCTTGAGGAGGATGGAGGATGGGCCCTGGGCTTGCAGGGCCTTTTTATTCCTGTGATGAAGGCTGCCAGAGCTTCCCGAGTGTCCCCAAGTTCTTGGTGCCCCACTCCCTGCCGGCTTTGGCCAGCATCAAGTTTTACCTGACTGCATTAATTTGCTTTTTGTTTATTCCTACCCAACATTTCACTTATGTTTAGCGGTCGTGTTTCTTACTAAATGAAGTTTGTCTTGATCTTCTCTCTGTGTAAGAGTTTATAAGTGGGAAGCCATCATAGCATGTTTTCTTACCGAATTAGATAAACTTAATACTTCTTTTACCTAATTAATTTATAAAATAGTGGGAGGGGGAAATTTTATTAAGTTGCAATTTCCCTTCAACCTAGAAGTATTTCTCTGCTTCTTTTTTGATTCTTTGGCTTCCCCGGTGTCAGGGATCGACTGTAAATGCCCCGGGGAGCCTGTTGCGCCCCCCACCCCCCCGCTGCACTGCAGCCTCAGAGCCAGAGTCCTGGATTGGTCTGTGCTTCACCACTTGTAAAATGGGCCCTTCAGCAGGCTACTCACCTTCTTGATCCTCAGTAAAATGAAGGCAAAATGGAGTAAACAGTAGAACCTCCTTGGTCAGAATGGCTCCGTGAAGAAACACACACGAGGTGATCAGAGTAGTGGCTGCACCCCGCAGCAAGCATGAGCGTGGGTGCACACATGGGGTGTTAGTCCTACCGTGTCTGGTACGGCTTGCTTGCCACAGATAGTAATTTATCGTTCTTCTTTGTGAGTCAGAGGTTTTCTGTATTTTCAAAGCATTTAACTCGGGGGAGGAAGTATGGTAAGACCGCAGTGCCTGTTGAGCATGGTCAGCAGGCTTATGCGGTGGGTGCGATGCAGCCCTGCAGGGAGGGAGGTGAGCGCCTGTCACATGCTGTATTGAAACCCATGACCAAATCCACCTTCCCGTCCTGGCTGTTAGGAGAGAATCCAGGCTCTGGAGGCAGAACTGCAGGCTGTCGGCCACAGCAAGACGATGCTGGAGAAGGAGCTCCAGGAGATTATCGCACTGACCAGCCAGGAGCTGGAGGAGTACCGGGAGAAGGTGCTAGAGCTGGAGGACGAGGTAGGCTGAGCTTCGTCCTCACACAGCTGGACGGTCCTCACACAGCTGGATGGTCCTCACACAGCTGGATGGGCCTCACTGCCCCCGTGCAGCTCAGGTGCAGAGAGAAAGGCTCCTGGAGAGGCAGAACCTGGCCTGTGGCTCAACCCGCACTGTGCTTCTATGCGCCGTCTGACCGCTTGTCTGGGTCCCTCTCACCGCCCCCCCTTTATTGCTAGGCTCCCCACACGCTCTCTTGAGCACCCCTCTGGTGTGGTGGTTGTCAGAGTGTTAGGATTAAGATGTCCCCAGTAAGAACACTCTGGTTGCAAATAATGAGAAAACCTGTTCTTTAAAATAACTTCATGTAACTCTTGGGCCCAGAGAGCCTGTGCCTTCAGATGATGCTACGCGTGGCAGTTGGTGATGTCACCTAGGGCTCTCCACGGGGTCCCAGGCTCCCCAGAAGAAAGCTGGGGGGCTGGGAGCTGGGGTGTGCTGCATCTGCTGCAGTTCTGGGGTGGTCTGTTGGAGCTTCTTGGTGCAGTTGTTGTGTTTCTGATGTGGGGGAGCTTAGCTCCATTAGCGAGAGTAGGTAATTCTATAACTTCACAGTGGTTTTGATCTGTTTCAGCTTCAAGAATCCAGAGGCTTTAGGAGGAAGATAAAGCGCCTTGAGGAGTTGAATAAGAAGTTGGCCCTTGAGTTAGAGCATGAGCGAGGGAAGCTTACAGGCCTGGGGCAGTCCAACGCGGCTCTGCGGGAACACAACAGCATCTTAGAAACAGCTTTGGCCAAGAGGGAGGCAGACCTGGTTCAGCTGAACCTCCAGGTACTCAGACCCTTTGCTGGAGGCAGGGGACTCGCTGCTGGATAGGTGGCTCTCAGTCTGGTGCATGTTGCCTCACACAGCTGTCCCAGCCGCCCGCAAGCAGAGGGCTGCCCCGTCACAGACACTCAGAACAGGGAGGATCTGGTGACGTCTGAAGCTCACCTTGCAGCTCTGTGGGGTGGGGCAGAGCTGGGAGCTCCTAAGGCCCCCTTTACCGAGCTGTGGAGGCACTGTGCCCCGCCCGTTAGCTTCCTGGTGGGTAGGGGACTCCCTGCTCAAGCTGGTCCCACTGTTCCTAAGAGGCTCTTCCCTGTGTGATGCAGAGCTGGGATTTGAACCTTGGTGGGGCTCTCTCTCCGGACCCTGTTCTCGGCTCCAGCTGTGCAGCCTTTCTGGGGCTTGGGGAGGAGGCCTGGCACTTCAGGGCCATCTTCGAGGGGCAGTCAGCGGCCAAATCCAGCCCCCGTCTCAAATTATCCAGCCATTAGAGAGCGTATAAACTTTTATTTGTCACTGGTTCCCACCCTTGCCATATCTGGTGGCCTCATCCATCTGCATTACCTGCCTTACCAGGGAAGTATTTGTGTTTCTACGCTCCGATTACAGGCAACCTTTGGGTTCCTTGCTCTTTGCTTGAATACGACCATATGACGTTACGGCCATCTCAGACTTCATGTTCTCCGGAGATGGAACTCTCCCTCCTTCGCTACCTTGTGCGCTTGTCAGTAATGCACTGTCGTGTTGTGTGCCGCCATCCTGCCAGGTTCCCCGCGTGGCCCTGGGGCCCCACAGGCCTTCGAAATCTGAGTCCTTCCTCACTCACTGCTTCGCTGGTGTGCCATAGGTGCAGGCAGTCTTGCAGCGGAAGGAGGAGGAGGACCGCCAGACGAAGCAGCTCGTCCACACCTTACAGGCTGCGTTGGAGCGAGAAAAGGCCAAAGTGCACAGCCTCAAGGAACAGGTGTGTGACTAGTTTCCCACTGGTTCTAAATTGCAACTTCAGAGCCTGTCGGAATGCACTTTTTCTAAAAACTGAGTATGTGTATGCTTGACGCCTCACTTCCCTTCCAAGAATTTATTGTACGGATATCTTCGCTGATGTGTTCTGAGAATGATGTCATCACAGCCTTGGTGACAGTGAGCAGCTGGAGGGGGCCCTGATGTCCATCCATAGGAGAGTGGACTTGGATTAACCCAGATGCAGTCATATGGGCCTAAGATACATGCACAGAGCCATGTAGAGACATATTTGCTGGAGAACAATGTCGCACACGTAGTGTTGAGTTAAAAAAGCAAACTGCAGAACAATAGATGACCCCATTAGTGTTAAAAGAGCAATGGAGAAAGAAGGTTGCATGCACTCTTTGCCGTTTCCTGGCTGGCTCCTTTCCATGCTCAGGTGTTCACCAGTGCGTCAGGTCAGTCTTCCAGCAGAGAGGCCTGTCCTGCTGCCCCTGTGAGCTGGAGTAGACCTCAGCTCCTCGGTGTTTCCCACCATGGTGCCGTGTCTGTTACTCCTCATCAGAACATAAGCTTCATGGCTTGAGGGCCGTGACTCATTTACCCTCATGTCCCCAGTGCCTGGCACTGAAGAGATGTTCAGAATGTGTTTCCTGTGTGCAAGGGTGCATGTCACATCCTTTAAAAATGTTTCCGTGATGATATAACAGGTAGAAAGAAAGAAATAGTTCTTCATTTTTTTGGGTGAGACAGTAAAATATTCTCTTAAGATAGTACAGTTTTAAGATCTGTTAAGAACATGTTACTATGGGGACACCTGGGTGGCTCAGTTGGTTGAGTATCTGCCTTTGGCTCAGATTCTGGGATCGAGTCCTATGTTGGGCTCTGTGCTCAGTGGGGAGCCTGCTTGGGATTCTCTTTCCCTCTGCCCCTTGCCCCCCACATGCCTGCGCACTGTCTCTCAAAAGAAGAATTTGTCACCATGAACAGACCCCCGTTTGCCTTGACTGTGGTTGGTTTTTATACCTTGCGTGGAGTTGAGCTGAGTCAGCTACCCTCCCTACTTTTCTACCCCCCAATTCCTATCTTTTGCTCACTTAACTAATTTTATTCTCCCTTTAATGAAGTTGAATTTTATTCTCCCTTTATTCTCCAGTTAGCGGGACTGACAGAGCTAGACTCCGCCGATTGACACTTTCAGTTCCTTCATTCCGTGTCTGCTTAGAAAGGGATATTTCTTTTTTCTTTTTTTTAAAGATTTTATTTATTTATTTGACAGAGAGACAGGAGAGAGGGAACACAAGCAGGGGGAGTGGGAGAGGGAGAAACAGAAACAGGCTTCCCGCGGAGCAGTGAGCCCGATGTGGGGCTTGATCCCAGGACCCTGGGATCACGACCTGAGCTGAAGGCAGCTGCTTAATGACTGAGCCACCCAGGCACCCGGGATATTTATTTTTTCTAAGTATGATATTAAACAGTACACAGAGATATAGTTAGAGCAATTTTATAGTGTAAGGAAATTTGTGAATAGAAGTGCTGCGGAAAATGATGGATATGTGACCTTCGCTTTTTTTTTTTTAAAGGGCAGTAACTGTGAACTGTCCTCATTTATGTCTCTAAATGCATTTCATGAAATTGTCTGGAATGTTTGAACAGTACATGCTAGTAGTAAAAAAATCACAAAGATTGAAATACAGATCATCTTGAATTTGCACCTAGTGATAAACCACTGTTAGCATCTTCTGTTGGAGTTTTGTTTCCTTATTTATAAGAGTTTTTTCTATATTTGACTGTCGTAAGTTATAAATATTTTTATTAAACTTTTATTTTTTTAAGTTTTTTTTAAAGATTTTATTTATTTATTTGACAGAGAGCGCAAGCAGGGGTAGCGGCAGGCAGAGGCAGAGGGAGAAGCAGACTCCTTGCCAAGCAGGGAGCCCGATGTGGGGCTCGATCCCAGAACCCTGGGATCATGACCTGAGCTGAAGGCAGACGTTGAACTGACTGAGCCACCCAGGCGCCCTTTATTAAACTTGTAAAAAATGAAGTCCTTGCTTGTGCAGTTAGATAAGAAAACCGAGTTACTGGAAAGGAAACTGGAATATTTTGTTATATTCTGAGAACTTGCTGGTCTCCTTGAGAGAAACTGTCGTTCATCATGAAAAGACTACTGTGTCATAAATGGGTAGTAATCAGTA
Source organism: Eumetopias jubatus (assembly GCF_037043125.1). NCBI lineage: Eukaryota > Metazoa > Chordata > Mammalia > Carnivora > Otariidae > Eumetopias > Eumetopias jubatus. The sequence goes on along the minus strand of NW_028274822.1, from coordinate 93,627,713 downwards.
GCTTTACTGCTGTACTTGGTATGATGGAAGGCTATGTTCCTCCCCAAAAACATGAACTAGGACTGGATTTAACAAGAAATAGACAGGTATACTTGAGGACGATTGAAACTGTTTAGACTAAGAAAGCCTTGCATGCATTTGTTCGTTCAGTAGATACTGGCGGCCGGCTGTGTGTCGCCTGCCCGTGTGCCAGGCGTGTGTTAGGGCTTCAGTCCTCTGAGAGCTTCAGAAGCTTTGGAAGAAACAACTGCAGGAGCAGCTGGGGCTCGGGTGGGGTTGGCGGTAGCTCTCCTCGCAGACATCACGTTGGGCGCGTTCTGTGTGGTTCTTGCCTGTGTCCTTGGTGACGCGGGTTTCTGTTCTTATAGGTTGCTGCTGCCAAGGCGGAAGCAGGACATAACCGCCGCCACTTCAGGGCTGCCACCCTGGAGCTGAGTGAGGTGAAGAAGGAACTGCAGGCCAAGGAGCAGCTGGTGCAGAAGCTGCAGGCTGAGGCCGAGGGTCTCCAGTGAGTGCCATGCGGGCAGAGGGCTGGGTCAGTGCCACGGCCGGGGACAGACGGGCAGGAGCGCCACCATGTCTTCCAGTTAGGACCTTCAGCGCTTTCAGGTCACCTGGGTTTTAGCAAATCTCTGCGCACTCTGGAGGCAAATCTAAGAAGGGGAGTGTATCCAATCCCTGTCTTAGGAAACCTGCAGCTCAACTCTGAAATTTCCGGCCTGACATGGCTGTCCCCACTCCACACCTGAGGGTCCTTCACCAGGAACAGAGAGCCCTGTGTGAGGGACATGTGTCCCGAGGGCTATGCCCCACCACAGAGGTTCACTGCAGCCTCCAATTAGGGCAGCCTTGAGTTGAGCACATGCAGGGGTGCGTGTTGGGAGCTTTTCTCCCATTGTAGTCCATAAAACGGGCTAGCAAAATGTCCTTCCCAGGGGCTTTTGTGAGGATTCGTCATGAGAGAGCACCACAGTGCTCCTAGAACAGTCCCTGCCCAGAGTGGGCAGTGTGTGAGTTTCTGTCACCCCGATGGATAATGTTCCACTGAGCACACTTTGTGGTGGGGTTAGGGTGCTGTGATTTCATGCTTCCTTGTTTTTACGCTAGGATTCAAGAGGGGAAACATTCCCAGGAAATAGCACAGTTCCAGGAGAAGCTGGCGGAGGCCCGGACCCAGCTCCAACTCCTGCAGAAGCAGCTAGACGAGCAGCTGAGCAAACAGCCTATAGGGAACCAAGAGGTGACCTGCCTGGGAGGCTTTGCATTTCTACTTAGCGGGACTGACAGAGCTAGACTCTGCTGATTGACACATCAGTTCCTTCATTCCCTGTCTGCTTGGAAAGGGATATTTATTTTTTCTAAGTATGATATTAAACAGTACTCAGAGATATAGTTAGAGCAATTTTGTAGCGTAAGAAAGCCACTTTAAAATTCTTTTGGTCATGTGACTTTCTCCCTCGTCTAGATGGAAAATCTCAAATGGGAGGTGGATCAGAAAGAAAGAGAAGTCCAGTCCTTGAAGCAGCAGCTGAACTTGACTGAGCAGCAGAGTAAGAAGGAACTGGATGGAATACAGCAGTTATCACAGGTATGTGCTGTGTAAAGGCCCTGGGGCAGAAAGTCAGAGACCACACCTCACAAGGTGCTAAGTGCATAACGTGAGTTACCCTCAAACCGCATGCTTCCACCAAACCGTTTTGCAGACATTATCCGTTTCAGAAAGAAGACCAGGTCACACAGCTGAAGGAGGCCAAGCCCTAGTGCTACGTACGCCCTGGGCTGAGCTCTGTGAACTGTACCAGCAATGGGATCTGACGAAGCCCAGTCAATGAGGCAGTATATGTGAAAAGTTCACCAGTCTGTGATACACTTTTCCACAAAGAAATCTGTGTGCAGGCTTGACCACTTGCAAAAAGGATCGGGAAGAGAGCTCTCGCCAGGATTCCTACTTGTGAATGGCTGGCTTGAGTAACAGGATTGATTTATATTCTTTTTTCCTAATGGTGAGGCTTATTCCAGTAGTTGACCTTGGAATGAATTTATGTATGTATGTACGTATAGACTTTATTTATTTGACAGAGAGCGAGAGAGGGAACACAAGCAGGGGGAGTGGGAGAGGGAGAAGCAGGCTTCCCGCTGAGCAGGGAGCCTGATGTGGGGCTCGATCCCAGGACCCCGGGATCATGACCTGAGCCGAAGGCAGACGCTTAACGACTGAGCCACCCAGGTGCCCCTGACCTTGGAATTTAAATGGACTCTTGGGATCCGTTATAGACAGTGGACACGGGAATATTGCTGGTCCTCGGCAGAGGCTCTGAAATTTGGGTAAAGACGTTGAGGATGTGACTGTAATGGGACGCCGCCCAGCCCAGACCATGGTGAGGAAATAGGCTGGCGTGGCAGCACCGCCTACAGCATCATAGAAAAGTTGGTGTTGGGCACCTGGGTGACTCAGTTGGTTGAGCAACTGCCTTCGGCTCAGGTCATGATCCTGGAGTCCCTGGATCGAGTCCCGCATCGGGCTCCCTGCTCAGCAGGGAGTCTGCTTCTCCCTCTGACCCTCTTCCCTCTCGTGCTCTCTATCTCTCATTCTCTCTCTCTCAAATGAATAAATAAAATCTTTAAAAAAAAAAATCTTAAAAAAGAAAAGTCGGTGTTACGTTTCTAGCCCCTTAGACTTGTGACATACAAGCTAAGATCTTAGGAGCACATGTAAGATCCTTTAGTTTATAAAAACGTGTGACTTCCCTTTCTTTAGAATATCAAAGCTGAGTTGGAGATGGTACGGGAAGATCTTTCCCTGACCCAGAAAGATAAATTCATGCTTCAAGCTAAAGTGTCAGAGCTGAAGAACAACATGAAGACTCTGCTCCAGCAAAACCAGCAGCTCAGGCTGGACCTGCGGCGTGGCGCAGTGAAGACGGTACTCAGATTCTGCACCTCCGTCAGGTTCCCTGGGCCCAAGGCACCCCTGCTGGGCACATGGCTGGGGTACCTTCTAGTTACTCAGACAGGAAGTTCTGTGTAACCAACACTGAGCAGCTACTGTGTGCAGTAAAGGGCGCTGGAGTCTTGTGCTTGGCAGCAGGCCAAACCCTTTTATCTTGGTGTTTTTTTCAAGAGCTTTTTGCTTCTTTTTATGAATTCAGGTATCATTTTGTTGTAATACGCTTTATAAGCCATATGAGGGCTCATTTGCTGGGGGTGTTCACAAGAGCCCCTGGCCTGGTAGGTGAGCCAGCTGGGGCCAGCGATGCCAGATGGGCTTGGGGGCCTGGGGAGCCCTGCCCAGACCCTCTGTACCCAGCATTTGTTTCTCTGCTCAGGCCACGTAAATATTCTCCAGATGCAAAGAAATCCCTCAGACTCAGAGGTTTATTTAGCACTCTTTGGCTATCCGTGGAAAAAGCTTGAAGTTCTAGGAAGGGGAGTTGTAGGAGTTAAAAATTGACTTACTTCTTAAGGATATGCAGGGTCAAGGCTGTGGTCTTTTGTGGAAAGCCCCCACAGTTCCCATAGGGGTGTTCTCATTTGTGATTTAGGTCGTCCTCCTGAGTAGCCAGCATTGCGCTGTTTTGTGCATGGTCACGTGTGTTAGGAAGAAGCTCACCCATTCAGCTAACATTCCCTGAACCCTGTGGCTGTCAGCTCTGCCAGCCTGGAAGCAGGGGGGCATGCCTTCCCTGAGGGCCCATTGTGAGCTAGGATGCCCTCTGGTAGCACTTGTGATGTTCGGGGACCGATAAGGGGAAGGTGTGGTTGGTGTCAGCCTCCAAGTGAGAGGGCTCTAACCATGTGCTTTTAAAAACAGAGAAAGGAACTGAAAGGCGAGACCAGCTCTTCTGGCCCTGTGACGCCAGTGAAGATCCCCGACTGCCCTGTCCCGGCCTCCCTGCTGGAGGAGCTGCTGAGGCCCCCACCTGCCGTGAGCAAGGAGCCCCTCAAGAACCTCAACAGTTGTCTCCAGCAGCTAAAGTATGAACTGTGTTCTGTGTTCTATCTCACTTGGTTTTTAAAAATAGATTGCATGTTTAACTTGGAAGAATCCTGTTGCCAGCCCTACGTGCCCCGAAGAGGCTGGGCAGGTCTGTGCTATGTGGGGTCACTCGGGCCCTCAGTCCCTGTCATACGGGAGGACTGCCTGGAGCTAGGTGACCCTTAGGAACCCCACACATAGCTCAAGGTTTTGCTCCCACCAGCCTGAGGCCAGTGTTTGCAGGGCGTGGCCCTGTGGGGACATCTTTTTGACCCTGTGAATGGAGGCCATGTGTAGGCCCTCAGTGCTGTCTCATCCACTTTCTCCCTGCGCAGAGGCCTGTGTGTGCAGACCTCTGCACCTGCAGAGAAAAATGCTGAGCCCCATAAATCGTGTGGCCCCCCTGGGTGCTGCTTCCCAAATAGACAGGTTCTGTCAGCCACCTGAAGGTGCCGCAGATGAGCAGACTGCTGTCTGAGTCAGGCTTGTTAGGGTCTGTGTTGGAGATGACCAGTTGCCTCTTGGGGAAGTAACAGCATTGTTTCTGGCTCTCATTTGATTGGCCTGCCTTCCTTGCTTCCCCTGTCTGCCCAGGCAGGAGATGGACAGCCTGCAGCGCCAGATGGAGGCACATGCTGTCACCGTGCACGAGTCACTGTCCTCATGGACTCAGGGGGATCCCGCCGCCAGTGCTGCTCCCCTGGGAGATCACGCCAACCCCAGGGGAGATACAGAGCGACCCAGTCAGTGCAGGGTCTCCAGAGAGGCGCTTGGAACAGCGGCCGCTGAGCACCCCCACTCCGAGTGCTTGTAACTACCCAAAGGAATATTCTTTTATCAATATTATTTATTTGACTGTTTGCTCTGTGTTTTTCTAAGAGATGAAGTTTAAATTTTGCATCTGCCTTTTCAAGGAGTAGAAGAACTGAACAAGAGCCAAGGATTAGAGAAATAGTCATTTGCAGATCACAACTAGCTTTTCCCATGAAATGACCAAATGCTAGCAACCTAGTTTAGATCTCAGTGAGTTTTTGAATGTGTCTGAAGGGTTACTTGTGGGAGGAGGTCTCTGTCGAGTGACTGTAGCTGTGGCCGCTGGAGGGTGACGCCAGCCAGTGGCCACCAGCGCTGCACGACTGGGTCCTGCTTCTCTTTCCAGACTCCCCGAGAGCTTTACCTCCCTGCAGAAATGAAACTTTATTTGCACCTTTGGTTTTTATTTTATTTTCAATAGCTATCTCACCGTAGGATGTGTATATAAATACTGAAAATCATAAGCTAATCTTTAAAAAGTGTATTCCATGTTATTTAAGAATGACCTGAATTGTCTTTTTATTGATCACCTTTTGAAAATCTGCTGTCAGGAAGTAACGTACATGTAGGATTTAGGGATGTCAGGAAATTATATTTTAAGAAATATAATTATTTTATTTACTATACCTTCTAAAACCAAATATTCTTGGAGCGAAAAGGTTTTTTGTTTCAGTTTCACTTTATTTTTGAGAGCCTTTTCCTAAGTGCACACCCCACCCCATCTGACCCTTGACCCTGCATGGCCTCACTCACCTTGGCTGTCTCCTAGGCAGGCCTGGCGGCCATAAGGACACCAATCACCATGTGCTGGCCTGACGTGGGAGATGGTTGGGGAGGGGTCACAGGAGAGGAGGGGAGAGAGGGACCTAGGCTCCCTGCAGGGCTCTGAGCCAGGCTTCTCCAGGCCTCCTCCCTCCAGTCCCCACCACCCCGGGCCCACATGAAAATACGTCCATCAGGGCCTGTGTGGTCATCGTGGTCATCAGGGGACATGCCGAACTCATGGCGGTGACAGTCTTCAGAAGGTCCTGTAACCTCTCATCTGGAGGGTTTTCTAGAAGGGGCAGGTCAGCTGTGTGAGAAGGCAGTGGAGGCCTCCCGAGTTCTCTTGTCGGTGAGAGCCTGATTTGGAAGCAGGCTCCCTGAGCGTGGGAGATTTACTTGACTGTCTATGATCCAGGAGGGTTATAACTTTGTCCCCTATTGGCCAAGAAATCTAAGCTGATAGTTAACTGTTGTCAGAGAAGAGAGGCCCCCGGTGCAGATCTGCTGGTCTGAAGATGAAGTTGGAAGTGTTGATGGTTACTGAGGTCAGATATGCTTGTGTCAACTTACTACTTACGTCTCTTTTGTGGAGAAAACGGTTTGGTATTTTTAAGCTGTTTGTGTTCTCTTACATTATTAGAAGGTTAATTGATAAGATAGCATTAACTACCAAGATGCTTAGTGTTTAAAAAAAATTCCCTAGCAAGTATTGAAACTTCTGAAATATGTGTATCACTTGTACAGGATTAATCTTGAAATAATACTTGAAGACTTCATTATAAATATATCCTATTTTCATCTTAAGTTGGAAATCGTTTTTGACAAAATTGTTTTTGTACCATTAGAAAAGAAAAATCGTAATTTACATTCTTATTTATTTTGGGTGTCTTATCCTCAGTTTTAATTTTAAAACCAAGACATGACACTCAGCCTCACGCTGTGGCTACTTTCTCACTGCTGCTTATTGGAGGTCTCCCAGTGAAAGCCGGTCACTGTGCATTTTTTATTAGGAAAGGGTAAACGGATTCTGAATAATCCTCAAGTGAAAGCAGATTTCTCTTCCTCACCCCATTTCCCTCATGTCTTACTTGCCTGCTGCGTGTGGGCATGTGTCTGCACCTGTGGGCTTGTGCGGGCCTGCAGTAGCTGCACCCCCTGCTCTCCTGATGTCGTCCTGTACCACCGTCGTGGCCACCCCATCTTTCAGTTCTGTCAACACCCAGCCTGCCTTTGGTCTGACCTCCCTGGCTGTCCCCACGCACTGTGATGTTTCTTGCGTGGCCTGCAGCTCCTGACCTGGGGCCCTTTTGTTCAAGCTGACACCACCTTTAAGCTTCTTAACAAGTCACTTGGAAGAGGAAGCTGGACTTTGAAATCACCTGCTTCTGATTTATTGAGGGTTATTATTATTTTTTTAATCTCTAAGGGACTTGATTGGCATTTCTACCTCCCAGGCTACATTCTGCAGTGAATATCATTTGAAATATTCTGTTTGTGGGCAGAAGTGGGAATTTGGAATTTACTCATGGAAAACAACAGTCCAGTCCGGATTATTTATAGGAACAGGCTTGCTGTTACAGTATGTTTATGTATATTATTCATCCTGTGTGATGAATACCGTATTTCTTGTTTTTCTTATGTTCCAAAAAAAAGCTTATTGCAGTGTGGTTATCACTGATTTTTCCATGGAACACATTGGATAGATGCCACAGATCTTACGGATTTCCATTGTTTTGTTCTACTGTTTGGAAGGTATAACAGGCAAGGATGTGACAGGGTTTGTCTCTGGCCTGGGCCCGGGTCACGGGCGACCTGCTGGGAAGGTTCTCATTACACTCTTCCTTAGTCTGAAGACTTTTCTTGATGTAGGGTTACTCACTGCAGAAGCCCCAGCATATAGTCCTCCTCCTATGAGTAACTTTTTAAATAGGAATGAGATGTCCTGTGTAAAGATTTCTAGTAGTGAAAGGGACCAGTATGTCCTGGAGCCTTCCTCAAGGACCCCGGTGACGTGTGAGACGTCCTGAGCCTTACTCAGACACGTTCCAGGCAAATCTGAGTGTGTGGTGGTCTCAGGTTATAATAGGACCCTTGAGGGTAATGTTGTAGAGTGTCTAGAAAACTGGATGGCTTTAAGTTACTCATTTCTGTTAAAAATTTCCTCATGAAAGGGAGTCCTCAGGTTGGGGCTGTTAGGGGAAAGGTGTCACCGTGCACAACGAATTGTAACTTTAAAAAGCATGTTGATTTTTTATAAAATTTAAGTGTGCTGGGGAATTCCTTAAATTTTGTGCAATAAACTATTTTTTGTTAAAGATTTTCATATTTCATTGGGGGCCTTATTTTAATATATATATTTTGCCATATTATCTCGGGTTGTTACAAACTGTTTAAATACTTGTCTTAAAAGAGCATTTTACTGTTCTGCTAAAAGATTCAGATGGGTGTGAAATCTAACTTGTGCTGCTTTTGACCATAGCAGAAGAATGGCAGTGTGTTAGCCATGCCCTTCCCCGTGGCCCCTGGCACACCTGCTGCCACGCGCAGGTGGGTACGAAGGACAGGCGTCCTGTTGAGTGGACTGAGAGACAGGAGGGCAGGTGCCCTTTGGGCTGCGAGCATGTCCCTGTACGGGGTGCTGCGTCCACCACTGGGCCCCGCAGACTGTCACAGCTGACGACAGCTCGGCCATTAATACTTCTGAGTCTCTGTGTCGTGGTCCAGTTTCCCCTCTTCCATCCATACTCTGTTTTCAGAAGAGTTGGCCAGACGTGGGAAGTCTTCCATTAAGTGTTCTCATTAATGATCAGCATGATAAAACTGTATAGAAAAGAAGTCAACTAGTGATCACAGAATGTGGTTTTGTGGTGGGACTTACGCACTCTTTCCTAGGACTCCGCTCTATCAATCAGCTCCCCTCAACAGGGGTCCGTTAACACGCTGCACAGCCCAGGTGAGGATTCCTGACTGCCTCTGGTGTGGCCCTGACTCCCTGAAATGGGGAGGATGCAATCTTTGTTTTCTCTGCAGTAATCGGGAAAGGAAGGGTTCTGTGTCCCTGAACTTTTTTCTTCTGCCTGTAAGAGTGCTAAACATTTGCAAGCACCAAACGAAGCATGCTGCACCCTCGGTGGTTGTATGGTGGGTGTTCAGGAGGGGCCGGGCACAGGTCGATGGAAGGTGCAGCGGGAATGTGTGCTGAGGGAAGGACCCAAGACTTACCACTGAGGGGGACCCTGGTATTCAGAGATCACCAGGTCACTCAGAAATCTCCTACCTCGAGCAGAGTATGTGGGAAATACAAATGGGATTGTTTATGCTGCTACCGTCCGGTTTGATGGATAAACACAGGAGCTGTTGGAAGAACCTCCAGGCCTTTTCTAGATGAGAAGGAATTCTCAGCAATCAGCAACTTCTAAAACCAGAAGCAGCATTTACTGGAATTCTGCTTACCTTCATGCATGTTCTCACTCAGGATAATGAATGTTGCAGATTCTGGTAAAAAGTATACTTTGGGGATGTCTTTTCTTGGAAACAATGGGAGATACTAAACTGTGTTGCTCTTCCCTTTTTTTTTTGCCTGTTTGGTGTGGGGGCGGGCCCTTCTCGCATCCCAGCTCAACTCCTGGAGCTTGAGACGGCCAAGGGCTCGGGAAATAGCACCGTGACATCCCTTTGCAACAGCGTGCCAGGCTGGAAGTGTGTGGATCACGGCAGCATCTCAGCAGGAGGGCAGTGGCTCCCGGAAGCACCTGGAGGTTCTCATCCACACGGCCAGCGAACCGCAGGAGGAAACGGTCTGCGTGCTTTTCACACATAGTCTGGATCCGAACTCCACAGAGCGGGGGACGGTAGCCAGCTTAAAGGTATCTCACAGGATACCTCATTTTGTTTGTGAGCTTTATTTTTTTTAAAGATTTATTATTTTTAGGGGCGCCTGGGTGGCTCAGTTGGTTAAGCGACTGCCTTCAGCTCAGGTCATGATCCTGGAGTCCCAGGATCGAGTCCCACATCGGGCTCCCTACTCCGTGGGGAGTCTGCTCCATCTGACCCTCCCCCCTCTCATGCTCTCTCTCTCATTCTCTCTCTCAAATTGACAGAGAGCGAGAGCACAAGCAGGGGGAGGGGTAAAGGGAGGGGAGAAGCAGACTCCCTGTTGAGCAGGGAGCCGGATGTGGTGCTTGATCCCAGGACCCTGAGATCATGACCTGAGCCGAAGGCAGACGCTTAACCGACTGAGCCACCCAGGTGTCCCAGAGATTTACTCATTTTAGAGAGAAAGCAGAGGGACTGGGAGAGAGAATCCCAGGCAGACTGCCCACTGAGTGCGGAGCCTGACGACGACTCGGGGCTCCATCTCACGTCTCTGAGATCATGACCTGAGCCGAAATCAAGAGTCGGACGCTCAACTGACTGAGCCGCTCAGGCGCCCGTTCGTGAGCTTTAAATGTGCATTTGTAAAGACTTGATGGATATTTCAAAGTGATTTTCCTAGTACTTAAATCTTGGTGTGTTGAAAGCTGACTGTCTCCTCTTATTCAGAAAACAGCACTTTCCCTTGACTGGCTTCTCCATGTTAGTGATAGGCCAGCCATGCCCACAGCTCCTTTGGTCTGTTTTGTGCCCTCTCCTGTCTCCTCGTCAGCTGAGAGCCCGGCTTGGCTATGGAGCCAACCCTGTACCAGCCTCTTCCACTCTTGTCTGCAGTGTACGTTTGCTTGAATTCAGGGCACACAGTGTGGCTATCACACCGTCTGCAGTCTGGCCCAAACCAACCCCTCCAGTTTCTTAGTCCTTTCAACATTTAGAGTTCTGTGGTAAGCACTGGCGCTCTCCACCAAATACTCCTCCTCTGCTGGCTTCTGGGGGAGCCGGCAGGTGCATGCTGTGGGGCAGGAAGCTCAGCGCATTAGAGCCAGTGAGGTGTGTCCCTTCTGGGCCAGAGCCCTGACCGTGGGTCGCATAACCCCCACCATGGCAACAGCATGATGGTGGCCATGTGGCAGTAAATAGGAGCAAGAAATAAACCTGGTTCTATCAAGCTTCTGGAGACCTGGGGGAATTACTACACCATGATCAGTAGGGGCTCAGGAGCGCCCTGTGCCTTGCTGGGACCTCTGGCCTGCTGCCTGTGCCTAGTGCCACCCCTGCCTTGCCTTCATGCACAAGACGTATCTGAGTGCTTGTGGCTGTCACGCATGATACCAGAGATACAGCTTTTCAGAGGGAAGAAGCCTGGTTTGTAGCATTTGATGATTCCTAGGTGTGAATACCCTTCCTGGGCAGAGCTGAAGCTCCCAACATGATGTCATTGGAGCTGGGAAGGGGGTGTGGGCTTTCCCAGGAGACTCCAGCACATCGCTGACTGTCCCCGAGGGATGTGACCATGAGCAGAAAGCAGACCTAGCTCGACTCCTTCATAAAATCTTCCCTAATCCCCAACCCACTGCGCTCTTCCCCGTGTACATTTATATAGGGAACTAAGCTTATGCCATAGTTATTTCTGGAGAGTCCCTTCTTTTCCTACTAGATTAGGGGGCGTCAGGGGCTGGAGGACAGTACTGTGTATCCCACTCAGCAAGTGAGTTTCGTTGAACAGATGAGCCTTAAAGTCAGTGACTCTGAAGAGATATGTAAAGAAATACCAGTTGGGGGATTTTCTTCCTTGCTAATTTGGTGTAGAAATGGTGGTAGAACACTTCAAATAGAGCAGACTTATGAATTAGGGATAAATAAATACCTTTATTGAAGACCTCTTAAAATTCAGAAAGACTGTGACAGCCTTGTGTGGAATAACCCTTCGCTAACCTGCACGTGCAACTTCCAGGCTCCCCTGCCAGTGAGGCTTCCCGCCGGGCTCCGCCGTGCCCGCCGCCAACGGTCCCAGCTGCTCCCTTGTCACTCCCAGACTGCCTGGCATGGGCTGCTTTCCTGGCTAGACCCCCACCACAGGTAACATCATGGGTGGCTCGACTGCCCATGCTTTCCCTTCTCTTGTTGAAGGGTGCTCATGACACGTGAAAATGAGACTTTTTCACTCAGTCGTTGACGGATACCGTCCCTGGCCCTCTCGTGATCTGGGATCAGAAATGGAGTTCGGGGTTAGGGTAGGAGTTAGACAAACTGTAGTTAGGAATTAGATCAAACCTGCTGCTCTCAGAGAAGACCACCAGTTCTAAGCTTCATTTCTGTTCATTCGTTGGAAATCCACTTCTACCTCAGTGGTACACTGTGGTCAGTAATAGGGTTGGCTTCTTAACGTTGGAACCGTTTTTCTCATGATTATCCTACTCTTACTCCAAATGTCGTCTGCATGACAGTGATGAGGAGGATCCCGCCACCGTAGGATCCCTATTGTCCGCTGGAGTCCCAGAAGATCCTGGTATCAACATTACTGGTTAGGCTGGTAAAGCTGCTCGAAGAGACCCCAAAGTTCAGTGCCTTAAATGAGGGAAGTTTCTCTTTCATACAACAGCCCAAGCATAGAAACGGGACCAATCCAGGCAGTTTCGTGGTGCCGTCTGTGTCTGGGTCCGTTGCCTCTCTGTAGTCCCTGGGCCACAGGATGCGGTTTTTAGCTAGACAGCAGTATGTTTGTCACTAAAAAGTGGGGCGCCTGGGTGGCTCAGATGGTTAAGCGTCTGCCTTCGGCTCAGGTCATGATCCCAGGGTCCTGGGATCGAGTCCTGCATCGGGCTCCCTGCTCCTTGGGAGCCTGCTTCTCCGTCTGCCTCTCTCTCTCTCATGAATAAATAAATAAAAAATCTTAAAAAAAAAAAAAAAGTGGAGGATGGCTGCTGCTGGCCACAGCCTCTACCCCAGTCCACAATCTGGCTGGTCCTCTCCTCTCCCAACTACTGGGATTCACGATTACTATACCAAAATCCCTTATGATAGGGGAGGATCCTGCTACCTCGTGAAGGCCCGGGCAGGTAACTTAGGCCTCGTAAACCTCGTAAAGGGTAATAGCGGCTAACAGTTACCACGCCCTTACATAGGGCGGCTCTGTAGCATGGACTGGCGTATGTTAATCCTCCATTTTACCACTGAGGAAAATGCAGCACAGGGCAACTAGGTAATTCATCCGAAGTTACCCAGCAGGTAGGGGGCAGAGAGGGTACCAGCCCAGGCAGTCTGGCCCAGACCTGGGTGCTCCCATCCACGCAATGGCACACATCTGTAAAAAGGTCAAGAGGCCCTGGGTGACTCAGCTGGTCGAGCGTCGGGCTCTTGATTTCAGCTCAGCTTACGATCTCAGGGTCGTGAGATCCAGCCCTGAGTGGTAGGCTTCTCTCTCCCTCTGCCCCTACCCCCCACTCATGCGTGATCTATTAAAAATCTTAAAAAAAAAAGATTGGGGAGCTGCTGGGGACAGATGTTTGTTTTCAGGATACTTAGTAATTAAAAACAAGAAATGGCAAAATTTCATTCTAGCAAGGCACTCTTCCTTTTTAAATATACACAAAATTTACAGTTAACAAATATTTTGAATGTCCGGTGTGGTGGGTTCTGGCAAACCATCCACCAGCGTGTACCCAAGCAAGACCTGGAGCGTGTCCTTCACAGTAACGGTTCTCTCGTGCCCCCAGCTGACCACCCCACTCGGGGAGCCTCTGCTGACTTCGATCACCACGAGCTTCGGCTGTTCTTGAGACTTTTACAAATGGAATTGTACAGTACGCACTTTTGTGGGGAGGCGTCCTTGTGCTTAGTGTGGTTCTCAGATTCATCCATATTGTTGCTGAACGCAGTCTGCACCAGAGGAATTTCAAAGGACAGTTCCCCAGCTTGGCGTCTCCTGTTTGGGGCTGCCGCAGACGCCGTGTGGACGTCCACGTTCGTACCGAAGACCACTGCTGAGCCACAGAGCAGGAGCGGATGTCCGCCTTCACGGCAAACGGCCTGTTTGGAGTGCTTACCTCCTCTTACTCCGCCAGCACGGCATGAGTGCCGCAACGACTCCGCATTCCCACCAAAGTTAACAGCGCTGGTGCGCGAGGAGCAGTGTTTCATTGTGGGCTTAATCTGCACTTCACTCACCCTCAAATTTACTGACTCTTCTCTTGGGCCCAAAGCACTGTCAGCACCACCCCCGTTAAGTGTTTTTTACCAAGGATGTCACTTGCACTTCGGGGTTTTTATTTGTTCCATTTAAAAAAATGTATGAGTTCCAGTAAGAGTCACCCTTTTTGCGCCCACGTCTGAGCGTCCTGACAAGCACCGAGAGCGCTTCCCTCGGCCCCGGCACACCCCCGGTCGACTCCGTACAGTCAGAGCCCCGGACCCCCGCGCCAACTCGAGGACGCCGGCCGCCTGGAGCCCTCCGCGCCCCCGGACTCCGGCCGGCAGAGGCCGGCGGCACGGCTAGCGGGAACGTCTCTCCCGAGCGCACGCCGCAGCTGCCGAGCCTCCGCTGGCTCAGGCGCGCAGGACCTCGTTCTGAAGCCGTGCGCCGCCGGAAACTCCGCTGTCAGGGGGTGCCCGCGAGAACCCACGAAGTCGCGACCCTCCTGGTTGCGCCGACCCCGCGAGCAACCGTTTCCGCTGGGGCCGGGCAGAGCCGGCTGAGCCCCAGGCCGCCCCCCAGGGCCCTGCCCCGTGACGCCGCCCAGACTCCCGGACCGCGCCCTCCGGGCCTCGCCTATCTCCGGCCGGTTCCGGGAGCCCCCCCGCCCCCCCCGCTTTCGTAGCACGCCGCGGCCGTGGAGGCCGCCCATCTCAGGACCCCGCGACTCGAGCTGCCCGCGCCACTGCCTGAAGGCGCGCTCGACCACCCCGCGCCATCAGGGCCTGGGGCCCCGGCCACGCTCCCTTGCCAGGCCACCGAGCGCGGGAGCGAGCGCCCCGGCCCGCGCGTGCGGTCTCGGCTCCGCACCGGCCACCCCGGTGTGCGGCGCCATCAGGCAGTGGCGCGGGCAGCTCGGCTCGCGGGGTCCTGAGGCGGGCGGCCTCCTCCGCGGCGGCGGCGGCGGCGGCGGCGGCGGCGGCGGCGGCGGCGGCGGCGGCCGGGCGGCGGCGATGCTGTGGCCGCGGCTGGCGGCGGCTGAGTGGGTGCCACTGGTTTGGGAGCTGCTGGGCGCCTCGGTGCTGCTCATCGCGGTGCGCTGGCTGGTGCGGCGGCTGGAGAAGCGGCCGCGAGGCCTGGGCCGGAGCGGGCCTCCAGCCCCGCCGCCCGGCGCGCCCACGAACTCGGCCTTAGACCCAGGTGAGGCCTGTCCGCTGGTGGGCCCGCGTCCCTCCCGTCGCCGCCCTGGACCCCTCCCCTCCCCGGGCCTCGGCCCCCCTCCCATCGCCCCCTCCCGTCGCCGCCCCGGGCCCCCCCTCCTGCCCTCCCCGGGCCCCCTCCCATCTCTGCTCTGGGCCTCCTCCCCTCTCCTCCCGTCGCCGCCCCTCCGCGGGCCTGGGTCCCCTCCGGTCGCCGCCCTGGGCCCCCTCTCCTCCCCTCCCCTCCCCGGGCCTTGGCCCCCTCCCTCGCCGGCCTGAATCTGGGGTTCTGGGCAAAGACCTAGAGTAAAACTCCGGCGTCTTCAACATGCCGACGATGGGAAAGCGGGGAGCTCCGGTGGCTTGTCTGTGGGCAGTTTTGTTTGTTTGGATCCTATGGGACCGCCCTTCTGCGGGGTCCTGCAGTCGTGCTCGTCTCCTGCGTGGCCTTGCCCTGCTGTGTGTGCTGCAGCAGTGGCCTCACCGGATACTGCGCGCCCTGCGTGCCTTCGGACCCTTGTCGTTCACATTTAGCTGGCTCTCTTGCGCGAAAGTTTGGGTTCTTTCCGGAGCGTAAACGATACTTTCTTAAGGACTCTGAGAGGAGGGTGAAATTTTAGTAGCAGAAAGTCAAGTTGAGCCCACCGTGGAATCTCAGGGCTAACGGGGCCCATAGGGATGACTTCTTTTTCTTGTGGGGTTTTACCGCTGAGGAGATGGGTCCCAGGAAGGCCCAGCTCTGGCTGAGAACACAGGTAGGAGGCAGAAGCCCGCCGGGAATGCGGGCCTGTGGACAGCAGGCCCAGCTGCCCCCATCCTGCCGGTTGCTGCTTGCTTTGCCTTCTCTCATCCTCTTAAGAAAGTTTTAGCTGTCTTTTTTTTAAAGATTTTATTTATTTGTCGGAGAGCAAGAGCACAAGCAGGGGGAGCGGCAGGCAGAGGGAGAAGCAGACTCCCCGCCCAGCAGGGAGCCCAATTCTGGACTCCATCCCAAGGCCCCAGATCACGATCGGAGCTGAAAGGAGAGGCTTAACCGGCTGAGCCACCCAGGCGCCCCCTTAGTTGGCATCTTGAGTAAATAGCATGCGGATTTGTCCAGTTACGTAGTCAGCCCTGTACCTGTTGGACGCCAAGACTGCAGATTGTCCAGATGCTAAAGCTGAATGGTGTGTGTGTCCAGAGAGCATGGGACTAAGAGATTAGGGTTTGGAGTGTCTTTTTTTTTTTTTTAGAAATTTCCTTTTTAATTTTTAGTTTTCTATTTTGAAATCATTTTAGACTTATAAAAAATTACAAAAAGTATGACGCAGATACACACATGTGAAAAGATGCTCAACATTTCCAGCCAATAGTGAAGTACAAATTAAACCTAAAATGAGATATGACACCCATTAAAATGGCTAAAATAAGAATACCACAAGGTGCTGGTGGAAATAAGAAAGGTTCAGCTACTCCAAAATCAGTCTGGCAGTTGCTCAAAAACGTAACTGTGCACTGCTTTCCTGGGCATTTATCCTAGAGAAATGAAAACTTATTTTTACGCAAAAACCACGTGTGAATGCTTATAACTAGTTGTAATTGTAGTGTTCAAACACTGGAAGCAGCCCACATGTCTCCCGAGGACTGAATGGCTAAATGGACTGTGGCACATTCACACCATGGAGTGCTACTCAGCAGTGAAAAGGAAGGAAGTGCTGGTGGGTCTCTAGGGCATTATGCTGAGTGAAAAAAGCCAATCTGAGAAGGTTTGTAGTGTATGCTTCCATTTATAATAACATTCTTGAAAAATTACAGCGATAGAGAACAAATTAGTGATTGCCAGGGTTTGGGGACAGGGGAGGAGGTTGGGGGTGGCAGGAGATCTTTGTTCTGGTGGAGCCGTTGAATGGTTGATGATGAGTTTATACGTGTGGTGGACGGTCATGGAATTCCATACAAAGACAGCAGAGTGATGCAGGCACTTTTCTGATGCGCTGCCGCGTGTAGGATGTCACCAGTGAGGGACACTAGGAACCGTCCCTACTGTTTTTCAACTTGAGTTTATAATTTTTGCAAAATATAGTTAGATCCAGTATACCATTCACTTGGATTCCCTAATGTTAGTGTCTTACATAATCACTGTAAGTAGGACAAGCCTCAACCTTAGTCTGGGGCCTTTACAGAAGTTTGCTGACCCCTGTTCTGGCCTCCCCTCCCCTTGCTTGTAGCTCCCTTCTGTTGGTGAGGAACCTGGCTTTCCTTAGCCACTATCTGTCTAGTTATTTGCTGATTCCTAGAGTAGGCATAAAGTAGCTTCAGAATTGCTGACCTGTAGAGTGCATAGTCACATGCTGTTTTTCATTTACTAGGTTAGTTCTCTCCCACCTGTTGTTTCTAATTTGTAATGCAGTTGAGCTCATTTGTTCTGGTTTGTATTCCACTTGGGGGGCCTTCCGCCATCTTTTTGTTTATTATTTTTTAGTATATGTGAATCACAAACATGTTTCTAAAAGTCAGAACATATGAAGTGATACTCAGAAGGGTTGCCCTCGGGATACCTGGGTGACTATCGGTTAAGCCTCAGGTCATGATCTCAGGGTTTGGGAGCCTGCTTCTCCCTCTCCTGCTCCCCCTGCTTGTGCTTTCTCTCAGTCAAATAAGTAAATTAAAAAAACAAAAACAAAAAATTTGAACCTTTAAAAAAAAAAAAAGCGTTGCCCTCCCCTGGGCTGGCCCTCTGTCCATTCTTCGAATCCAGTTTCCACCCTCCACCCCCAACAGGGACCCAAGCTCATTACTTTCTGCTTTATTCTTCCTTTTGTACACATGAGCAAATACTTGTGTATTGTATTACAAATATTAATTACAGTGTATTAAAACACATGTTTTTGTTTTTATTCAAATTGACTTTCTAGCAGATTAATAAGCCTGTGTTACTTGATAACTTAGTAACCAGAACTGACAGTTATGGGTAATTTGTCAGTGTCAAACACAGCAGCACAGATTTAACATGTAGTATTTTATCTAATTTTCATTGCAGCCTAAGAAGTAGAGCTGTTGTTATGTCCATTTTATAGATGAGGAGACAGGCTTGGCGTTTGCATAACTTGTCCACGGTCACACGGTTAGTGCTGGGACCTAATGTAATTGTTGTGTTTAGTGCTTGCTTGCCTGCAAGGACAAAATCCCCTTCAGACTAGCCCGGGTTAGAAAGGTAGTAGCTTTAGAGCAAAGACACGGGAATGGTATGAAAACTGGACTTTTGTAGGAATGGATGCAATTCCTCTGTTTATTCAGAGCATCTGCCCCACTTGTCCTGACCCCTTGCATGTGATTTTTACCTGCCCTGTGCCTTTCATACCAGTTTCCTATCGCTGGGCCACCTCTGTTGCTCTTATATCCAGGTACAGGGGGAATCTGCTTAGGTACCATCCCTGGGTAGAATCCTGTGATCAGTAGGCTGCCCCCTTCAAGTTCTTTGGCAGCTTTTTGGGGCTGTGCAGTACATTCATTGTTTAAAAGGCTAACATCCCCTTTACAAATAAGTAACAGCCATTTTTGAAACCTTGGAGTTGGGTGGGGGGAGGTGCCATTAAAAGTTTTAAAAAAAAGAAAAATACACAGCTGCTCCTGGGAAGCTCAGTCCATTGAGCTCTGGCTCTTGATCTCAGCTCAGATCTTGATTTCAGAGTCACGAGTTCCCTGCATTGAGCTCCATGCATTGAGCTCCATGCTGGGCGTGGAGCCCACTTAAAAAGAAAAAAAATAAAAGAAATACACAGAAATAGGGTAATATAATGAGCTCCTTGCTTGTAGTCATCATCCAGCTACAACAGGTATTGATATTTTGTGAATCTTATTTTATCTGTCACTGCTCCTCCTTTTGCTCTCCTGCTAATTTTTTTATTTATTTTTTTAAGAGGGAGAGAGAATCTCAGGCAGACTGCCACTGACCTCAGAGCCTCACGTGGGGCTTGATCTCACAACCCCAAGATCATGACCTGAGCTGAAATCAAGAGTCAGACACTTAACCAACTGAGCCACCCAGGTGCCCCTAGAATAATTTAAAGTTAATCTTGAATGTCCCATCATTTCATCTGAAAATACCTCTTAAAACTCTCTACTCCTTGGTTTCATTGATACATTACTGTGCGCAATTCTTTCTTCATCCCTTCTAGGAGTTTCTCTTTCTCTCCTATCTGTTAATCCTTTCCGTCTGTTCCTTGTTACACCTGGTGTATTATTGGTATTACAGTCACCATCCATGTGCTTACGGCTCTCAGGTCTGTTACCCACTCTGAACTTACAAATCTTGGACTTGAGAATTGAAACACCCTGTTGGTGGCAGTAAGGTGTTTCTGATGCTACCGTGCCTATGTCTCCATCTCTTTCTAGTATTCTCTCTCGGGTGGAGTCACTCGTAGGCTTGTAGGCTGGAGATCTGGGTGTTACTTTAGGTGACTGCAGTCCCTCAAACCCCTCCCATGGCATCTGATCCATCTGTCCTTAAGTTTTTCTAATCTGAGCCCTTGTTTCCAACCCCATTACCACAGCACTAGTCTTTTGCCCCCTTATTTTTACCTCCTTCCCACTTCTTGCTGACCATGCTTAGACGTATAATCCATAGGTTTAACTGCTCTTTCTCCAAAGGTATTGACTGAAGCTCTTGCTGTAGCTCACATCCACTTGTTGGGTAGCTGTGTAACCTGAACAAGTTACTTAGTGTCTCTGTGATCCAGGTTCTTCATCTGTCAAGTGGTGGGTGAACCTGCCACATGGAAAAATTGTAGTGTGGGAAAGACCCCCAAGAGTTAGCTACTTGGTATTAGTATTAGCAGAATGACTGCCAGAGCTATCTTTGTGGCTTCTCTGGCTAAGTCTTTGCATAATTTCCCTTTATTTATGGAATAAAATTCAAATATATATGTAGGATATATTTCTGGAGTTGGAGTTTTGATGGATATTGTTCACTTGCCTTCCTTGGGTTTGTTCCACATTACACTCCGGCAACAAATGAGCATGCCTGTTTCCCCAATGTGCTTACCTTCCTAGAATGTTAGAGTGATTGTGTCACGTAATAGTACCAGGTTCTAACGTTCTTATCCAGATGAACATTTTAATTTTGTTTAGATTATTATCAATTTGGAAACCAAAAACTTCAGAAAGTTCTCATAGAGGGCTTATAGACTACAAAAAATATAGAGAAACACTGGATTGAAATGAAACTGAAGCCAGCTTTTTTGCTACTGTTGCGTGTTTTTTTGTTGTTCTGTTTTTTAATAAGAAAAGATGTACTTATAACCATCAAATTGATTTTTGTTGTCTTGGGCCTAGGTGAAATGACAATGGATGCCATCTTGGCGCGACTGAAACTCCTGAATCCCGATGACCTTAGAGAAGAAATTGTGAAAGCTGGATTGAAATGTGGACCCATTACATCAACCACAAGGTTCATTTTTGAGAAAAAATTGGCTCAGGCTTTATTAGAGCATGGAAGAACACTGCCTTCACATCCTCCTGGCCTCGACACCTCAGGTGCCACTTCTCTAAGCCAAGATGCACAAAGGATTTTGAAGTCTGCTGTAGGGAGCCAGGCTGAGCAGGTCGGCTTGTCTGAAGACAGAGATTTTGGTTATAGCATGGGCTTGAATCCTCCAGAGGAAGATGTCGTGACATCTAAGACCTGCTCCATGACCTTCAGTGCCGTCACTGGGGTCAATGGCCACAAAGCCATAGCGAGGGCATCTACGGAGCCGCCTCTGTACTATGGGGTGTGCCCGGCATACGAGGACACCCCAGCGAGAAATGGTAATGTAACAAGCACCTGGTGTTTCTTTCTTTTTTTTTTTTTTTTAAGATTTTATTTATTTATTTGTCAGAGATAGAGCATAGGCAAGAGGAGCAGGCAGAGAGAGAAGCAGGCTTCCTGCTGAGCAGGGAGCCCGATGCGGGGCTCCATCCCAGGACCCTGGGATCGTGACCTGAGCCGAAGGCAGATGCTTCACCAACTGAGCCGCCCAGGCGCCCCGTACCTGGTGTTTCTTACACAGGTGGTTTGTGGGCAGCAGGGGAAGGTGATTTTGAAAATCTCAAATCACAGAGAAGAATTTAATCACCATAATTTCACCACCCCAAGTGAACCATTGGTAGCATTTTTATGTAGAACTCTGCTGAATTATTTGTAAATGTATATGTGAATTTTTAAAAATGAAGAAAATTGGATTCTTTGAGACATGCTTCACCTTGCAAGTAGTTTTTGGCTAGCTTCCATTTGCCGATTAATTATTTCCCTCTTTTTTTTTATTCAACAGAATCTGAACACCTTTGATGTTAATATAAATGGCTAATGCAGCTATAAGTAGTTTTCAGCATCAAAGAATTGCAATTTTTTTAAAGATTTTATGAGAGAGAGAGAATGAGCAAGCCTGTGCGAGTGGGCATGAGTGGGGGGGAGGGACAGAGGGGAGGGGAGAGCAGGCTGTCCTCTGACAGGGAGCGGGGCCACACCCCAGGACCCTGGGATCGTGACCTGAGTCGAGGTCAGACACTGAGCCGACTGAGCCCCCCAGGCGCCCCGAAGAATTCCAATTTTAAACAAGACTGAAGTAGCTGCAGCACTGGAAAGAATTAAATAAAAGCCTGGTGTTGAATAGAATGTCAGAAATTATAGACTGTCATTATTGTGTACCATCTGTGGTGGTACCCCAAAATAGATTTGTTAGACATACCATGTACCATGAGTAGAATGGAATATTCAACCATAAGAATTTTTTAAAGAAGGTTTAGTGACACCGGAAATGGTCATGATGCAATTTCTGTTAATTTTTGTACATATATTTATATCTTTATTATAAAAGTTGCTTTTTATAAAAACATATAAAATTATATATGTAATATTTATGTATATTACATATGCAGTATATAAAGTAAAATTTCCTCCTTTCCACCCAAATCTTACTCAAATTAACCACCTTATAACTGCTTTTGTGTATCATTCCTGACCCTCCTATATTTTGTTTATATATACATATGAATTCGTATTGTATTTATTTATAATATTTTTTTCATTTAAACTTAACATAGATTTACATATAAAAATGTACCTTATTTTTATTTTCATAAAAATGGTAAGTAGAGGGGCGCCTGGGGGGCTCAGTTGGTTAAGCATTGGGCTCCCTGCTCAGCGGGGATCTGCTTCTCCCTCTCCCTCTGCTTCTCCCTGCTGCGTGTGCATTCTCTCACTCTCTCTAGTTCTCTCAAATAAATAAATAAAATCTTAAAAAAAAATGCTAAGTAGAAGTGTTGGGTCAAAAGGTATGTATTTTTGGGGCACCTGGGTGGCTCAGTTGTTAAGCATCTGCCTTCGGCTCAGGTCATGATCCCAGGGTCCTGGGATCGAGCCCCGCATCGGGCTCCCTGCTCCGCGGGAAGCCTGCTTCTCCCTCTCCCACTCCCCCTGCTTGTGTTCCCTCTCTCACTGTGTCTCTCTCTGTCAAATAAATAAAATCTTTAAAAAAAAAAAAATACTAAGAACAAATAATGCATTTAAAAAAAAAAAGGTATGTATTTTTAAAACTTTAAAGGCCACTGCCCTCCAAAAGGCGTTAGCATTCACTGTGTTTGAGAGAGTGATTTTTCCAGTCTCTACAGTACTGAACTCAACGTTTTAAATCTATAAAAAGGGAAGGCAGGTGTCTTGTTTCCGCTCTATCGACCACACAACCGCATGTTATTGAACTTCTCTTTTATATCTTTTGAATAAGGAAAAGCTCTATCTTGTTGTAGGTGGATTACTTTTTTTATGTTATTATAGTTTATTTGTATTAATTGGATGTATCTTTTGGTCATATCTGTTGACCATTTTTTGGGGCAATGGACGTTACTATTCCATTATGTTAGTTAAAAATGTTTTTTCTCCCCATCTGTCATTTGTATTTTACGTATTTATGAGAGTCTCATATGAATTTGATTATGATAGTTCTCCTATAGAACTTTAATATTTTTATGTAATTGGAACTTTCTTTTCCTTAATGTATTCTTGGTTTCTTGGCATGCTTAGAAAGGCATTCCCCACCCAAAATTATGTTTAAAAATCTCTTACATTCTTTGCTAATATAGTTGTACTTTTAACTTGCTTTTATTATTTTTATTTAGAGCATTAATCCAGGAATTTTATTTTTCTGTATGAAATAGTACCCTTAAATATAAAGTCACACATGTATACAAAATACATATTTTTATATCCATGTGCATACATATGATCAAGCTTATTAATTGTGTTCTTTTGACTAGCTAAGGCCCTTTTTCTTCAAGATTAAAAATCTGAAATATTGGGGCACCTGGTTGTCTCAGTCAGTGGAGTGTGCAACTCTTGATCTTGGGGTTGTGAGTTCGAGTCCCATGTTGGGTGTAGAGCTTACTTAAAATGTTTAACGGGCGCCTGGGTGGCTCAGTGGGTTAAGTGTCTGCCTTCGGCTCAGGTCATGATCCTGAGGTTCTGGGATTAAGCCCCGCATTGGACTCCCTGCTCAGTGGGGAGCCTGCTTCTCCCTCTGCCTGCCTCTCCCTCTGCGTGTCAGGGGTCCAAGCCTTGTGCTTTCTGTCAAGTAATAAATAAATCTTTAAAAAAAAAAAGATTAAAAAAAGCAAAGGTAGACGCTTAACCCACTGAGCCACCCAGGCGCCCCTAAAAAAAATTTTTTTTAAGAATAATATCTGAAATATTAATATGAGAGAAAAATCAGACAACTGGGTAACAGTTGTTTATTATGAAACCCGTGTCTTCAGGTGTGAACTAAGTGACAGTGACTCCAGTTACTCCTGTCTAATTTTCCTGTTACTTTTCCCATGCAGAAAGGATTCACGTTTATGAAGATAGAAAGGAAGCATTACAAGCTGTCAGAATGATCAAAGGATCTCGATTTAAAGCTTTTTCAAGTAGAGAAGATGCTGAGAAATTTGCTAGAGGAGTTTGTGATTATTTCCCTTCTCCAGGCAAAGCCTCTTCACCACTTTCTCCTGTGAAAATAGCACCATTCTTTAGCAGTGGTGGACTGAAAGGTAAATGATGTAGCGGCTCACTTCTTGGTGTTACTGTCCGGTGGGCCCTAGGTGTTTTGTGCTCTCTTCCACATGTATTATAATTGGTTTTCTCCTTTGAGAGAAGGAGTTTGGTTTGCTAGGAAGTAGAGAGCTAAGGCCCGGGCTGTGGAGAATGGGTCAGTTACCTGGTCTGGGAATGACCCTGAGGAGAAAGGCAGCAGGGCAGTGAGTGGGCCGGCATCCCCTCCAGGCCCTGAAGCTGACAAGGCCGAGGGAGAAGCAGCAGAAGGGCCACGGTTGGTCCTTTGTTCTGCTTCTTTTGTTTCCCTCTCTCCGTGCTGCCCATGGGGTTCAGGGGCTTTGTTAGATGCTGAGATGCGTCTATTTCCCACCTGAATGAAGCTATACCTGCTTCTAGGACTGTGCCACCAGCGTTGACCCAGAAAGTCCTGCAAAAGTTGAGCTCACCTGCAGGACCTGTCCAGTCAGAGATCTGACCCTACCCACTCTGGCTCCAAACCAGGGTCTTGTGAGAGGCTTTTTCAGTCAGCACCGTGCAGAACCGCAGCAGCCTCTAACTTTCACAGCCTCCATCATGTCCCCTCCAGGAGCTCACAGTTGTCCTGTTTCCCAGGCGGGCTGGGACTCCCAGGGAAGGCATCTTCTTGTGGACATAAGGCCTTCAGGCGAAAGCCCTTTCCTCTCTTTCCTTACTTGGCCTTACACAGGTGCTTCTTAGAGGGGAACCAGAGTGATTTTGAATAGTTTGCCGTTTATGAAAATACTCCTCTAGAGATTGCTCGCAGACATTCTCAGGTGGTTGTAATTAAACAACAACAAAAAAAATCACTTTTGACTCACTCTGCCTTTATGGGAATGCTCTGTATGCTTGGAAGTTCTTGTGCAGGTGCTGCTGGTGTGCGTTTATCCCTCCTCAGAAAGCCTTTTGCAGCTAGAGTCTAGTCAGGTCCATTTGTTCTTGGACTCATGCTATAGTGATGTTTGTGCCATGTTGTCAGCTAGGACACATGCCCTTCTGCTGTTTATGCTAATTGATTCTTACTTGTTACTCCCAACTAGGTTAGAAGCTTCTGTGGGAGAGATTTTTGTTGCCCTCAGTGTAGCACACAGTGGGTGATGAGAGAATGTTTGTGAAGTTAAATGTTCTTAAATTCTGTCTCTAATGACAGATGGTTTGTACTCCTCTGAGTCAGAAACTATAAACAGAGAACGAGCAAACAGTTATAAAACCCCCCGTACTCAAGATCTCACTGCCAAACTTCGAAAAGCTGTGGAGAAGGGAGAAGAAGACATTTTTTCTGATCTCACCTGGAGTAACCCCCGGTATCTGATTGGTTCAGGTGACAATCCAACCATCGTGCAGGTAAGCCTGCTTCTAGGATTATTAGCATCAAAATACTGTGGTTGACAAAAATGAAGCTCAGAATCTGCAGTTTTCTTTCAGGAAGGATGTAGGTACAACGTTATGCATGTTGCTGCCAAAGAGAACCAAGCTTCGATCTGCCAGCTGACTCTGGAGACTCTGGAAAACCCCGAGTTTATGCGGCTCATGTACCCAGACGATGACCCGAACATGCTGCAACAGCGCATTTGTTACATCGTGGACCTGTACCTGAACACTCCTGACAAAGCGGTGAGTGTGCCTTAGGAGAAGTCATAGCCAGTTTCAAAACAAGATTTGTGTCTCTCATATGTGAGTATTTACTGCATCCCACTGCATGTAGAGAGGAGATGGCGCATTCATTGAGCTCAGCCAGCTTAGAGAGGGATGGATGACAAGATCCATTCACACACGAGAGTTCTGCCCCACCAGGCAGGGTACACCTGAGTCTCAGCTGTGTGCAAGGACAGGTCCCTCCTGGCCTTTTTCCACAGTGGCCTGAGCAGGGCTTTGATGGGAGGATGAGCCAATGTCAAAACCTAAAGAGAGAAGAAAGTAAAGGGGTTTTGGTGCCTTTTATTCTAGGATTCTATGTATTATATATATATTTTTTCCCCACTTCATATAGGAATATTTCCTGTGGAGTTAAAAATTTCAAAGGGTTGGTTTTTAATGGTGCATAGGCTTACATAAGAATTTTTTTTTTTTTTTTTTTTTTTTTTTTTTAGATTTTATTTATTTGACAGAGAGAGACACAGCAAGAGAGGGAACACAAGCAGGGGGAGTGGGAGAGGGAGAAGCAGGCTTCCCGCCGAGCAGGGAGCCTGATCTGGGACTCGATCCAAGGACCCTGGGACCATGACCTGAGCTGAAGGCAGACGCTTAACGACTGAGCCACCCAGGCACCCTTACATAAGAATGCTTAAAACAGAAGAATTTTACATATTTATATAATGCAGAACCCAGTGATTGCTTAGAGCCAAGAACTGTAAGCTCTGAGCAAGCCTAGGAGTTTGAAAAATTGTAGTTGGCAGGAGAGGGGGTAACAGAAGCATGTTGGAGTGGCGCGTGACTTACTATTTCATGACACGTGTCAAATGTGACACATTGAACTCCAGAACTGCAAAGCAAGGATAACTTTTATTTTATTTATTTATTTATTTTCAAAGATTTTATTTATTTGACAGAGAGAAAGAGAGACAGCAAGAGAGGAAACACAAGCAGGGGGAGTGGGAGAGGGAGAAGCAGGCTTCCTGCCGAGCAGGGAGCCCGTTGCGGGGCTCGATCCCAGGACCCTGGGATCGTGACCTGAGCCGAAGGCAGACGCCTAACAACTAAGCCATTCAGGCGCCCCGCAAGGATAACTTTTAAATTAACAAGAGAGAAAAGGGGGAGTAAAGATAAATTTGGCCAAGCTAGCACAATTATAGAAGGAAGTAAAAGAGAAAACAATGATTATACGAAAGCAATAGTAAATGTAAACTAAGAAGGAGCAAAATCAGAGTTAAGTCCATTAAAACTAAGGGTGAACAGGGCGCCTGGGTGGCTCAGATGGTTAACTGTCTGCCTTCGGCTCAGGTCATGATCCCGGGGTCCTGGGATCGAGTCCCGCATCGGGCTCCCTGCTCCTTGGGAGCCTGCTTCTCCCTCTGCTTCTCTCTCTCTCTCTCTCTCTCTCTCTCCCTCTGTCTCTCATGAATAAATAAATAAAATCTTTAAAAAAAAACAAAAAAAACAAACTAAGGGTGAACAGACTCATTACGGAAGGCGTCCTGACTTGATTAGTACAATCAGGACGTGTGACTTGAAAAACATAAGAGAAGTGTGTGCCCTAAGGAAATACACAGTTTTTCTTAATGTCTATGCAGTATTCACAGAAAATGTGCATATGCACCTCCACAGGGAACACTTAATACATTTTTGAAATCAGATGTTATAGGCCATCTTTGACCCTAACTCACTAAGAGTAGGAATCAGTTAAATTGTTGACCACAAATTTGGACTATTGAGAAAGCACAGGGCACAGCAGAGATCAGCAGGGTGAGGAGCAGGGCTGGGCCGCCAGCAGTGTCCAGAGAACCCGGAGCCTGCTGTCTTGTGCAGGAACAGCAGTTGCCGGCGGGAATGAGGAGAGGGGTTGCGGCAGGTTAGAGATGGACCTGACGAGGTGTGAAGAAGAGCAGTGGCCAGAAGGAAGCGGGGGTGTTGCGGTCCCTCTGTGGCCGGATGCTCTGAATGAGTGGAGACAGTGACCCCGGATCTGCAGAGTGACCATTGTCCTCCCACCTCTGCAGGCCTGACGGGAGGTCAGGCTGTTCGTAGAGCTTGGCCACAGAGCTGGATAGAGTTGTCTCAGGTGGGACATGGATCAAGGTCCTAAATCAGAGAATGCACTAGAGCAGATCCAGCAAAGGACAGTCTGTTTTTGTAAATAAAGCTTTATTGGAACACAGCACTGCTCATTCTGAATGTTCGCTCTCTGGCCCTTGGTTGAGAACATTTGCCAACCCGGACAAACGGGCAAGATGCGGTTCGGGAGTGCTCCTGCAGGCAAACACCCAGACTTCTCTAGGTTCACGTGAGAAGTTGTACGAAGTAGAGCGTGTGCAGCAGGGGATGGGTGCTGCCTTGAGGTTATTTGCTCACACAAGATCATTTGGGTCACCTAGTGAGTACAGGAAGCAAGGCCCGTGAGGAGTCTTGGTAGTCTGGGCGAGAAACGAAGGGGATGGCAGCGTGGCACGTGGAGGGCAGGGGTGACCTGCCGGGGACTTCAGAGCTGGGATCTGCCGTCCTTGGTAATCATAGGTGGACTGCATGGCCACGTTTCCAGCTCTGGTAGCTGGGAGTGGGTTCTGTTTTGGATGTGCTACATTTGAGCTCGTGGTCATTCGAGTGAGGGTACCCAGAGGAGGTTTGCTCTGTAGCTCTTGGGCTCAAGGATGCTGTTACCCTAAAGCCCACTGATCTTTAGGCCTTAGTTGAAAGTATCTGGGAATGGGTGCCACTAAGGGCAAGTCAGAGCATTGACAAGCATCCTGGGGTCAGGAATAGAGAGTTTCATTTACTAGGTATTAGCCACTAGAGAGAATTTTCTTTGGGTACAGACCAAATTCATAGACTTTGTTTTATTCTGGGTGTTGCCTCCATCTGTTTATTTCACCTTTTTTTTTTTTAATTAAAGATTTTATTTATTTATTTTGACAGAGAGCGAGAGAGGGAACACAAGCAGGGGGAGTGGGAGAGGGAGAAGCAGGCTTCCCGCTGAGCAGGGAGCCCGACGTGGGGCTTGATCCCAGGACCCTGGGACCATGACCTGAGCTGAAAGCAGATGCTTAATGACTGAGCCACCCAAGCGTCCTTCACCTTTTTTTTTTTTAAGATTTTATTTATTTGAGAGAGAGAGAGCACACGAGAGGGAAGAGGGTCAGAGGGAGAAGCAGACTCCCCGCCGAGCAGGGAGCCCGATGCGGGACTCGATCCCAGGACTCCAGGATCATGACCTGAGCCGAAGGCAGTCGCTTAACCGACTGAGCCACCCAAGCGCCCTCACCTTTTTTTTTTTTAAGATTATATTTATTTATTTAGAGACAGAGCACAAGCAGGGGGAAGGGCAGAGAGAGAGGGAGAGAGAATCTCAAGCAGACTCTGTGCTGAGCGCAGAGTCTGATGCTGACTCAATCTCACAACCCTGAGATCGTGATCTGAACCGAAATTAAGAGTCAGGCACTTAACCGACTGAGCCATCCAGGTGCCCCTGTTTATTTCACCTTTTGGGCATTGATTATATAACATTGTACTGGGCCCTGAATTGTTAAGGCTGCTGCTGTTTACTTAGCAGGTATTTTGCCCTAGCTCATTTATAAGCTACCCCTGGACCTGGGCACCCGGGCACTAGGCAACAGTAACGGGTGCTGGGCTGGCCTCAAGCCCTGGCTTAAAGTGGGTATGTGCTAACATGCCATTTATTTCTTAGTTATAATAACAGTGTCTTTTTTTTTTTTTTTAAGATTTTATTTATTTCTTTGACAGAGAGAGAGACAGCGAGAGAGGGAACACAAGCAGGGGGAGTGGGAGAGGGAGAAGCAGGCTCCCCACGGAGCAGAGAGCCTGATGTGGGGCTCGATCCCAGGACCCTGGGACCGTGACCCAAGCCGAAGGCAGACACCCAACGACCAAGCCACTCAGGCGCCCCAATAACAGTGTCTTTTTATGGTCTTTTAATTTTGAGGGTTTTTGTTTGTTCTGCTAAATAACCTATTTTTATCTTAAAGCAGACTTATGAAACAAACATAAATAATTCTTTCCCTGCACCTTTCTCAGGGCTATGACACACCGTTGCACTTTGCTTGTAAGTTTGGGAATGCAGATGTGGTCAACGTGCTTTCTTCACACCCTTTGATTGTAAAAAATCCAAGGAATAAATATGATAAAACTCCTGAAGATGTAAGTATCTATTAAAATGCTGTTACTGTAGTGTTAGACATGAAAATATGTGAAATTATAGTCTTGATCATAGTTACTGTGAAGTCACAGTACTGACTGTGTGAACGTGTTTGCCTCATGGGCACACCTTAGAACCATGATTACTGAGTAAGGTGCACTGTAAGAAGACACATCTGTAGAATCAGGAGGAAATGAACTGCCCATGTTTGCTGATTTTATTTTCCTGAAACTGGTGATCATTTGTTCTCAACAGCTCGTGGTTTTTGTTTTTTTTTTTTTTAAAGATTTTATTTATTTGACAGAGAGACAGCAAGAGAGGGAACACAAGCAGGGGGAGCGGGAGAGGGAGAAGCAGGCTTCCCGCTGAGCAGGGAGCCCGATGCAGGGGCTCGATCTCCGGACCCTGAGATCATGACCTGAGCCGAAGGCAGACTCTTAACAGCTGAGCCAGCCAGGCGCCCTGAGCTCGTGGTTTTTTTTATCAAGTTCTCTCTGTGCTTACCTTAGTTGACCAGGGAACCAGAGAATAGAGGAGGTGATTGGTGGTGGTGGTGATGGTGACGGTGCTGATGATGGGGATGGTGATGGTGAGGATGGTGGGGATGGTGGGGATGGTGGTGATGGTGGGGATGGTGATGGTGGGGATGGTGGGGATGGTGGGGATGGTGAAGGGGGGTGGTGGTGAGGGTGGGGATCGTGGTAGTGATGAGGGTGATGGTGCTGAAAGCAGCTGACATGTGCTTAGCTCGTTGTGTACCAGGCGCTGTCCTAAGCCCCTCCTGGGTATTCTCACCTGACCCGTACAAGTCTTGTCAGGGTGGATGTTGGCAGTTGAGCAAAATGTGTCTTAGAGAGGGCAGAGGTACATCTGTGCCTGTGAGGTGGGAGGGAGGTGGACCAGACAAGAAGTGAGATGGGTGATTTGCCGCGTGCATTGGAGCTGCACCAGCCAGCCCTTTGAAATGGCATCTGTAAGGTTCTAACCTGGCAGAGATGCCACCCTTGTAGTTGGTGTGGCATACAAATAGTGCTCATTGTCTCTCATTTCATTGAGAGTACACATAAGCAAAAAGAGGTAAAATTCACCATTCTACATCTCAGAAATTACCGTTATTTTTCGTGTGTCTGACTCAACTTCTCATGTGCGTTGGTATATATTTTCAGTATAAAATGGTATTTGGTAACCAGTATTATTAAAACATTTGCCATTCCTCACAATCAGTTACACATTTAAAAAAATAGTTGTACTACTTGCAGGGTACAGTGTAGTTGGTTTCTCTCGCAGGCTGGCAGGAGATGGTAATTTTGTGGTTCCTTCCTTATTTGAAGGTTACTGTTTTTTTTATTCTAGCAAAAGTGTTCTTGTTGCTACAGTTCTCTAAGGAAGAAAGGTAACTCCTGTAGTAGTAAGAATAAAACACTGTGTTGCATGCTAAATAGGAATTCTCTTTTAATCCAGCCAAACAACAGCAACAGACAGGCCCCCAGTCATTGGAGCTCATGGAGCTGAAAATTATAAGCGTGTCTGCCTGTCTCTGCCCTGACTGATACTGCCTTTCCTTGCAAGAAAACTAGAATGTGTAGTTTAGCACAAACAAAGACAATAAAATTCACCCACAGAGTTTGTTCTTCTTGTCCTGACCCCTTCAGCGTTTATAGAACATTTTTGGAAGAAAGACTGTACTGTTTTGATTGTGGGCTTTATGAAATTTTCAGCATTAGGACACTATCCTTGCTTAGTTAATCTTAAAATTTGGTTTTATAAAATTATTTTAGGGATAAAATGTGACAAGGTATCGACTGTTCACATACTGTGTTTTTTAAAAATAGGTCATTTGTGAAAGAAGCAGAAATAAGTCTATGGAACTGAAGGAGCGGATTAGAGAGTACTTAAAGGGTAAGGTGGGGCCTGGTGCTTGGAGTGTGAGGACCGCCAGTGGGAAGGCCTTGGACTGCCTGAGCCTGGCCTTACACCGTGGGAGCAAGCTCCCCTCTCAGGGAGCCAGCCCTTCTCAGGGTGATCTGCTGCTGCCTGAACCCCCAGCCCACATGCCAGTTGTCATATAAATCCTCCTTTGAAGCCTTGAACTTTTCTGGGAGACGGCAAGTTGTCTGTCATTTGACTGTTGCTCATGGCATCACCCCATAATCTCTGTCGGTATCACACGTGGCAGGTCCCTCTGGTCCCTGCTCCCCAAGCACAGCCTGCATGTTGGCAGAGTGGAGGTGGGAGGAGCTCTTTGGTCTGGCGTTTGCTTGGCTTATCAGTAGCTCCCTGTCTGCCCTTCCATGTGCCCCTTCTGCACCACGGCCTGTCTCTCCTTTAACGATTCTCAGGCTCCCACTTAGAATAATCTTGTTCACACAGGTCCTGCCTCTCAGTCTTTTTAGTACGTGGGGGTAAAGGGGTGTTTGCTGCTCCCCTTCCTTCCTTTTATTTTTCCAGTGGAGGAAGAATGTGGGGCTAGTTAAGTGAGTCTGGCAAAAACTGGCCTCTCACCCAGAACCTCCAGCTCCAGAGCTCCTGCAGCCTTGCCATCACCGGATCGCTTGCAGAGTGGTGTTTACCGGGCTATTTACCAGATGCCTGACACAGCCACTGAGGTGAGCATCCGCCCAAGCAGTTGCCTTACCCGGGGTGTCTCCTCCCCCCAGGCCACTACTACGTGCCACTCTTGAGAGCCGAGGACACATCGTCTCCAGTGATTGGGGAGTTGTGGTCTTCAGACCAGACAACCAAGACCTCTCACATCGGCCATGGTGGAGGCGGCCCCGGAGACCCTGTTCTGACCTTGCGAGCCTTTGCAGGGCCCCTGAGCCCATCCAAGGTGAGCTACTGTAAAAGCTTCTGGAAGCAGCTCCTGGCTGTCTGCACCGGAAGTGCTGGGTATTCCAGCTCTTGCTTTGTGTTTGGTCTTGAGGCCACGCCTCGTGGAATCCCAGTGAGCTGGGACGAGGTTTGAGGAATCTGCTGTCTTGACCCTGTTCCTCACTGGCGAGCCAGGGTGCATGTGGTGGTGAGCCCACACTTCAGAGAAGTGAAGTTCACCTGGGCTAACCCACCATCATCACCTGGTTCTTCTGTCCGTATCAGTGGCCCTTCTCGTGGCACATGCCAGTCTAGCTGGGCTGTCCAGTCCCATATTCCTGGATGTGTATTGTCCCTAGGAACTTTGCTGTGCAAACTCTGAAGTTCACCTTCTGGGCTGAGGTATTTCATACACGGTGTGTCATCTTTCTTGTTAAAGATTTTAAAGGGGTGCCTGGATGGTTTGGTTCGTGGAGCGTGTGACTCTTGATCTTGAGGTTGTGAGTTCGAGCCCCACGTTGGGTGTGGAAATTAATGAAAGATAAAATCTTAAAAACAAAAACAAAAAAACCCTCAAATACCTAACACAAGACCTACTGTCTTAACAAAATTTAAAAATGATAATTTTATTTTGGGCGCCCGGGTGGCTCAGTCGTTAAGCGTCTGCCTTCGGCTCAGGTCATAATCCCAGGGTCCTGGGATCGAGTCCCGCATCGGGCTCCCTGCTCTGCGGGAAGCCTGCTTCTCCCTCTCCCACTCCCCCTGCTTGTGTTCCTGCTCTCACTGTCTCTCTCTCTGTCAAATAAGTAAATGAAATCTTTAAAAAATATCTATTTTATTTTTTAAAGATTTATTTGAGAGCAAGAGAGCAGGGGGAGGGGTAGAGGGAGAGGGAGAATCTCAAGCAGACTCCCCACTGAACGAGGGGCCTGACATAGGCCTCGATCCCACAGCCCCGAGACCATGACCTGAGCCAAAACCAAGAGTCAGATGCTTAACCAACTGCGCCACCCAGGAGCCCCGGTGTTAATAATTTTAATTAAATAGTTATTTGCAGTTATAGAAGTGTCTCCATAAACAGGTGTTATCAGTGAGGGTTAGATTCGGTTGCATAAAACAAAACTCTAATATGAGTGGCTTTTCCTCTTGTGTGATGGGAAAGTGACTTGAGGCCCTCAGTGTGGCAGCTCTGAGCCTCACAGCCCAGCCTGGGCCACTGGAAGGGAGCAGGGCTGCTCCCCTATGGAGACTTGCCAGAGCCCCTTTGTGCCGCTGTCATAATGTGGCCCTGAGGTCTGTCCAGCTACCACACAGGAGGGCATGATGCCCAGGGTGTGTGAGGAGGAGGAGAGATGCCAGGAGGCACTCAGCTGGCTCTGTGATGCTGGTGTTCCTGTAACGTGGGGGCATAGCACAGCTCAGTACATTTTCTCCTCAGGCAGAAGATTTTCGCAGACTCTGGAAAACGCCACCTCGAGAGAAAGCAGGCTTCTTTCACAATGTCAGGAAGATGGATCCAGAAAGAGGCATCGAGAGGGTGGGAAGGTACTGGCTGGCTTAGTATGAAGGGACAGGAGCTGAGTGGCAATGTTGTTTTGTACGCTGCATGCCTATATGTTGGTTGAGGACAGAAACCAGTTACAGCTGCAAAATAATCATTCCTGGGAAGTGTTTATGGGGTTGGGGTAGGGGGATGTGAAGCCTTTTCATTGAGGTCTGATTCCTGCAAACATTGCACACAGTGTGTAGCAAAGGTGTCCGCCACAGCGGTCCCTCTCCAGGCGGAGACTAATGGGAAGTGTGTCCAGGGTGTGGCAGCGTTTTGTTTGATGGGCCATACGGTGGATGTCTCCTTAGCAGTAAAGCAGGAAATAAAACACAAGAGGTGGGTGTGGCTAGCAGCTACTAGTAAAAAGTCCCTGAAAGGTGATTTTCCCATAGTGAAGAATCTAAATTACAGTGTAATCAAATAAAGCTACTTTGAATTGTTCTAGAACTTTTTCTCAAAATATAGTTTGAGAAATACAGTTTCAGGTTTACAACTTGAACTTGATAAGGACTTCAAAGTTTTATGTGCCTGAGCCAAACCAGAATCCTCTCTAACCTTACACAGTTGTTTTAAGGAAACAGGAAGGCTGGTCTTTAGCTTGTGGTGCCAGTGGGGTGGTTGAAGCCCCCTTCTTTTGCCACGACTTTAGTGTGTTCCATGTGGTGGTCCATGACAGAAACCCTGCTTAGTCTTGCCCTGCTTGAGAAAATGCAAAGTACTATTTTAGCCCCAAATTTAAAAATAAAAATTGTAACTAAGATTACAGGTATTGTTTGGCACTTCCAGCATAAAGTGGCTGTTTTCTGTGTAGTCAGTTCTGTGAGTTTGGTGTTTTACACCTCGTTTTCCAACTGATGGATTGTACTTACTCTTGCAGGGAGCTGGCTCATGAGCTGGGGTACCCCTGGGTCGAATACTGGGACTTTCTGGGCTGTTTTGTTGATCTGTCTTCCCAGGAGGGTCTGCAAAAACTAGAAGAATATCTCACTCACCAGGAAGCAGGCAAAAAGGCCCAACAGGACTCAGGAGCAAATGAGGCCTATCGTCAGGAGAGCCCCTCTGCCTTTGGTAAGGACACGCAGATGTCTGTAGGTTCTCGGGACTCGGACCCTGTCCCGTGTCCGCGGACCAAGAAGTGGGTCCATGTGAAGAGCAAGCACCTGCTGCTTCTGTCGGCTGCTCATGTTCTCAGCCCACTGGTGTCCTTGCAAGTTAGATGGGAGGTACCAGCCACTGTCACGTCCCACGCGTGCCTACCCTTGACCTTGGCTTCCTCCTCATTTTCCTGCCTTTGAAGGTGGGGCGCTGGACACTGTTGTTTCTGGGTGCAGGGTCCTGCTTGGCTTTTCCCAAGGGCAGCGCAGGCATCTTTCTGGGAGTCTTAGGAGGTGGATCTGAAGGAGAGGGCGGTTTGCTACTGGTCCTGGGGATTTGCGGCTGTACCACGTGACCCTTGCCGACTGTGTCACCCGCTCTGAAGAGCTGCTCTTTCTCTTCCTTATAGGCCGTGCCCAGAAGTGCAGCAATTCCATCTCTGTGAGGGCGTTTCTGGATGAAGACGATGACTTGAGCTTGGAAGAGATTAAAAATCGACAGAACACGGCTAGAAACAACACCCAGCCCACAGTTAGCGCTTTTGGGGACTCGAAGTGTGACATCCTTCCCTTGGAGCAGGAGACCAACCTTATAGAAGCCTCCACCCTGACCAGTCCCCACAGCAGCAAGAATGGGTTCTGTAGCCCCCTGAGCGGCAGCAGGACCCTGGGCAGGAAGAGGCCAGAGGCCCCCAGCGCAGGGGAGGCTCTCATCTCACCGGTCTCAGGCTTAATGGTCAAGTTGGATAAATTGAATTTGCAAGATCTAGAAAGTAATTTTTCTAAGACACCAAGTAAAACTATGAAAACTAGAGAAAAGAAGAGCTTGACATCAAGAGTGGATGCAGTCGAGAGTGACTTGTTAGAGCCGCCTGCTGCTGACACACTTAGAAACAACCAAACCAGGACAGAAAGCGAAATGTCAGCCAAAATGGCAAAGATACGTCTGGGTCCCGACACTCCTGTGCACGAGGCTCAGCAGAACTGTGGTTCCGTGTCCTCAGAGCCCTCAGGGATCCCCGCTACGAAGGAGCCTGTCCAGAGGCTCTTCCTTTTTGGGTATGGTGGGCTGTGTGCACATGCGGGAGGCCCTGGGAGTGGGCGTGAGCTCATGTGGCACCGTCCCAGTTTTCAGACCCTTCTCTAGCCTCAGCCTGGTTGGACGAGCTTTTCTGGCTCCCGTCCCTTTCATGAGATTGTAGTTCTTGGTGCTCTCTTGCCATCTTCCAAGTTGGTGGGAGACGTGCTCTCCTTTCTAGCTTAGCCTCCCATCTTGCTCTCCCCCCTGGGGAAGTAGTCCTCCGCAGAACGACCGGAACTGTGCCAAGAACGCAGTGTGTTTTAGAAAGAAAGACCATCCTGGGGTCATCTCAGCCTCCCTGGGACGGGCCGTCTGGGTCAGCCTTCTGGTCAGTGACCCTGGAGGTGGAGACACTCGGTATTGGGTCCACCGCTCCCCCTGTGGGACAGTGCGTCCTGTCTGCCACCATGGCCTCTGTCCCTCCACAGCCCGCACCACGGCCCCGACTGCTGGTGACAGAGACGGACGCCTGCCCTTCTGCTCCTGGGCTGGGCTCTTGAGTAGTGGTGTTGGAAGTCTTTTTAATCACGAGTGTTCCTGCTTTTTCTTTCCCTTTTTCTGACTTGTAGAGAGGAGCCGTCAAAACTGGACCGAGATGTTTTGGCAGCTCTGGAGTGTACAGACGTGGACCCTCAGCAGTACCCAGCTGTCCACAGATGGAAGAGTGCCATCCTGTGCTACTCCCCCTCTGACAGACAGAGGTCAGTGGTCCTGCGGGGTAACCTGTCGTACACAGGGCTTGTGGGTAGTTGGCTTCCAGACGGTCCGGTTGTGATTCACATGTTTTCATGTAGTGGTTCATCTGGAACACTGGTTAGCCAGGCTGACGTGCAGCTCCCGCCGTGGCCGCAGCTGGCGGCACCCTGCACAGGCAGGAGGTGTGCAGTTGCCTGGAAAGCAGAGGGGTGCTGCTGACGAGGTGGGGGTGCGGGATGGAAGCAGCTGGGAACCCTGGTCAGGGCCACATGGGACGCGTGTGGAAAATCGTATGTTCTGTGAATCTTCAGGGCTCGTGGTTCTGAGGTTCGCAGCACCTCTTCTGGAACCAGGTGGTCCGCCAGAGCTTGGGTGCAGGGACTGTTATCACCGTTGATGCTGACAGACCTTTCTTGGTTTCCTCAGTTGGCCAAGTCCTGCGCTGAAAGGGAAGCTGGAGTCTCAGCAGCTGGATCTTGGTTGCCCCCACAGCTGCAGCCCGGGGAGAAGCCCTGGGAAGCCTGGGCCTGCACCCCACTCCCCGGGCCTGGGCAGCCCTGGGCGCTATAGCCCCGCAAATGGGAGCCACCTCCGCAGAATGGCGCGCCTGGCCCAGCTCACAGCCTTGTAGAGCTGGCGCAAGCTGCTGGGCGTCCCATTGTCTTTGTTTTTAAAGGAAGAAGGGTAATGTGTTTAATGCTAAAATTTACCAAAAAGAATATATTCTGATTAATTTATTAGTCCTCATTTTGAGAGTAGAAAATTTTTAGAAAATGCAAATGTTTTGTATAAAATTTAGTTTTCTGGTGTTTTGGGAGAAGTTGATGGAAGCAACTCCAGTTACAAACTTTCTGAAAATTGTCAGTGTGTGACGATGTGGACTTAAGTTCGCCGCTCCCAAGCGTAAGACGCCATTCCCATTGTGTGTGCACCAGAAACCCAGGTGAATGCCGGAGCTGGGCTGCCAGTAGCTGCACTTGCTTCAACTCCGTTCTTAACGACAAAGATGAATTTAGTGCCATCTTCCTTTTCTGGGAAGGGTCTCTGACTTTTTAGTTCCTGATGGAAAATCTTTGTTTTGCCAGTCGGTCCCAGTGGGTTCGACCAGTTAATAAGGTGGATGTCTGGGAGTAAACGAACCTGGAGATGACTTACACTTGCAAGTTTGGGTCATTACAAACATTTAAACTAGTGTCCAGAAGATAAAACTAGCTTTTCTCTGAGGAATAAATCCTCTGGTCCATGGGAGTCCTGGGAATGGTCCCAGCCCTTGACAGACCAGCAGCCCTAAGGAACCTGCCCTTCTTGTTACTTCGTTTAGTTGCCGGGGTAGTGCCAATAAAATGATCTTTTAAGTTCTCTGGTTTTGAGATTTATTGCCTATTTCCAAATTCAGTTCCTTTGGATTTCCTTTATAAAAGAGTGTTGTGTTTTAGTACGGAAACTAGAGATTTATCTTTGAGTTCTGGTCAGTTACCTTACTGCATTTATTTTAGCTTCCTCTTGGCCATGACCTTCTGGGGGGGGTCTGCCTGGAGCATGGGGGTCACCTTAGAACCACTGCCGCGATTGATACCCAAAACTACACACCTGAGTTGAGGGCTAACTTCTCTCC
Source organism: Eumetopias jubatus (assembly GCF_037043125.1). Lineage (NCBI taxonomy): Eukaryota > Metazoa > Chordata > Mammalia > Carnivora > Otariidae > Eumetopias > Eumetopias jubatus. The sequence continues at coordinate 93,589,242 of NW_028274822.1, read as the reverse complement.
GGTGCTCTGTGAACATTTCCAGTGTTTGATCCAAAATGAAAAGCTCTACCAATTTTTGCTAAATTCAGTGCCTTTTGTAAATCATTTTTTATTTTCCTGAAACTTGCTTTTTGCGAATGTATAGTGATACTAAGTAGGCGTGAGATTTTTGTTGTTTATAAAAATTCTGAATCGGAACTTGTGTTTAAAAAAAATTTATTTCTTTCATGTGCTAAGAAGAGACAGGTCAGGAATATTGGAATCAAGATTTAGATTTTAAAATTTAAAAGGTGGTTACCCAGGGTGTTTTTACTTGTGTAATGATCTGGATGTAACAGAAAAATACATTCTATTCTAAAAGTCAGTGGCATTTATAAAAGGCATCTTTGTTCTCAAAAGAAATTAGAATACAGATAGTACGTTCACTGTTTTCTGTAAAATCCTGTTTCGTTGTTGTAAATATTCAGATGGAAATTAAAAGTGTTTCTGTCCAAATTTTGCAGACTGTGGTTCTTGTATTCTGAAGGTTAGGTTATCTTTGCCTGTTACTCCATTTGTTTATATAAGGTGGCCCTGGCCCCAGCGAATGCATTATCACGTGTCTTAAGGTGATTTTGCATTCTTTTTTAAGATACTTCATAAAATAAATTATTAAAACCATGTGGTAATAATTCTAAGCTTTCAGAAAGACTGCTCTCGGCGCCTAGGCAAAATGCCGTTTTTAGTAAAATCTTTAGTGTTGGGCGCCTGGGTGGCTCAGTCGGTTAAGCGGCTGCCTTCGGCTCAGGTCATGACCCTGGAGTCCCGGGATCGAGTCCCGCATCGGGCTCCCTGCTCGGCGGGGAGTCTGCTTCTCCCTCGGACCCTCCCCCCTCTCGTGCTCTCTCTCATTCTCTCTCTCTCAAATAAATAAAATCTTCAAAAAAAAAATCTTTAGTGTTGTAATGAAACAGTATGTTACTCTGACAGTGGTGAATTTGCTGGTTTTTTGGCCCTTTTCTTTCCTAAGATGGTTGTGAAAAACTTGAACTTTCAGTTAAGCTAGCACCAAATTTCATAATTGCCCTTGGAAATGAGAAACCTTTCTTGTGATGTTACTTCTTCAGTTCAGAAGAGGCGAACACTGGGCCACAGTGGGGTGGTGCTGTGGCACCAGCCACAAGGCACGCAGGAAAGCTCTCCAGTCCTGGCCTGGGGACAGCCGCCACCAAGGCGTTGTAGGGTGAGTGCCCACCCCATGGGGCAAGTGTCCGTTTGCAGCTGTCTTGGCAGTCTCCCCAGTGGGAGCTGAACCTGGTCCCTGTATGCAGAGGGCAGGGAAAGACCAAAGAAAGGGCCAGGCCACTCCAGCTTGGGAGGTGGCAGGTTTCATAAGAAGAACTTACATACTAGGCTCGTCTTGGGTGGCAAGATGAATAGATCCGTGCCTCCACACTCCCAGTCTGAAGAGTTTATATAGAAGCCCTTCCTGGCTCAGCCCCAGCTCACCATCTCAAGGCCATGTCCTTGGAGCAGCCTCTGGGACCAGACAGGTGAGCAGAATCCACATCCAAGGATGGGAGGCTCCTGGGTCAACTGGCAGGCACATCTTTCTGAGGCCCTTCCTCCTGAACAGCAAGGACCACAGACAAATCCTCTTGAATAATTGTGGGGTGTTTGCAGCCCCGTTCACGGCTTGGCAGTCTGTGGGATTACGGCCTTGACAGGCTGTGGCTTCGGATGCCACCGCTCACTGCCCTGTCGCCCTGCGCTGGGTCTGCTTGCCGGGCTGTTCGAGGCACACAGTTTTCCTCGTCTGATGTGTTGCATTTGTGCACCAAACTTGTAAGGGTTTTCTGGTTTACAGATTGCACTCATGCTCCTTTCCTATCTCTGAAGAAAATATTTTGGAATAAACAGCACAACATCATAGGAACCAACTGCTCTGTTCCCACTGACGTCAGTTCCGGTCCCTCATGTGACACAGGTGTCTGATTTGCAGGCTTCATTTTGGCCAAACTCAGGGTTGCTGACATCTCAGAAGTCTTCAGTCGTCTCTCCCACCTCAGGTAAGTCTCCATCTTGACATCAGTGGGCCCGTGACCCCATGTCAACACCCACCTCTTGCTCCTCGGCTGCATCCCCCCATGTGGGCTCATTTTCAGTTTCCAAAATGCTGCCCTGCTTCTCAAAGGTCGAGTGAAATGCTGCCATAAAGGCAGATCTGAAGGGCTGCCTGGGTGGCTCAGTCAGTGAAGCGTCTGCCTTCGGCTCAGGTCACCATCCCAGGGTCCCGGGATCGAGTCCCGCATCGGGCTCCCTGCTCCGCGGCGAGTCTGCTTCTCCCTCGGACCCTCCCCCACTCATGTGCTCTTTCTCAAAAAAAAAAAATCTGAAGAAAAAGGCAGATCTGAAGACAGTGCAGAGGCAGCTGCACAAACCCCTTGAGGAAAGGGGTGCCTGCCACCTCCACCTTCAGGCGTGTGGGTCCCAGGGTCCAGGGCTCAGGCTCAGGCTCAGGGTGGGACACCTGTGTGGCCCTTGCCTTCTTGGGCCTCCTTCCCACCTGAGGTCAGAGGTGTGCTGCCTACTTCTGTGCTTTGAGAAGTTGGCACAGCCCCTGGCTCACTTGTCAAAACTGTCTAGAAAGTGGTGCATGGCTGGTGCCGGTGGAAAGCCATTTGTCTAGCTCACTGTCCTGGGTCCGGGCCTTGGCCCCTGGTGAGTGGGCGCCTGGTGAAGCCATCAGCCCTGAGAACACAAAAGACCACGGAAAAGAGCGTTCTGCCACTGCAACTGTTCCCGCAGGTCTGGGGCTGCTGTCTGTTGCGCGGCACGGGTTTCTGTTTTCTTGAAAACATTCACAATCAGTACTTTGAGAAATCAGTAAAATAAAATGTTTATTTTGCAGTTATTTCCAAAGTTACAGAGAAATGGATCAAATGTCCCAATTAGTTGCACTGATTGCAGAAAATGTTCATAACCACTTCATAAAAATTGTAGTTTCTCCTAAATTAACAGAATATTTGGGATGGACATATCACATCTAAGGAGTTTAATCCGTAAGCAGAAAGGATTAATGGCCAGAGGCGAAGACCGAAGAGGACGCCGGGCTGTCCGGTCACCACCCAGCACCTCCCTCACCTGCCAAGGTGCGGCTGGTGTTGCGAAAGGCCCAGTAGCGTCAGAGGTGCAGGACCCTGGACTGAGACACTGGTTATCGAAGCAGGAACCCAGATGAGGAGAATCTGTAGTTGACAAATTTAAGTGATAAAAGGGTCTTAAGAAAGGAGAAGAATGTACAACCAGAAGTTCTGAACGGAAGCCCTGGCGGCCCCTCCTTGGAGCCTGGAGGGGCTCGTGTGGCCAACTGTGGTCACGACCAAAGACGCTCGTGTGGGCTGACCGCGGTCCCCACAGACGACATGAGTGAGGCCTCGTCCTGGGAGACAAGGCAGAAAACCCCAAGAAAGAAATCAGGCCCGTCTGCTCGGAACAATGCCCTTTTCCATCCCGGGCCGGAAGTACAGACTGAAATGCCCCATTTTAGTTATTTTGGATATTCGTCGTCCTTCTTCACTGTCGTCCTGGAGAAGTGTGATGGAACCGCAGTGCAGCCTGTGGAGGGAAGACAGGGAAGGAGCCGTGTCCTTGGCAGCACCCACGGGAGCCACGGGGGGACTGAGGAGAGCGGGGCCTCCAGGCAGCCCTCAGGAGCGGGAGATCTTGTCCGGAGGCATGAACCCCGTGTCCCCGAGGGTCCTGAGCGCCACTCGGCCATCTGGCCGGACCACCAGGTGGGTGATGCTGCCATTGTTGAGAGACAGGCGGAGCCAGCCTTCTGGAGGAAACTGCAGCGCCCTGGAAGGAGAAAGAACATGCTAGAACGGGGCTCTGTCACCAAAACAGGCTGGGGCCAGGGCAACGCTAACAGCCCCCAACCTCAGTTAAGGTCTCGGAGCAGACTTTCTTGGGGCTGGGGCCCATGTAGGTAAGTCTGTCTCCTGTTTTCAAGCAGGGGGCTTCTCAGAAAGGAGCTGCTGGGCTGATGCCATCCCATCAAATCAAATAAGGGGCATGGTGACGGCCCAGCCCCTTTGGGTCAGGGGATCGACCCAACTCAAGATGGGCATGTGAGTCAGAAATCCATGGCTTCTTACAAGTGCGTGCAACTGAACTTCCAGTGTAACCAAAAGGGGGCGGGGGCAGTGCCACGGATCCGCTCCGGACCCGTGCTCCCCTAGGAACAGGGTGGTGTAACCCACAACCCGAGCCTTTCCTTGCTCTCACACTTCCTAGGTGCAATAGTTGCTGAAAAGCCCAGTATCCTCATGGCTTCCCCAAGTCATCAGACATCCTTCATGCCCTAAATCTCTGCACGGAGGAGGGGCACCCCCGTGGCTCACCCTGCAGCCTTGGCAACAACTACCTTCATGCTGCTTTTTCAAGTCTTCTCCATGTCTCCCTCACAATTCCCAGAATGCCCTCACGTATCGTGACAGGGATGCTCCGGCTCCTAGCCCTTTATGGCACACAGGTCACCTCTACTCCAAGCCCCCGCATACTTCTGGTGTTTTCAGCATTGGGGTCACTTCTAGTGGCTGCTCAGGTCGGCCTGCCCCAGGGTGTGTTCTCACATGGGGTTTCCGCAGAGCAGAGACACCCAGAGCAGCTATCAGGGAGGAGTATGGGATGAGCACAGGGGCTCTGAGACTGTGCCTTCTCGCAGCGCTTTGGTTTGGAGGGTGTGGAGCCCCGTCTGAGGCCCAGCCCTTTCCCGCAGCACCCCACCTGGCCTGGAGCCCTGTGAGCAAGCTGAGAAGCCTGGCTCCTGGCATCCCTGTGCCCCCTGCCTTGGATGTCCTGGGCTTCTCACCAGAGGCCGTGCATGTGACACTGGAGGGGAAATGGCCTCCCTTCATCCCCCGCCCCGCAGCCCTGACAACAGGCTCAAGGGTCAAGCACGGTGAGCAGGGACCCTGAGCCTGGATTTGGAGGGTTTCACAGGCCAGCCGGCAGGCTGTGCCCTGTCCTGCCACTGTCAGGCACCGTCACACGACAAGAGAAAATCCCTCAGCTGTTAAAATGCCTGACACACACTTTCTAATGGATCGAGAGGGTGGCTGGGGTTCCAGTCATTTCACATTTTGCACTAAGTGAGCTTTGGTCAAACACATAAGCACCCAGCTGGCCTAACTGCCTCCAGGGCCCACTGGCCCGTGGCTGCACCTCAGGGCAGGTGTCACTCAGCAGGCTCTGGAAGCTGCATTAGTGCCAGGAAGTGAGGCAGGTCCAGAGGACACAGGACACAGGAGCCTCCTTCTGGGGGCCCAACAGCCAGAGCAGCAACATGACCGACACGGTGATGGGTTATAACCCACAGTGCCAAATCCATAATCCTACAAATAAATGAACGGAGAGTAAGAGTGAGCGCCTATAGAAGAATTCCAATTAACAAATGAGAACAGAATGAGAGAAAGGCAAAACCATCATTAGGCAAGCGCCACCACGGTATCTGCTGTGGCAAGACCCACCGACAGGGGCTAAATTCAGTTGGTATAAGTTGGAGGGAAGGAGGATTTGCACTGTCTCCCAAGACGCTTACCAACCACCAAGGGGGCAAACACGACTGTACAGTGTGAGATGTCCAGCACACAGTGCCTTAGCCAAGTGACCACGTCAGCATCACCCAGAACGTGCCACTGACTTGGGGCACCCCGACCCGCCTGGACTGCATCTGTGTTGTTCCCGCCAACAATGCATAATCATGAGGAACTTCAAACTGCCATTCTACCAGAAGGCTGACTAGGGCCTCCTGGAAAGATGAGCCGGCAGAGGCTGGCAGGAGGGAAGGTGGGCCAGGGAGCCATGTGTCGCCCCTCACCGGCACACAATGTAGCGGATGACGTTGGCATGGCAGATGAAGATCTCATAACTGTCCTCCTGCTGCTTAGCATCGGCCCGGTGGATGTAGTTCCGGAAGGCAGCCTCGATCCGGGCTCCATCTTCATAATACTGCTGGGGGCAGGGTAAGGACCCTTAAGTATGGAGGCAGCATGCAGGCCACAGGTGGAGGGATATGGGGAGAGTGGGCCAACGGGAGCGGGGTGGGGGATGCTCCCTGGGGGAGTAGGGGTTTTACCACAGCCTCCGGTTTCCAGTGGGACACAGGTGGGTCAGGCTCGATGGGGGCGCCTTCTCTTAGCAGGTCTGTGCTGACCTTGCAGACACCTGCCGGAGAAGCAATGACTCAGTGCTGCTCCTTCCGGAGAAGCTGCCCAGGGCCCTCTGCTGAAATCCTGCTGCCCGGGGACCTGGGGATGCCCGGCACTCACCTGGCAGGTGTTTGCTGATGATATCAGTGGTTTCTATTGCACGGGTCATGGACGAATGGACAATTTTATTAAACTTCAACCCCAAGCTTGCAAGTCGGAGCCCAGTTAGTTCAGCCTGTTCGCGACCTTGAAAATGAAAAACACCAGAGAATTACATGTTGCTGGAGCTCCTCTTTTGTTTACTTCACAAATACTCCAGTCGTTACCCAAGTACCATTAGGGCTGGGGGACAAGGTGGGCAGGCCCTCCTTGGGGCTTGGGCCTAACCGGGGGGCCAGGCAGTCAACAGGTAAAATCAATGAGATAATGCAGTTACCCTCAGCCCCATACAGAAGAAATGTTAAACAGTGACCAAGGTTGAGGATCACTGAAGTCTGGGTAGGGTCCTGTTACTATTTCTGGGTCCTTCATGCCACTTTTACTCAATTTTGTCCAAAGATTGAGTTGCAAAGTGCCACTGACCTACCAGCTGTGCAATCATCAGAGATACCAACATGTAAAGACCCAACGGCCTCAGCATTACTAAGTACAGACTGCGTGCAAACACAGATCTTTTTTCTCAAATATATATCTTAGAATCTGGTTGAAAATGCCCTCAGCAAGTCAGTTTCAGCTGCATGCGGTAGCACCTTGGACGTGGCTTCACTGCTCATGTGGCACAGCAGGCTGGAGAACAGGCTGCTAAACCCTTTATACCATCTGAATTTTTTAGTACGTGCACAAGTGGGTCATATCCTGTCCAACAAAGAAATCTTTACAAACTTAAACTCTATCTCAGACCACCCTGTGCTTCCTCTCCTAGGAATTTCTTCCACGGATGTGCTTGGCACGCCGGCACGAAGACCACGGCGGACGTGCATGCCCAGCAGTGCTGCGCATGGTGGCAGCACTCCGCGATAAGCAGCACTTCTGCCAGGGGGATGTGAGAGCTGCTATCACTCAATCTCGTCTGTTTACCCTTATGAAGCCGACTTTAAACAGATCTGTAGCTGCTGAACAGAAGGATCTTCAGCAACAGGTTAGGTCGAGCCAAACAGGGTATACACGGTACGCCACTTGCAGAGCATGAGTACAGAACACCTCTGCTGTGCTTTGGATCTGATCACCTGCGAGATCCACCATATATTTTTTTAAAGTTGAGGATGTTTTCAATGCCCGTCTTGTGTCAGTTAGGCTGATGATCACTGTTAATGACAATTCTTTTTTAGATTTTTTTTAAAGATTTTTTATTTATTTGAGAGAGAGAATGAGAGCTAGAGAGCATGAGAGGGAAGAGGGTCAGAGGGAGAAGCAGACTCCCCGCCGAGCAGGGAGCCCGATGCGGGACTCGATCCCGGGACTCCAGGATCATGACCTGAGCCGAAGGCAGTCGCTCCACCAACTGAGCCACCCAGGCGCCCGTTAATGACAATTCTTGAATCTAGGCCAAGCCCCTGACATAGGTCCAAAGGGATGGGTGTCAGTTGGGGCTTGAGCCCCAGCACGTACCCAGGGGCGTCAGAGTGCGGTCCTTTTCCAGGGAGGCATCCACATGGTACTGGGAGTGCCTGATGAGGAAGATGTGTCGCGTGGCCTTGGCTTTGCAGTGGTCCAGCCTGGATGCCAGTTCTTCTTCTCCAGAGTCCAGGTTCCTCTTCCGCAGGTTGACCAGGGACAGTGGTTCTCGCCTGATGTTGAAAATGAGAGGTGTGTCCTTGTGACGCCCACTCACAAGTCAGCCTCGAGTATTTCCGACAAGACAGTATGTCCATCTTGGGAAAGCGCAGGGACAAGACAATGCCCTTTGCACTCTGCTCTCTGCTGCTGGCCCCGAGAGCCCATCCTCTTGGACCACATTTCATTTACTGCACAGAGCTCAGTGCCTGGCCTGTTCCGGGTGATCAAATGCAGAAGCGAAGCCCTCGTGCAGCTTGTATTCTAGTGAGGAGACTGATTAAAACAGCCAGGCGATGAGTGGTGTGCAGAAAACAAAACCGGGTAACAGGAAGGGGCAGCTGGGGGAGTGCCCATAAGGCCAGTGTGGCCTCGCTGACGCAGAGCCTGCAACTGTGCTGTCCAACGCCAGCCACTGGCCATGTGGCTACTTAAACTCAAAATAATGAAAATTAAACAAAAATATTGCTCCATTTCCCCAGTCACACTAAGTACATTTGGAATGTCTACTGGATGGCACTCCTGGAAGGTTGAGGAGGAGCTGAGGGAGCAGTGGGGGGTGAGGCCGTGGGGGGCACCAGCAGCCACATGCTGAGAAACGGCCAAATCTTATGAAGACAGGCATGTCTGGTGGCTCCCAGAACTGAAATTAATAAAAGCTAACGGTCTGTGGTATGGGCAGAGCTAGGAAAAGACTGTCCTCAGCTGGGACAAAGCTGTGACAAGGTAAGTTTTGAGGGGAACAGTGGCAACTCAGGGGTCCTGCTGGGCGAACCTGGGGTGCCCTAATACAAACAGGCTGAGAAGCCACACCGGAGCCCAGGGCTGGGCCCGAGAAGACATCTGGGCACTACAGGCACAGACACAGAAAGCCCAGACTGGATGAGGTTCTCCAGGAAGAGGCTGGACATTTCACCAGATGAGGCTCTAGAACTTTCCAGCACAGCCAGCCTCCCCCTTCATAAACCGAGACTTGGTGAGCAAATACAGTATGTCAGTTTCAACCAATACAGCTAGAGTCCAGTGCTGCTTCAAATAAGTCCTTTAATCTCACAGTGAATGTTTCCTTAAAAAAAAAAACTAAGAAATTCAGAAGACTGTACTGACGTTTGAAAAAGAGACTATGACCCTGGTTGAATCATGAGAAAAGCAGACACATCCCAATTGATGGGCATACTATAAAATTCCTGATTACCACTCCTCAAAACTGTCATCAGTTTTGATGTCAAGGTCATCAAAACAAGGAAGGCGGAGAAACTGTCACACCCAAGAGAAGCCTGAGGACACATGACTAATTGTCATGTGGGATCCTGGAAGAGACAACAGACAACAGCTGAAAACTGAGGAAATCTCAGAAAAGCATGAATGTCAGTCAATAATAACATACAGATATTAGTCCACTGATTGTGACCATTACACCATACTAGCATTACAAGATGTTAGTAAAGCAGGGGTAGAGTATATAAGAACTCTTATCTTGCCAATTTTTGTATAAATCTAAAATGGTTCGAAGATTTTTTTTTTTTTTAATTAAAGATTTAAAACAAAGAATACTAGGGGCGCCTGGGTGGCTCAGATGGTTAAGTGTCTGCCTCCGGCTCAGGTCATGATGTCGGGGTCCTGGGATTGAGCCCAGGGATCGGGGTCCCTGCTCAGCGGGAGCCTGCTCCTCTCTCTCTCTACTGTGCCCCCTGCTTGTGTTCTCTCTCTCTGTCAAATAAATAAATCTTAAAAACAAAAACAAAAACCAAAGAATACCTAGGAAGTTCCTGATACAACTAGGCTGCCAGTAAATTCTGTGCCCCTCATTCAGAGTAAAGTAGGGAGGGCGAGCTGGGATCGGATAAACCGCCCACAAGGGCCACTCCCAGACTCCGGAGCAGTGCTGTCCAACAGAAACACAACACTGGCAACATATGTACTTCAAAACTTCCAAGAAGCTACATTTAAAAACTAGAAAGAACAGGTGAAATTTCAAAAATTCACTTTATTTAGTCCAACGTATCAACAATACTATCACTGCCACACATAAACAATATAAAAAAATCTGCACTGCTTTGGTTTTTAGATTTAAGTTCGTTAACATCAAGTAACACTAAAGAACGTTTCCTGATCACAGGCGCCACTTTTCAAGTGCTCAATAAGCACGTGTGGCTTGTGGCCACGCAGCGACCCAAGACCTGGAGGCTTCCGTTCCTATTCAAGACGTCTAGCCATGTCCGGGCCCATCTTCCCTGCAGAGAGTTCCCTTTAAAGACCGGGCCGTCACCCTCCGGCCCCCGTCCACCCTTCTCCCAGCTGCGAGGCAAAGATGGGGTCAGGGCGCCCCCGTCCAAGCCGAGCGAGGGAACCCGGGCTGGCAGCCTACAGGCAGGGCCGACCCTCCACCCAGGCCCGAGAGCGGCCACCCCGACCGCCCCGCCAGCCAGGCGCTGTCCCGGGCACCACGGCCCTCCTTTCCTCCCCACGACCCTCTGGGACAGGCGAGGCGGCCGGGGCTCGGAGGAGGGCTCGCGGGCGCCCCCGATCACAGCCCGCCTCGCGGCCACCTCCGGAAGACAAACGCGCCCGCGAGCCTGCCCCGCCGGCCCCTCTGCGGAAGCGGCCGCGTACAACAGACGGTGGGCCCGGGGCCCGGGAGGGTCCCCACCGCCCGGCAGTCGGCGCGCCCGACGCCGCCCCCGCCGGCCCCGCACCTGTCCCAGTTGGGGTCCCAGACGCCCGGCCCGGGGCGAGCGGCCCCCGCCCACGCCGGCGCCTCGACCACACGCGGCTCGGCGTCCCCGCCCGCGCGGGGCTTCCCCACCGCTACGGCCGAGAAGAGGACGGCGGCCGAGCCTCCCGCCAGGCCGCAGGCCGCCAGCTGCAGCGCCTGTCGGAACGCCATGCCCGCCCGTCCCGCGCCGGCCCCGCGCAGGCGCTCAGGGGTGGACGGCGCGTCGCGAGGGACACGAGGCCCCAGGCGTCCGCTTCCGGCCGCGGACAGAGCGGGGACGGAAGTCCCGCCCCCGGGGCCGGCGGGCCGCGGGGCGGGCGGCGCCCCGGCCGGGCGCACACAGTTTCCGGGGACACGCCGTGGAAGAGGCGCGGCGGCGACGGTCTGGAGGCCTCTGTCCCGGTCCTGTGCGGAAGGCCCCGGTGCACGTCAGCCCCGCCTTCCAGCAGCGAGCGCTGGCGTTCTCCGGGGCACAGCGGGAGCATCTGAGCCAGCGGCGCGGGGCGGCGGCGCGTGTGCGTGTCGGGGGGAGAGGGACGGGGCCCCGGGGCCGCATGTGAGCACAGCGCGGGTGTGTTTGTGCCCCGGGCCCGCGGTGCGGCGAGCGCGCCTGAGCGGGGGGGGGGGCGGGGGGGGGCCGGCCTCGGGGGGCACTGGGAGCAGCCCTCGCCTGAGGCTGAGAGCCCAGGACCCCGGGGGCGCGACCCGAGCCGCCCGGGCGCCCCCGCCTTAACCAGCTGTAAGCGTGTGCTTCTGTGGCAGTAATACACTCGCAGCCGTGCAGCCGCCACCACCGCCAGACCTTGCTCGTCTTCCCAGAGTGACACCGTCCCTGTTAAACGCGGACCCCCTATTTGCATCCCCCAGCCTCTGGCACCCGCCATTGCCTTCTGTCTCCGTGAATTTGACAGTTCTGGGGGCCTCACGTAAGTAGAACAACACGGTCTTTCCCCTGCCACTTAGCATAGCGTGCTCAAGGCTCCTGCGCGCTGTAGCGTGTCGGAGTTCCCTCTAAGGCTGAAGCATAGTCCGCTCTGTGGATGTAGCACGTTTTGTTTATCCCTCCGTCAATGGGCACTTGGTTGCTTCCACCCTTTGGCTGCTGTGAATAACGCTCTGAACGTAGGAGTGCAAATACCTCTTAAGGCCCTTTCAGTTTGGGGGGGTATGTACCCAGAAGTGGAATTGCTGGGTCATCTTGGTAGGTTTTTAAGTTAGCAGTTGACATAACCTGACGTACATTTTTAAAAATCTCACGACCCTTCCCCGGGCAAGAAATTAAAGAATTCCTCTCTAGGGAAACTGGCCAGTCTAAGGGAAAAGGCCTCAGTTACCGAAAACGGGTGATCTCCAACAAAACTGGGTCCCTGCTTTGTCAGCCCACAGTCAGGGTACTGCCCGAGTGGCTCCAACTCTTAAAGACTGATGCACAATCAGCAGACTTTTGGGGAAATCCTGATTGGGAAAAACAGCAAAACAAATGGAAAAAAAATCCCCATGAATCCTGAGAAAATAGAAACAGCATATAAAAATAAATTAAGATCCAAGGGTCTCTCGTATCCATGAAACCAGAATGGGGTGCTCAGAGCGAGAAAAGGTGAGGAGGAACAGTGAGAGCAGAAAGAAGTCGGCTGAAAGGGTGGCACCCACTTCTCACGGGGCTTCCGGTGTCGGGGCAGAGTCCTGCTCTGGAAGGGCCCCTTTCCAGTGGCTCCGCGCAGGCAGGCAGTAGTAGTACAGCTTTCACCACAGTTTTCTTTTTTAGTTAAAAAAAAAATCAGGGCAGCCCTCTGGCCACCCATTTCTACCAAAGTGACACAACTGTTCTGAAAAGTTAAAATCACCACAGAAAAAGCTACGTTACAGTTTATTGTTGTCCTAATTCAATTCAAGGTGACAAGTGAAGTCAACACTACTGTATTCTATGACTCTAAGGCGGCATCACCTGAAGACAGTTACTGCCTTTGTAAAACACAAGATTCTTAGGTTAAAAGATTTGTTTCTCCATCTTCAATCACATGATGTGGAGTCAGATAAAGTCCCGACTAGGTTGTTTCTGCTCCCTCACCCTAGGCAGGTGGTCCCTAGACCCGCGCGGGCAGTGTGTCTGCATTCGCTCCAGGTCCTCTTCACTTGCCCAGAGAGGCCAGGTAGATGTACCAGAACAGAGACACCAGGTTGGCAAAAAGCACTCGGAACTGCCAAGAGAACACAGGCCACAGTGAGGCCCTGACCGTACTTACCAGTCACCGATCCCCCAGGACCGAGCTCGTCCGTTGTCAGTCCATCCACCCACTACCGTATTCACTGAGCCTTTACTTCATACAAAGCCCTGTGCCAGAGGGGTGAGCCGGACAGTCTGTGCCTGGCGATGTTACAGGCCAGACTAACTGTCCCGCACCCTCCTTCCCTGAGCGCTCGCTCCTGGCTCGGCTTCTCACCCCAGGACTGGACACCATGTGGTGGCTTCACCAAGCCCACCGGTGATACCCCGCCAGCCCAGGCCATGACCCTGCTTTGATGATCTGATGGAGGTACTCCCACCTGAAATTACCCTTAGTCAGTGAGTCTCCCTGACACATACGCCCCATGAAAGCAGCAGTCTGTTCCACCTTGTTAGTCACTGTATCCCTGGAGTTTAGAGCAGTGGGGCATACAGCAGGTGCTCAGTAAATATTTGTTTAATAAACTCCACTGCCCCTTAAGCACTCACCTGCAACCACCTAAAATGGAAACTAATCACAGCCTCCCAGCTTTCTGTCCCTAGGCTGCCCCGGAGGGTCCCATTTTCCAGGCTCTCCCACCCTCCCATCCGTAGATCCCTTCACATCCTCAGCCATTCTGCCTTTCCATATCTTTATTTCCTTTTCTAAGTACCTTAGGATCCATGGCTCAGAGCCCTCATTGCCTTCCCCTCTTGTTCCTTAATTGTACTCCCTGGAAAACCCCCATCCTCCCTGCTTCCCTGGGGCCCTGTGCCCATGCACAGGAGGGTCTCCAGTCAGCTCTCTCATTCTCTACAAGTTCACCCTGCCTTTACTCCCCTCAAGATACCCATCTCACCTCCTCTCCCCTTAGTCTGGCCCTGCCCTCTGCCCTCCCAGAGGAAAGAGAAGGTGTGCACAGGCATCCCCAGTGAACAGGCACCTCTCTCCTGTCTCAGTAAAGAAGGGCCTCTGTCTAAAGCCCCTCTCTGCCTCTGCCCAAATCCCATGCCCCCCTCTTTAGGGTAGCATATGGCCTCTCTTCGCTTCAACGCCCATTCCCATTTCTCCCCACCTCTTCACAAAGTTCTTGAGAGAATTTTGCAGACTTACGATTTCTACTTCATCCACTACTTAATTCACAGCAGTTTGGCTTTAGCCCTCATGGAGCTGAAATTGCTCTTGGGAACATCACTGATAAGATCGTTGTTAAAACCAATGAAACTGATTCCCATTTTGCTTTAACCCTGCAATACTGTGGTTGTGTGTCACTGCCTTCTGGTTTTCTGCTACTCCTTGGTGTGTGTGTGTGTGTGTGTGTGTGTGTGTGTGACCACCCAGCCTGCACCTCCCTCCCTCTTCCCAGCCTTCCAATGGAGCTGCAGCTCAAGGGAATTCTGCCCAGGTCTCTCCTCTCTAGAGCATGGGTGAAAACAAGTAGGTTACTTAAATGGTGTGCAAAAAAAGCTTAAGGTTGCAGTCCTTGGAAAGGCCTGTTTGAGAGGCTAGCCCTTCCTTGGGGCCTGGGTACTTAGAGTTCCTGAGGGTTCCCACCTTTCCCCAACTGATAAGAATGGCTCCCTAGGCCTCGACTACTTGCTAAAATAACACGGTTCATGCTGAGCACTTGCTCTCCTGGGAGTCTGGAATTCTGGTGTGTGCCAGGCACAGGATGCCTACGTGACCAGCCCTCCCAAAAAACCCTAGGTGCTGCGTCTTTACAGGGCTTCCCTGGGCAGAAACATGGCCTACATGTTGCATTTGGTGGTACCAAAGCTCTTTTGGTGAGCGCTTGCTCTGTGTGACCCTCATGGGAGGGAGGGAGCACAGGAAGCCTGCATGGATTCCTAGGATCCAGTTGTATATCCTTGCTTCGAGGCTGTAATAAACCCAGGCCACGAGCACACATATGTGCCAAACCCTTCTAGCATCTCCAACCTTGTGTATGCTCTTGGGGCTGGACACACGAGCTGTCCATGGTGTGTAAAGGCAGTGCACAATGGCGGGGCCCCTCAGCCTTGCCCAGTGAGCTGTTCCTGCAGCTTAGAGCCCCTCCAGGCTCCCACCTTGCTCAGAACAGGAGGTGGGGCTGCGTGGGGCAGTTTCAGCAGCCCACCTCAGACTGCGACCCCTCCCGGTGCCCAGAAGTGCTGAACCTCATGTGTGTGGCACCTCAAGGGCTGCCCCACCCTAGGTCCCACCGTCTGCCTGCTCCTCGGGTGTGCGCTGACCTCACTGCAGGTTAGGCTGCCCATGCCTCCCCTGCACATCCTGTTGGGCACTGGCACTGCTTGGCAACTGCGTGTACTTTTGACTGTGACCCGCAAGGCCAGGCACTGGCAATACTGCACCCCTGGAAAATCCAAGCTGCTCCTGGACTGGGGGCTTTTCAGAAACATTTCTGGGACCAGTGGATGAGGTGTGGACACCTGCTTTATCTGTCCAAATCCAGAACTGCTACTGATTCTGGGCAGAGAGAAAACCGCCGATCAGTCCCAGCTAAAACAAGGCTGGTGGAAGATGATGCCCCCTCTGGTTCTGCATGGTGCCGGCTGGCCCTCACCTGCAAAGGGACATAGTTGATGTTGACAAACTGCGCCGGGGTCCAGACTTGCCAGTTCACACGCAGCGCCGGCCAGAAGCTTCTCCTTATCTGGACAGCGACCGCAGCTGCATCTCTCCCCTGGAAAGGAGGGGAGTGTGGATGTTGAGCAGTTGCCACTGTCCTCAGAACCGAAGCTGGGGTGCCAAGGTCTGCAAGTCTCCAAACCCTAACATGATGGTTTTTAAAACTGGATTTTGGGGGCGCCTGGGTGGCTCAGTGGGTTAAGCGTCTGCCTTCGGCTCAGGTCATTGTCTCAGGGTCCTGGGATTGAGCCCCATACCGGGCTCCCTGCTCCGCAGGAAGCTTGCTTCTCCCTCTCCCGCTCCCCCTGCTTGTGTTCCCTCTCTCACTGTGTCTCTCTCTGTCAAATGAATAAAAACTTTAAAATAAAATAAAAAATAAACTGTGGATTTTGTTCCATTTGTATGTAGACAGCACACCTGTGTGCCTAATTAGCGCTGCAGCTCTAAGGAGCCAACCACCCGGTTGGGAAGTCGTCAGCAGTGAGGCAGCCCCCACTTGCTCTCGCTGTGCCCAGGGCCCTCACGGACCTTCATCACTCTGTGCAGAGCTGACTGAACGGTGGGATTCATGCTGTTGGCCATGGGCACCAGACGGCTATGTATGCCTCGGCTGTCAGTTCTGCCCAAAATAATCTCCAAAATGGATGCATTTTCAAGCAGAACTTGAAGTTTTTAAAAAATGAACCCCAATAACTTGATTCTAAATGTCATCTGAGAGGATAAATGCATAAGAATAGCCATCTTGAAAAAGAATAGCAAGAGGTGGCCTAAATTACTAAAGACTTAAAAAAATACTATGAAATGATGGTAATTAAAAGCTAAAAAAGAAAAGACATACAATGGAAATTAATAGAATCCAGCAAAAGATCAGAGAGTCCAGATAAAGGCTTGCACATATGGGAATGAGAGCATGATAAAGCGGACATTTCAAAGTACGGGGGGGATTGTTCAATAAACGCTAACAAGACAATTTGCTATTTAAGTGAAAAGAAACAAAAGTATTATCTCCCACGCATGAATAAAAAAATAAGAATACTAGACAAAAATATAGAATATTTCCACTATCTTTGTGTTTGTCAAAATGTACATAATAAAATCATAAAAGAATAAAGTAAAGAAGAATATTCCCAGTATCTTCCTTGAAGGAAGCCCACAAAGGAAAAGACTGACAGATTTGAATACATAAATTTTTTAACTCCTGTATGGAGAAACACACTATAAATAAACTTTATTTATATAACTTCAAAGGTTTAACTTTATCTGCAGTTAAAAGACAAAAACCTGAAAAATGGGAAAAATATCTGCAGTCTGTATTTGGCAAAGGATTGATGTCCTTAATATATACAAATATACAATCAGTGAGAAAAAAAGCAAACACTGATAGAAAACAAGCAGTTAATACAGTAAGCATATAAAAAGCTGTTCAACTTCACAAATATGTATACGTTATTCTTTATGTATCAAATTGCAAACTATTTAAAAGAAAAATACAATCCTGGTTGTCAAGAGTGTGGGGAAACAAACCTCGCCCAGAGGACAAATCTGCGAGGGTTGGGTGCTCTGGGGTCACAAAGTCTGGTTCTGACAGGACTCACGGTCTCGCAAGTTATGGGAACTCAAGCTGTGGGCCTGAGCTTCCTCAAAAATGGGGTTGACTTGTGGCTCAAATGACCCAAAGGACTCAATGCAGAGCTTGGAACAAGTGCTCAAAAAATGTCAGCAGTTTGTACTATTCTATAGCCCTGTAGGAAGAACAAGCAAGGACAGCCTTTTTGGACAATTCTAGGAATTAACCAAACAGGAACCCTTACACAAAAGGGACAGGCATACGGTGGAATACCATGCAGTCCAAACGTGATTATCTATGATCAAAAAAATGCTGGACATTGGCACAGCGTAGGGAATTGAGTCCATGATATTATAATTAGAGTTGTGTGGTGATACTTGCGGTGAGCATGGAGAAGCTGAATCACTGCGCTGTAGACCTCAAACTAACATGACGTTGTGTCAACTACATTCAAATTTAAAAATGTAAATGCAGATGCAGGAGCATCTATAGTGTGTGTGGTATAATGTGGTCCCACATAGATCATTTGTGTGTTGGGTACCTTACACACTTTGGTCACATATATATTCAGAGTTTTCATCTTTTAATGAACATACATTCCTTTCATATTTGGAAGGATAAAAAGGGATGTGGGTGCCCTTTGCTTCCTCCTACCTCAGATTTCCTAAGGGCTTGCCCAACACCTCTTTTTACTTTCAGGGACTTATTACTAACCAGTTAAGTTGAAGCATCTTTCCTGCCTGCCCCCCCGAACACTTTAGACCACAAGGGGTGTTCTCCTCAGGAACCAGAACTCAAGATGCTGCTTCAAAATAAAACCTGAAGGAGAAGGATTTACCTGCTGTGATTGGTTGGGACAATTACTTTCAGGGCAGAACACGACACATCTTGGGCACACAGTGGATGGAGAGTTGGGGAGGGGGTAGAGGTGAACTGGGAAGGGACTGGGCTGGGCACAACCAACAGACATGCCTGGTGACTCTGCGTGAACACACCTCTCATGTAGTGGTTGTGATGGTTTAAATCTATGCTGACTTAACCTCTTCAGAGCACTTATGATGTTCAGGATTGAGTTAGCACAGGGTTCTGCAATGCCATCGGGGGTCTGAAACTTGTTTCATGAATCCCATGGACCCCCTTCTCAGAATCCTGTTTGTATAAAATAAAGTATGTGGGATTACCAAGGAACCACCTATACTGAAATACACCTTTCAAAATATTCAGGAAAAGAATCTTAGGATAGATGAGTAGATGTGCTTGCTTACTGACACAGTGACAAGACTTGAGGCAGGTGGAAGGGGTCATGAAACATAAAAGATATTCTGTCTGTAACAAATGATGTATGATACCAAGGTATCTGTGACTTCTTACTGTGGGCCAACAGGTACTGCCAATGTAACCGTGGTTTGTGTCTGACGTTCATGAAGGAAAGTGAGGGATTTCAATTTGAGTGTACTGCAAAGTTCACAGGCCCTCTGATTTCCACCCACAGATGCCAGGATGAGAATCGCTGTGCCAAACAAAGAGCTATGGCAGAGACCAACCTCCAGGAAGTTCATGGCGAGGAAGAACAACAACAGGAAGGCCGGTGCAAAGAGGAGGCGGTCCAGGAGGAGCCTCTTGACCCCAGCCAAGGGGACCTCGGAAGGGATCCAGTGCTCCATGAAGAGGTAGAAGAAGTGACTCAGTGGCCCTGTGAAGAAGAACCTGAGGACCCGCGGTGGGGGTGAGCAGGACTGCCATTCTCCGGGTGTGCCCTTCTTGGGTCCAGCTTCACCCCCAGACCCCAAGTCCTAAACCCTGCCTCCCTGGAGCCTCCCATCACTGACCACACAGGTCTGTGTGGTCCTTCTAGAAAACAGGCTTTCTTTGCATCTGCTTCAAGCATTCCTTTTGTCTCTGATAGACCTGCCTTGGATCTCCCATCAGTTTCCATGTGGCCAGCTCCTTTTCAACACTGTCAGCTGGGAGACTTTGTTCATGATTGTTCTGGACAATGAACCCACCACTGTCCCGGCCACTCTCTAGTCCAGGTCCTGTCTCACTGTCTTCATAGCCTGTGTCACCATATGTCATGATCTCATCTGTTTAGTCATACGGTACCCTCTTTGCTGAAGAGAGGTAAACGTCCCAGGACAGCACTGTGCCTGTCTGTTCACTGCTGTGTCCACAGTGCCTAGAACATGGCCTCGCTCAGAGAAGGTGCTCAAGGATAAATAAGTGGATGCATCCCTGGTGTCAGAGCTTTTCATCAAACCCCCTTGGGTAGTTAGCAAGAGTGAAACCTGGTGCCGTGCACTCCTTGTCTGTACTGACACTATGCGTTCCCAAGGGTAGAGTACTTGGGACAGAACTGAACACAGCCACTGCATCTACTGGTACAACAGACCCGTAGCTCTGTAAAATTCGGCAGTAAAAACATGGGCAGGGACCCAGGGCTCTTCCAATTTTTCACACTGGAAGTCCTTACACAAGTGGTTCTCAGCCGTTGCTTCCTATTCTTCCACAGGTTAAGTGGCCTAGAGCAGGGGTCCTTAGTGAGAGGGAACAGAGTCTTAACTTTATTTATTCTCTAGTGATCTCTCCAACCAACGTGGGGCTCGAGCTCAAGACCCCAAGATCAAGAGTTGCATGCTCTACTGACCGAGCTAGAGGGGCCTTGAGAGGGAACAGAAGTCTTGAAGATGGAAACTGTGAGTAACGCTTCCCAGGGGATTCTGACACACTCCCTCCCCCCCTCCAGGGTGATTATGGCTTTAACTACACTACGGAAACGTGATGACCGCAACCAACATGCTTACAAATACAAAGTGATATTTCTGAATTTTAAATTGAAAAAATGACTCTTGTTCCAAAAGACTTCAAAACAATCCATCTATACAAACACTATTGTTGGCCAGAGACCTCAGGGAAGACTTAATCGGTAAAACTGAATCTCTGTGGTCTTTGCAATTCCAAAAATGGTTAAGAAACTGGACACTTTTCAGGATACCTAAGTATTTATTTTCTGGATGCTTACACTATGAAATTAACGGAAACAACTGACCATATTTGAGTCTGTTTTCCTCTTTCATGGTCTTTGTGTTTTGAAGGCTAACTTAGGTTTAGGTGAATTATCTGCCCTCAGATCTCTCAGCCCAATGAAGACAGCCACCCCCACCCAAGCAACTCAAAAGGAAAACCATAAAACAAGTTCACATTATCCACCATTCTGATTTTTCCCATGATTACTTCAATGCCTTTTAAAAATTATTTCTCCAGGGGCGCCTGGGTGGCTCAGTCGTTAAGCATAGATGCCTTTGGCTCAGGTCATGATCCCAGGGTCCTGGGATCGAGCCCTGCATCGGGCTCCCTGCTCAGCGGGAAGCCTGCTTCTCCCTCTGCTGCTTCCCCTGCTTGTGTACTCTCCCTCTCTCTGACAAATAAAATCTTAAAAAAAAATGTAAATAAAATGCTTGATTAATCAAAAAGAAGGCAAGGGAGAAGGGAGAAAAAACTAGCAGCAAGGGGCGCCTGGGTGGCTCAGTCCTTAAGCGTCTGCCTTCGGCTCAGGTTGGGATCGAGCCCCTCATCGGGCTCCCTGCTCAGCAGGAAGCCTGCTTCTTCTCCCACTCCCCCTGCTTGTGTTCCCTCTCTCGCTGTCTCTCTCTGTCAAATAAATCTTAAAAAAAAAAAATTATTCCTCCAAATTAGGTTATTTCAGAAACTTGGTCTTATACCCTCGCTTTGTTGCAATCAGTCTGCTACTGGGTAGACCAGCCCCTTGACGAACTCACCCATAAATGGCATATCTGAGAGGCCCAATGACATCTAGCTTTTGGGAGTTTTCTTTTTCTCGCTTCTTCACAATCAACTGGGCCAGGAAGTTCCCAAGTGCTGACAAAATGCCACTGTGGACAGAGAGGTAATCAGAGAACAGGAGAAAGCAGCAGGAGGGTGGCCCGTTCCTGTATGTAATCGGCACGGCTGTGCGGAGAGCAGCGTGGGATGGGGAGAAATGAGTCCTTTCTAAAGCAGCCCTGGTATAAGGTTCCTACATCAAAAGGTGGAGACAGTAGGACTTCACACACAGACAGACAGACACACACACCCCCCTGGTCTGTGGACTGCACCTGCCAGTGTCCTGGGTGTGATCCTGCACTACAGGGTTACAAAACGTTACCGGTGGGGGAGACTGGGCAAAGTGTACAAGGGATCGCCCTGTATTATTTCTTACAACCGCATGTAAACCTACAATTACAATATAAATTTCAGTAGAAAGGTGGAGATGGGCCCAGGTGCTCCAAGGTTTGGTCTATAGTTACCTTCTGATAAGCTCTGTGTGCTAAAAAATCCAAAATTCTTTGTATGGCTGATAAGGACCTTCTTGATCTGATCCTTGGCCACCTCCTTCTCATCTGGTCCCTTCCTCACTGTTCATTTTCTGCAGCAACACAGACCTTCTTTCCACTGCTCCACTGTTAGCTTGCTCCTCCCTCAGGACCTTTGCACTGGGTACCCTCTGCCCAGAGAGCTTTTGCTTTCCCTCCTTCAGGTCTCTGTTCCAATGTCACCTCCTCAGATAACACCTCCCTGACCTCCCCGTTTATCTCGCTTTTTGTCTAGTTTCTCACTAGAATAGAAAGCCCACTGAGGTAGGGACCTTCCCTTCCTGTCTTAATGCTGGTGCTTCACTCCCCGGAAGCATTCTGTACATATTTATGAAAGGCTGCATTTAATAAGAGGGGATGAACTTATAAAATTAACTGGTTAAAGCTAACGAGGGAGAACGATGTCTCATAAAAAGTTTAGGACCCCAAATCAAAGGGTGCAACGGACCAGCAGACCCGGGCAGAGGGGCCTTTTGTCACCCTTCCCCCAAATGCAAAGCTGCTAAGACAAAGAAAGCAAACACCCGCCGCCCCGCCCAGGCTGCGGGTGCCGCTCGAGACACGGACCCGAACGCCCCGAACTCGGAACGAGCGCAGGCGCCAACGAGCCGTCGGCTGCGGCCGCCAGAGGGAGGTGGGCCGGACGTGGACCTCCGGTCCGAACCCACGCACCTTCGGCAGAGGACCTCCAGGGAAGGGGGCCTGGCACCCTCGGTCGGTGCATTCCTTTGGTCTGGCTCCCTGGCAACGACCTGTCAGAACCGAACGCACAAAGCCGCCCACGCCGAGCTCTCCGGCTGGTGCCAGGCTCTGGGGGGTCGTCTGACTCGCGGCACCTTGCCTTTCGCACTCAAATCCCCGCACAGAACGCGTCTACGGGGCTGCG
Source organism: Eumetopias jubatus (assembly GCF_037043125.1). Taxonomy (NCBI): domain Eukaryota; kingdom Metazoa; phylum Chordata; class Mammalia; order Carnivora; family Otariidae; genus Eumetopias; species Eumetopias jubatus. The sequence continues at coordinate 93,566,925 of NW_028274822.1, read as the reverse complement.
TCCCCGAGGCCGGCCGAGCTCCGGGCCGCCCCCCGCCCGGGCCCGACCCCTCCGCGCCGACCTGGTGGCCGCCTTGGTGAGCACCGGGTAGAGCCGCAGGAGGCGCAGGTACTGGGCGAGCGCCCGCTGCGGCAGCGCCCCGAGCCCGGCCCCGGCCCCGGCCCGCAGCTTCGACGCCGCCGGCGCCATCGCCTCCCCAGCACCGCGCCAGCGCGCACCCCCGACCCCGCCTCACGCCCGCCCGGGCTCGGGGATGGCCTCCCATTTCCCGCCCCGCCGCGGCCCGCAGCGCGGCCCCGGACAGACCCCGCCGTGCGCGGCTCGCGCGTCCGCACACTTTTCCCTGAGTCCCTAACGGGCCACCTCCCCTCCGGCGCCCGCGGCAATAGGAGCTCGGTGGGGCGGGGCGCGGCGAGCCTCCCGATTGGGCGGCGGGCGCTTCCGCTCTCTCCTCTCGCGAGAGTTGGTGGGAGCGCGCCAAATTTCTCCGGGAGAGCGGCGGCGGCCTGGGCGCGGCGCAATGGTTCTGAGGAACACCGGGCGGCGGCGCGCGGAGCCGGGGCCGGACGGCGAGACCAGCCGGTGAGGGGCGCCGGGGCGGGCGGCGGGCGGGCCTGCCCTGTGCGGAGCTCCTGGCGTGCAGCCGCGGCGGCCCTCCGCAGGCCGCCACCCAGCGGCGCGGTCCTCCTGCGTTCGCTCTGGTTTCCGCGCACTGAGGACACGCTTCTGGAAGCGCGGCCGGCGACTCGGCGGCGGAGCAGATGGGGCCGCCTCTCAGCGCCTGCGGACCGGGGTGGGGGCGGGAGACCGGCATCGCCGCGATCACAGCGCGCGCGCACGCTCCTCGCCTCACCTCCTTCCCGGCGCGCGGGGTTCGCCCCCGGGCGGTGCGGGGCACTGGGCGGTGCGCGCGCGGGGTTCGCCCCCGGGCCGTGCGGGGGACTGGGCGGTGCGCGCGCGGGGTTCGCGGGGCACTGGGCGGTGCGCGCGCGGGGTTCGCCCCCGGGCCGTGCGGGGGACTGGGCGGTGCGCGCGCGGGGTTCGCGGGGCACTGGGCGGTGCGCGCGCGGGGTTCGCCCCCGGGCCGTGCGGGGGACTGGGCGGTGCGCGCGCGGGGTTCGCGGGGGACTGGGCGGTGCGCGCGCGGGGTTCGCCCCCGGGCCGTGCGGGGGACTGGGCGGTGCGCGCGCGGGGTTCGCGGGGCACTGGGCGGTGCGCGCGCGGGGTTCGCCCCCGGGCCGTGCGGGGGACTGGGCGGTGCGCGCGCGGGGCCGCGTGTGCCCCAAAGGGGCCGGGACCGCGGTCGGTGAGCGCCTCCCCGGCGCGCGCCTTGGGAATGGAAACAAGTCGGAGCAGATCGTTCAAGTAATTTCCTACAGATGTGTCTGTAGCAGAAGCTTGCCTTGTACATAACAAAAGTAGTTATTTTCTTATGTTTGTGTTGATCTTCAATAAATATCGCTAATGCTGTTCGTTGAGTGCCCACTGTATACAAAGAAGCCTATCTGCTTACCATATGTATCTGATTTGTCGCCGCTCGTTTTTTGGCAGAACTAGAATCCCGTCCAAATTGGTCATCAGAATTCTTGCTTTTTTTGTACTGTGCTGCGGGCTTTGCAGGTTTCATTGTTTTTTTTTTAAGATTTTTATTTATTTATTGAGAGAGAGAATGGTAGAGAGAGAGCATGAGGAGGAGGAAGGTCCGAGGGAGAAGCAGACGCCCCGCTGAGCGGCGAGCCCGATGCGGGACTCGATCCCGGGACTCCAGGGTCATGACTTGAGCCGAAGGCAGTCTCCTAACCGACTGAGCCACCCAGGCGCCCTCATTGTTTCTTATAACGTGCATGAAAGTCTTGTGTGGTAGATATGGTTAATTTCATTTTACAAGAAACTAGTAATAAATTTAAGAACTCTCATTTTAAAAATAAAAATACAAAGCAACAACTTTTTTGTTTTGAATTAATTGTAGATTATTATGCAGTTGTAAGAAATTACAGAGAGGGGACGCCTGAGTAGCTCAGTTGGTTAAGCGTCTGCTTTTGGCTCATGCCCCGCATCGGGCTCCCTGCTCTGCGGGAAGCCTGCTTCTCCCTCTCCCACTCCCCTGCTTGTGTTCCGTCTCTCGCCATCTCTATGTCAGATCAATTAATAAATAAAAATCTTAAAAAAAATGAAATCTTAAAAAAAAAAAGAAATTACACAGAGTGATCCCATACACCCCTAAGCCAGTTCCCCCCAGTGGTAAAATCTTAGTTACTAGAACGCTAGGTCACAGCCAGGAAATTGATGTTCATGCAATGCATGGATACTCAGTTGCGTATGTGCGTGTATTTAGTTCTGTGCACCTTGTGTGTTTGTGACCACCAGCACAGTTAGGACACAGAACAATTCTATTCCCAGGACCTCTCATGCTACCCTTTTATAGCCACAGCCACCTTCATTCCTCCCTCTTCCTCATCCATGGCAGCTACTGATCTGTTCTCCACCTCTTAATTTTATTTCAAGAACTCTACGGAAGTTGCATTATAAAGTGTATAATTTGGGGGGATTGGCTTTTTTCACTCAGCATAATGCCGTTGAGATCCATCCAGGTTATTGCATGAATCAGTAAGTTTTTTCTATTTTATTGATGGATAGTATTCCGTGGGATGGATATGACGTAGGTTAATTATTTATCTGTGGGTACTATCTCGGTTGTTTCTGCTTTTTGGCTGTAATGAATAAAGCGGTATGAATGTTCACACAGGAGTTTTTGTATGAATGTGAGTTTTCCTTCCTCTGGGATAAATGCCCAGGAAGGGGGCAGAGGGAGAGAGAGAATCTTAAGCAGGCTCCATTCCCAGCGTGGAGCCCAATGCAGGGCTCAGTCTCGCCACCCTGAGATCATGACCTGAGCCAAAATCAAGAGTCGGGCACTGAGCTGACTGAGCCACCCAGGTGCCCCTGTACATTTTTAATATCCCATAAGGCAGCAGCATCTAGCCATGATGGTTGTTTTTATCAGTGTTCTGGTTACAGAGTTGAACGGGTTTTGAGGCTGCTGCCCCAGTCATGTTTCCCATGAGTTCTGTTACTTTAATGAACTGTTTTGCCAAATACAAGGTTTTTCAGGGATGCATCTACTGTGTTGCATCCAAAATGCTTACACTGGTTGGACTGAGGGTTTCAGGAATAGATAAGAGTCATGATCAGTGAAGATAGGATTTCCCTCCTTTTATTCAGGGATGATGGCCCCTCTTCCTCTGTCTCGGCACTTAAGCGCCTGGAGCGCAGTCAGTGGACAGATAAGATGGATTTGCGGTTTGGTTTTGAGAGACTCAAGGCGCCTGGTGAGAAGACGGGCTGGCTCATCAACATGCACCCTGTAAGAACCTGGGCGGCTGCTGGCTCAGGCCTTTGAAGGGTGGGTGGTGCAGGCGGAGGTGGGGTCGCTTGTAGCTCCCCTCCTTTCTTCTTCAACATCACTGGGCTGTAAAGAAGCTGCTGGGAAAACAAAGCTCGGGGGGTTCCCTGTTAACCTATAAAAAATTTTCAAGAATGAGGGAGAGATTGAGAGAAATCCACACTTGGAAGATGTTGTGATGCAGTTCTTGTGAATGGGGAATGTTTATGTGGGGGTGGAGAAGGATTTTGTTCGGTGCTCAGTCTCCCAAAGAGGAGGAGCAAGAGGGTTCTTGTACTGCGTAGGGGATAACTTGGTGCCCGTGTTCACTGATTCTCTTGTAGACTGAGGTTTTAGATGAAGACAAACGCTTAGTCAGTGCAGTGGATTACTACTTTATTCAAGATGATGGGAGCAGATTTAAGGTAAGGCCTTGAACCCCAAGAAGCTAAGACCCACTCAGTGATGAGATGTAGCTGGGTCCAAAGTGGTAGGTGTTCATTTAAGTGGGAGGAGAGGGGTTGAGAGGCTTCTGGTGTGCAGCTGCCCGAAGCCTGTTGGGGATGTGGACCCCTTGGAGCCACATGGGTCACCATTTACGATGTCATAAGAGAACCAGCTTGGAAAGACTGAGGGAGGAGTAGTTTTGTCTCTCTCAGACTTTTGCCCCTGCCGTATTCGCAGGTGCTAATTCCGGACTACGTCACCTTGTAAGAGATGTCAAGGTCAAAGATACGTTAGATCTGGGCAGCTTGTGGGGATAGCAGCAAACAGCCTGTCTTCACTTATCTCCCTTTTTTCTTTCTCATTGCCCCTGAATGGGTTCGTGGCTCTTGCAGGTGGCCTTGCCCTACAAGCCATATTTCTACATTGCAACCAGAAAGGTAAGTCTGTGGTCCATAGAATTAGGTCACACGACCTGTGCCTCATTTTATGGGTATGTGTGTGTGTGTGTGTGTGCGCGTATGTGTTTCAGAACTGAAAGTAAAGGGGCCTCTAGAGAAACGGGCAAGGAAGACAGCAGATTTTACTAATAGGAAGTTCTTTCATTTTGATCTCGATTTAGGGTTGTGAACGAGAAGTTTCATCTTTTCTCTCCAAGAAGTTTCAGGGTAAAATTGCTAAAACAGAGACTGTCCCCAAGGAGGATCTGGACTTGGTGAGTATCACCTGGACCCACCAGGGTAAATGAGTTTGGTCTACCTTGCCCCTGGGGTGAGATGGAAGAGGCCAAGTTTAGCACCTGTGGGATGGTGTACGGATGATGGGGCTTTGGTGACTGTCCATACGTCCCCGTAGAGAACTCTGGTGGTTTAGTTGTGCCACATGCAGAGTTGGACAAGATGCTTTGGACTTGTGAACATTTCTACTCATGTATTTACCTTTGAGTTGTTCTCCCCTTATTTTCTTACCCCAACAAAGTCCTTTTTCTCTTGAACTCATGAGTACAATCTCATCACTTTGTAGCCAAATCACTTGGTGGGTTTGAAGCGAAATTACATTAAGCTGTCTTTCAACACCGTGGAGGATCTTGTCAGAGTGAGGAAGGATGTCTCCCCTGCCGTGAAGAAGAACCGGGAGCAGGGCCATGCCAGTGATACCTACACAGCTATGCTCTCCAGGTAAGCCTTCTTGTAAGCAGAGCCCCCAGGCAGTCCACAAGGACTGTTTCCCATGTTTCCTACATTGACAGGATGGATAGGAAAAAGGAAAACTTAGCAGTAAAGTTACTTTAAGGATTAGCTCTGTTTAGTGTAGAAACACTTGCAAGCAATTAGGTAGAATTTCTTTTTTTTAATTTTTAGTTATTTATCTCTTTTACTTCTTTGAGAGAGAGCAAGAGAGTGTGAGCGGTGGGGGGGGGGGGGGGTAGGGGCAGAGGGAGAGAGAGAATTCTAAGGAGGTTCCACCGCCCAGCTTGGATCCCAACATGGGGCTCGATCTCACCATCTTGAGATCATGACCTGAGCCAAAATCAAGAGGCGAACCCCCAACCAAGCCACCCAGGTGCCCCAGCCTAGGTAGAATTTCTTATGTGCTGCATTTGTGTTAAATAAATAGTGGTTTCCTGGGTTGTATCTTAGCCAACCTCTTTCTTACGTAGGGGCGGATTTGTGGCTTCAAAGTTTCAGTTGCTGTAATAGTAAAGACATTTTGGATTCCCAATGACACCACTTTTTTTTTTTTTAAAGATTTATTTATTTGAGAGAGAGAGCGAGTGTGAGCATGGGGAGGGGCAGAGGGAGAGAGAGAATCCCAAGCCAGCTCACTGCTGAGCAGGGAGGGGAGCTCAATGCGGGGCTTGATCCTAGGACCCTGGGATCATGACCTGAGCCCAAGGCAGACGCTTAACTGACTGAGCCACCTAGGCACCCCAGTTTTTTAAGTTTTGAACTTACATTCTATAAAATACATGTCCTACGTGTGTACGGAATTTCCGGTCTGACCTACTGCTGTGGGACGGTGTCATCTGAGGTCATCTTTAAGAAAGGCCTGTCTGGTCATCTCTGCCACCTCAATTTACCTTCTGTGTTTACTCCATGTGGACTCTGGTCTTCCCCCTGTTCCGACCCCAAGCAGAGTATAGTTGAGTAAGCTGGCCTCTCTCCATTTTGCAGTGTTCTGCAAGGGGGCAGTGTGGTTACTGATGAAGAGGAAGCCTCTAAGAAGGTCACTGACCAGTTGGATAACATTGTGGACATGCGGGAGTATGATGTGCCCTACCACATCCGCCTCTCCATTGACCTGAAGATCCATGTGGTGAGTCGGCCGTCCCTTTCAGGCAGCCGGACAGTCAGGAGGTGACCCTGAAAGGATAAATCCGTAGAGAAATACACCTCCTGGGACAGATGCAGAGCTCTTTATTAACGTGCTACCCGTCCTTCAGGCTCATTGGTACAACGTCAGGTACCGAGGAAGTGCCTTTCCTGTGGAAATCGCCCGACGAGATGACCTTGTTGAACGGCCCGTGAGTACTGCTTGCATTTCCTCCATCCTGACTTTTCCACTTGTTTCTGGAGAGATCTCATTCGGTGCTGAAGGATGAATTTGATTCAGAGATTTTTCTTCATTTTCCTCAAATACTTTCTTTAAAAAGTTGTAGAAAAAAAAATTTTTTTTTCTTGTCTGTTTCTGACTGAGTATAATTTCACTTTGTGCTTACGCATCACCATGTGATGTCTGTGTTTGAGCTGGGCTGGATCTGAACATTTGAGGGAAAGCTCTGTCTTCCATTTTGGGTGGTTGATAGCAAAGTGATGTGGTGAAAAATGGATTTATAACTGGAAGGCTTTGGTTCAGGGACAGCTTTGTGTTCTTGGGCAAGTCTGTATTCCTGTTTTCTCATTTCCAAAACGGAGATGTCAGCTCTGTACCATGATCTATCTGGGTTGTCATAAAGGTCAAAATAAGGTCATGCATTTTCAAGCATGTTGAGACTCAGGTGTTCCATAATTCTAGGATTTTCCTGTCATGCTCTAACCTCTTGTTTGTGTTTAAATTTTTATGCCATCCGTGAGTCATGGCATTCTTGATATAGCTCAGTCAACCCCAAAATGCCTGTCTCACTTCTTTTGGAACCTCTCCCTGTGGCAGCTCAACTCTTTTAGCAGCTAGAGGTGGAGGTGGTAGGTGTTGAGAAGACCACTGAGATCTCTAGAGCTCGGCTTGGTTTCTCTCCAACTTAATGAGACATTGTGTCCCTGCAGGACCCTGTGGTATTGGCATTTGACATCGAGACGACCAAACTGCCCCTCAAGTTTCCCGACCCTGAGACTGACCAGATTATGATGATTTCTTATATGATTGATGGTCAGGTAAGTGGTACCTTTTGGGATGTAAGCTTCGTAGGAGCAGGAACCTTGTCTAGTCCCTAAACCAGAGCAGCATCCACCCTATGCTTAGTATATTTTGGGTGAAAAATTAGTGAGTTGAGTCCAGGAAAGTGAACAAACCAGCCATGCTCCTTCCAACAGAAACTTGAGACACTCGGGACTCTTCTTGGGAGAGCTGGGGTGCCTTCCCATTGCTGCAGATGCCTGTAGCAGGAGCTTCTGGGCCAAAAGTGGAGAGGTGTGTTTTGGCTTTGTGTCCTAACTCGTGCCAATGGCTCATGCACTTCCCAGGGCTATCTCATCACCAATAGGGAGATCGTTTCAGAAGATGTTGAAGATTTCGAGTTCACCCCCAAGCCAGAGTATGAAGGACCTTTTTGTGTCTTCAATGAACCTGATGAGGTAAAGAGGTGTCCCTTGGTGGGGCGCCTGGGTGGCTCAGTCAGTGAAACCTCTGCGTTTGGCTCAGATCATGATCCCAGGGTCCTGGGATCGAGCCCTGCATCGGGCTTCCTGCTCTGCGGGAAGCCTGCTTCTCCCTCTCCCACTCCCCCCTGCTTCTCCCTCTCCCACTCCCCCTGCTTCTCCCTCTCCCTCTGCCGCTCCCCCTGCTTCTGCGCTCTCTCTAGCTCTGCTCTTTCTCTCAAATAAAAAATAAAATATAAAAAAAAAAAGAAAGAAATGTGTCCTTTGGGATACTGCCAGGTATTTGGGGTGAAATGGGAGGCAGAGGACTCAGCGCTCATGTAATCAGAATGGCAGCGTGCTGGATGGGGTGTTTAGCGGTGGGGTCCTCGTTCACACTGGAAGCACTGGGTGGGTATGGAAATGGAACAGTGACACGAGGTCCCTGCTTTTCCTGAACCTCGGGAGGGGTGTTAGGAAACAACTTGAAGAGAAACAGAAATCCTCTGACAGCTAAGAATCATTGAATTCAGGTTCATCTAATCCAGAGATGGTTTGAACATGTCCAGGAGGCCAAACCCACCATCATGGTCACCTACAACGGTGACTTTTTTGACTGGTAAGTCTGATATCTGGTGAGTAACTAAAATGTGCTTGGGAGGGGATGTTGCATGGCAGTGTGAATATGCTCGTTTACTAGTGGTTAAGACGGAAGAGTTTGGGAGAGGAGGGCGGGGTAGGAGGAGCGCCGCCTGGTGGCCTGAGAGGCACCTCGCCCCGTTTGAGGAGAAGTGGGTGTGGGGATGCCTGGGTCTGCTTGGGGGTCTGCTGGGGGCAATCTTCCTGTCTCCGAGGGAACTACAGGGTAACTGCCTGTGTGCCCGTCTGTCTGCCCTCATCCCTAGGCCGTTTGTGGAGGCCAGAGCGGCGGTCCATGGACTGAACATGTACCAGGAGATAGGGTTCCAGAAGGACAGCCAGGGGGAGTACAAGGCCTCTCAGTGCATCCACATGGACTGTCTCAGGTAGGCCCCGCAGCTCATCGCACTGTCTCAGGAGTGCTTTCTGTGACTGGGGTCCAAAACCCCCTCTGGCACACGTTAGTCCTGTCCACCTCCCTTTTGAAGGAGGAAAGTGGCTTCTGAGAAGCAGCTCCCGTTATCTTTGAGGACAGTGGGTGTGGTTCTGGCTGGGTCCGGGGACGTGCTTTCGTTGTGTGCTCATTTCCCTTCTACTAGCAAACACTTTAGTGTCAGACCTGGTGGGAAAGCCAGAGCAGGAAAGCCAGGTTGGGTGAGGTCTTGGTGCCGTGGGAGCCCCCAACAAAGGTGGGCTGCTGCAGCCAGGGTTGTCCAGGCTGGAGATAGGCATTCGAGGGGGCTCAGGGTGCTGAAATGGAAGACTGGAGAGAACGGAGGTCTTGTGGGCCTCTTGTATCCTGTAGGGAGGTGAGTTTTGAGGAGCCACTGACACGCTTAAAGCTTGATCTGTTTTCTGGGCAGCCCTGGCGTTATGGTGCATGTGTTGGAAGGGGCAGGCCGAGTCATAATGAGGATGGGATTGAAGAGGGGTGGACTTGGGGATCCATGGACAGGGGGGCCAGGGGCATGTGAAGCACAGGGAATGTTGGTGTCTGGGGGAGGAAGCAGGTCTGGGAACCCCATTCACATGGGGCATCGTGATCAACGGTTTCTCAAGAAGAGAAGTAAAGGACAGGTGGGGGTCTTCAGAGGAGGCGGCAGTCCTGGGAGGCCACAGGGGGCATTTTTGGGGACGAGGTTGGCAAGAGTTTGGAGGCCGAGGGAGGTGAGACTCGATGCAGTTAAGAGTGAGTTATGGGTGCCAGAGACACAGCTGTGTCCATCATGGGACTGAGTTGAGGGCAGGATGTGGAGATGGGCACGGGGGTGAGGGGCACAGGGTGCTTCCAGTTTCCATGCTGAAGAGACTGTGTAAGGAGAGAATAGGAGTTTAAAAATAGGGCCTGAGGGAGGGGGAGAGCAGGGCAGACTAGCAGCACCCACAGGACAAGCTGGAGGGGTGGAGGGAGGCCGGAGGGTGCGGGTTCCCAACCCCTCATCTTTATATTTCTCCGTGAGGTAGGAAGGGAAGGCCGTGGGGCTCGGAGGACCGGCCCTGGCATTTCCTCGCGTGGGCACATCCGTGAGGCTGACTGGATCTGGGTGAAAGGCTTCGTGAGAGGTCTGCTCCCTGTGGGGTCTCAGTGGAGATCTCCAGGGTGCCGTTAGGACTACGTCTTTCTGGGGTGTGTCCAGCTTTGCCACCTGTCACGGTTCCTGGGCTTCATCTTGGAGTCCTCTCTGACCTTTGCTCTTGTTCCTGTTCCCAGGTGGGTGAAGAGGGACAGTTACCTTCCTGTGGGCAGCCACAACCTCAAGGCGGCTGCCAAAGCCAAGCTGGGCTACGACCCTGTGGAGCTGGACCCCGAGGACATGTGCCGGATGGCCACTGAGCAACCGCAGGTGCGTGTGTTTCCTCACTCTGCTCCCCTTTAGTTCTGCTGGGGTGCCTCCGTGCCTCCTCGTTGCTCTTACTCTCTGATGTTCTCTCCTCAGACTCTGGCCACGTACTCGGTGTCAGATGCAGTGGCCACGTACTACCTGTACATGAAATATGTGCACCCCTTTATATTCGCTCTCTGCACCATTATCCCCATGGAGCCTGATGAGGTCAGTGCCTCTCCTGGCCCCGTGGGCCATTCTCCACACGCTTCCCAATGGAGCTGGTCCCAGGCAGCTGACGTGGATGCAGCTGTGGGATTTTGGCGTGTGATTTGAAGCCTGGTGTTTCCCCCCCATAGGTGCTGCGGAAGGGCTCTGGGACGCTGTGTGAGGCCTTGTTGATGGTGCAGGCCTTCCATGCCAACATCATCTTCCCCAACAAGCAGGAGCAGGAGTTTAACAAGCTGACAGATGACGGTCACGTGCTGGACGCCGAGACCTATGTGGGTGGCCACGTGGAGGCCCTCGAGTCAGGCGTGTTTCGCAGTGACATCCCCTGCAGGTTCAGGATGGTGAGCCCCTCCCTGGTCTTCCTGGTGAATGCTTGGTCAGACCCAGAACTCGTGAGGGCTGCAGTAGAGCCCTCATCCCTCTCTCGCGCTGTGGACCCCTTACCAGACCTCCTTTGTCTGGCCTGCCCTTGACGAGTGCGCTGCAGGGCAGGTGCTCGGCTTCTGTGGAGCCCTCTCTGCCAGCGTCCCTCCGGGGGTAGACTGGTTGGTGCAAGGGCATTTCCCGTCTTATCGTGTCCTCTCTTGGTCACTTGTGCTAGAACCCTGCTGCCTTTGACTTCCTGCTGCAGCGGGTGGAGAAGACAATGCGTCATGCCATCGAGGAAGAGGAGAAGGTGCCCATGGAGCAGGTCACCAATTTCCAAGAGGTAATGCTCCAGGAGGCCAGGAGAAACCATTGTCACGTGCCCTGCCTTGTAGACTGGCTTCTTTCAGTAGTATATTTGTTACGCACCTCCTGGGTGCTGGTACTTGGGCCCGGAGACAGGACACAGGGTCTCTTCTGGTCTTGTTGGGGCAGGGGGAGGAGCAGGACAGTGTTGTGGTCACAGCGAATGACCTGACGTAGGGAGGTAGGAGGGTTTCCCAAGGAGGCGGAGGGCTCTTGAGCTCGCTCTTGGAACACCGTGGTGGGCGGATGTGGGACAGAGGTGAGTGCTGGGTCTGAAGACCAGTTCATTTGGACTTCATGTTATAGGCAGTGAGGAGCCATTGGTTTTTATTTTTTGTTGTTAAGGAGATTTTAAAAATGCTGAGAGTCCATTCCTACAAGTGACAGAGTAGAATATAGTGACCATAGCACCCATCAAATAACAGAAAGCACCACTGACAACGTGCCCCATGCCTGGAGACCCCAGGTACCTCCCAGCTTGCTGGTCCTGTTCTTTGGGCTTGGCACTTCTCAGGTGTGTCTTTTAGGCCCTGCTCAGCACTGTGGCATATTGAGTGACTCGTGGTTTGAAGTTCTCACCAGTTTTAGGATTGATTTCGAGAAACATTTCATAACAGACTCACTAGGCAGAATTCAAGTAAGAATGTGTTTGTGTAGTCTGCAAACTGTGAAGTGCTGTGCAGCTGTTGTCAGCTCCAGGTGCCATATGCCTCGGGAACTCTCAAAGGACAACCTGTGAGGAGCATCCAGGCTGAAAACGAAATGTGAGTTAGCACCTCAGAAGGAACAGACACCACTTTCAAGTTGAAGAAGTGGCAACTTGAGACCAAGGTGTGCTGAGCGGAGGCCTCCAGACGCCTGGGGGAGCCCAGCACCAGGCTCGTGGAGGACGGGGAGTGTGGCCCTCGTGCCGTCTCCGTGCTGTTCTAAAGGGCAGCCCAGGGTCCTCAGGGAAAGGGCAACAGGCTCATCGCTTTGTTTCCCGGGGACCATTCTGTCCCCATGATGCTGACAAGAGGGACCAGCTGGGGGTCACGGTGGCGCTGGGCGTGTCCTCTGGGAACTTTGCCTCCTTCCCTCTCTTCTCCCTCCCTAGTAGATTTCAGAACATGCCTCAGGGTGGAGAAGGATGGAGGAACTATTCTCCTAATGATTCATTTGCCTAGAATTTAGCTAGAAACAAGGTATTAACGCTTCTGGCACGTTCTGTTCTATAGGGTAGAAAGTACTCTTTTTAGTCATGGTTTCTGGTGTGTTTTTTATCTTTTTTGGAGGGTTTTAAAGAGTTTTTTAATACCAAGGGCAATTTTGCATTCAAGCAATTTTTCTCACATGACTATCAAATTTAACATATTTCATTAAAAAAGGTGGCTACTCTCCTGGTTAATCATATGTCTATTTAGGTGTGTTTCAGTTTACTCCTGACGGTTTAAAGCAGAGGTGGGCGAACCGTAGCCCATGACACCCGTGCAGCCAGCCAGCTAAGAATGGTTCTCACGTTTTCAAAATGTTATAAAAAACAAGCAACATCTGACAGAATATGTAGCCGCAAAACCTACAGTATTTATCATCTGGTCCTTCACAGAGGTTAGCTGGGTTATTAGATTAACTTGTGGATACACTAGTTCTCAGATTTGGGGGTTGCGTTCCTTGGTGTTGTGTACATTTGGTGCAGAATGAACAGACAGTACCCGTCTGTGCTCTGATTTAACTCGGTGTTACATTTTGGGGAGTGGATAAAAATACATGACCATCAGAAGCCAATTAGCTTTAGCCTTATATAGTTGCACTGACTTTTTTTACTTTTTAGGACAATATTTTTATTTCTGGAGGCTCTGTTGTTTTTTTTCCGGTTTGCTTCATTTTTTTTGTTTTTAAACTGGACTCTTGTCCTAGAGTTTTGGTCTTCAGCATTTTTATTTACGCTCGTTTTCCCGCGTTTAGGAGATGTATTCTCAAGTTCTCGGGGCCTCCTCCTACTGTGTCTGCTCTTGGTCGTGGGGATCATGCGGGTTATAGGGGTGTTCCCTCTCACGCTCTGTGGTTTGGAATGTGAATTTATACTCAGCAGGGAGGCTTAGGTGGCCCATCAGGGGCTGTCAGTGCTTTGGTGCAGTTTCTGGCCTGGGGTCCCTTGTCATGTGGTTCCTTGGCTAGCGGGTTCCCAGACCACACACTTGCTGGAGGGACCAGACTGGTGCCAGCTGCTCAGGGAAGACTTTCTCCAGCAAGAATCCAGAAGAGATGTGATTCTGGTGGGCAGACGTATTCTAGTTTACCCTTTCACGGAGGTCACCTCTGAGGGCCTGCCTTTACTTGGGGTTCTGTGTCCCTGTTGTGTGCAGGTTGCCTCACACTGAGGAGGCATGAGAAATGTGTGGGGTGCTCACAGCGCGGGCTCAGATGGCCGGCCTCGGGAGCACCTGCGTGTGAGCCTGGAAACTCGGGGCTCAGGTTCTCCTCTTTCTTGGACAGCAGCGCCTCGTGAACCTGACTCACTTGCGCTAACACTGGTTCACGCGGAGTGCCTACTTCTCTTGTGGTTTGGGTGTGTGCGGGCAGAGGAGCTACGTGACCCGCCCCCAGTAAAAACCCTGGGCGCTGGGTCTGTGAGTGTCCCGGCGCCACGGCACTTAGTGAGTGTTGTCCTGGTTTGATGCTGGGAGAATTAAACTCATCCCAGCTTGAGCCTGCCCTCCTCCTGCCTCCACCCCGCTTGCCTTTTCCCTTGGCTGGTTGAGTTCTGTGAGTCATTGTGCACCTGGGGAGTGGTCCTGGGGACCCCGACACCGGGCATCACCAAATTAGCTCACTGCCCTGGTTCTGAGTCCGCTCTGTGCTTTGCCCTCTCAGGGTAACTTAGAAGCTCAGTTCTGCGTTTATAGGGATAGTTCTCATGTTTCGTGCAGGTTATCTAGGTGTTTGGGATCAGGAGGCATTTTTTGGCTAACAGCTCAACCTCTGGAAACAAATCTGATTCTTTGGTTTATAAAGTAATGCTGGAGACCGTCTCACACGAAGGTTCAGGACACAGCGTTTGGGCTAAGGGGGCCTGTGCTTGAGCCCCCACTAACCTCTTGAGCCTTCTCATCTGTCAGGTGAGGGGTTGCTGAGGCCGGGGCGTCCCATGCCCTCACGGTGCAGGCACGAATGGCACCCAGGAAGAGTGCTGTTGACGCTCCAGCCCGGTCCCACACTCTCTGCATGCAAGGCCGCAGTCTTTCACAGTTTCCTCCCAACCACAAAGGGCCCCTGGGGTAGAGGCTGCCGCTCCCCGAGATGCTGTCCTCCTTAGGGCTCTGTCTTTTCTTGCGAGGCTCCTATACCTCCAGGTGTTGGTGGCCATCGTCCGCCATCCTTCTGGGACCCATGGTGCTTGCTTTGTGACCATCTGTACAGTCTCCAGTTTTTGTCGTGGTCACCACTCCTTTGTTCTTTCTCCTAGGTGTGTGACCAGATTAAGACCAAGCTCACCTCCCTGAAAGATGTTCCAAACAGAATAGAGTGTCCCCTCATCTACCACCTGGACGTGGGGGCCATGTACCCCAACATCATCCTGACGAACCGCCTGCAGGTGAGACAGATTCCCACATCAGAATCGAGCTCTTTCTGCGCAGGCCCTAACTGATCCCCCTCCCACCCTGCTGCAGCCCTCTGCCGTGGTGGACGAGGCCACGTGTGCTGCCTGTGACTTCAACAAGCCGGGAGCAGACTGCCAGAGGAAGATGGCCTGGCAGTGGAGGGGCGAGTTCAGTGAGTGCAGCCCCAGGGCAGGGGCAGGGTGGCTCGGCGGGGAGCAGGTGTGCAGGTCCCTCTCATGGACTCCCTCTATCACCCTCCTAGTGCCAGCCAGCCGCAGCGAGTACCATCGGATCCAGCACCAGCTGGAGTCGGAGAAGTTCCCTCCCTTGACTACAGAGGGCCCAGCCCGGGCCTTTCACGAGCTATCACGCGAGGAGCAGGCTAAATATGAGAAGCGGAGGCTGTCAGGTGAGTGGCTTCTGAACACGGTGCCTCCTCTGGCTTGGGCCTTTGTTGGGCCATGCTGGTACGCCACAGCCTGAGGTCATTAAACTGGATGTTGCACCGGATGAGATCACTGTGAACTTCTCCTTCCTGTGCTCTTGGGGACTTTGGCGCATTCACACTGGGGCTGCCCTTTGAGACGATGAACCAGCACGTATCTTTCGGGCTTCTCTGCTCCTTAGTGTTAACCTAGAAAGCTGCACTGGTTGGCGTCTGTTGCTTCCTAGCTTTCTTTGGCTATGTCCAGGAGGCCTGGCTACCTCCTCTGTGGAGTCTCTCATGCTCCCCTGATCTCGACTGTGCCTCAGATTACTGCCGGAAGGCGTACAAGAAGATCCACGTGACCAGGGTGGAGGAGCGCCTCACCACCGTCTGCCAGCGGGAGAACTCCTTCTACGTGGACACGGTGCGTGCCTTCCGAGACAGGCGGTATGAGTTCAAAGGTCTCCACAAGGTGAGTCTGACCTTCGTGAGGTCAGAGCAGAGTCGAATTTCTGAGATGAGAACCCCCAGCTGGGCCCGCGGTGTGAGCACCCCACACATTTCTCATGCCTCCTCAGTGCGAGGCAACCTGCACACAACAGGGACACAGAACCCCAAATAAAGGCAGGCCCTCAGAGGGCCTTTATCTCTGGGCTCTCATGCATTTGCAAAGTAATGAATGCACAGTTGTTTTCAGCTTTGAGGGATTAAAGGCCTGAGGCCTTGAAACTGTTGTGAGCAATGGCTTTGGAAGTATTTATTTAGAGCAGAGATCAGCACACTATGGCTGGGCAGGCCGTTTTATAAATAAAATTTTATTGGAACTGAACTGCATCCCTCTGCAGCCGGAGGTGAGCAGCCAGAGTAGAAACAGGCTGCACGAGTCCAGTGTCAGCCATGTGGCCAGCTTCTGATGGGAGGAGTAGGAGTGTGATTTACTGACCGTTTCCTCCAGCAGGATCAAGGAAGGTACATAGCAACTCCGCAGTGATCATAACACATAGTAGGTTTATACTTGGGTGAATGGGGTTCTTTCTTCTGAAAGACCTTTCACTGCTGGACTCAGCAAGGTCCCTGCTCTGACAGACTCTTGTCATCACATTTTATAATTACTACCTTTTTTTGCTGGTTTTTTAGTGTGGTAAAATAGACATAACATAAAACTCAACGTTTCTAAGCACACAATTCTGCAGCATTGAGGACATTCACACTGCTGTGCGGCCACCACCCCACCCTCTCCAGAACTCTTCATTTGACGGAACTAAAACTCTGCACCCACATAACAGTAACCCCCCATCCTACTTTCTGTCTCGGGGTTTAACTCCTGTAGGGCCCTTGGGTTAGTGGGATCACACAGTGTCTGGTTATGACCGGCTCATTTCCCTCAGCATCGAGTCCTCGACGTTCATCCATGTTGTGGCAGGTGTTGGACGTTCCTTCCTTCTGACGCTGAATGGTAGTCCGTTGTGTGTACGCCCCACGTTCTGTTCATCCTTCGTCTGTCCACGGGCACTGGGTCGCGTCCAAATTTTGGCTTCTGTGAATATGGGTGTGCAAATAGCTCCTCAAGTCCCTGCTTTCGGTTCATTTGAGTGTGTACCCAAAGTGGCATTGCCGGGTCTTACGGTAATTTAATTTTCAATCTTTTGAGGGGCTGCGGTCCCATCTCATTTGTTTCAATTAAGCAACTGTTAAGTCTTTTATTTCTGTCTCTCTTCAGACAAGAACTAAAAGTGTAGTGAGTGTGTCTCGTTCTTTGGAGTTTAACACAGTACCTGGTACATGGTAGGCATTCAGTAAATATCTTAATTGTTTTGTTCTTTAAATATCATACCTTCAAGAAACTTTTCTTCTCATATTGGATGGCGAGTTTGCTGAAATATTTATGGCCTTCTCTGTGGTTTTTTGTCAGTTGCTCTTATTAGGGGCCTCTTGAGTAGCTCTCGTTACCCTAAGTCCGGTTAATACAGACACAGATAGGCCTGGCTCCTCATCCTGGGACATCTTGGCCTCAGAACAGCCAGTCCCATCACGGAAACCCACCCTACAGTTCTGCTAGCGAAGACTTGCTTCCTCACAGTGAAGCAGGTAGAGCTAATCTGCCAGTGTAAGTCTCACCCACATGCTGGGGGAGATGTCCTCCAGCCTTGTCTTTCGGGCTCAGCATTTCAGGAGGTGTGAAGGCCAGGTGTCACCATGTGCCCCCCTGGGCTGGCACTGGGTGGGACTGGGGTCGGGCACCCCCAGGCCCAGCATTCGTGATCCATGGCTTCTAGTTGGATCAAATTCTGGAGAGTCTTTCATTCATTCCAGATGTTTATTGTCTGTTCTTTGCCAGGTGCTCCTCTAGGTACTTGAAATGCATCAGCCAGGGAAGTGAAGGTCAGGTGTTCTAAAGCAGAAAGGGAAGCATCAAATGTTTGACCACTGTGACAGCATCCAAGTTAGCGAGCAGGGACAGACGTGCAGCTTGGGCAGGAGTGAGTTCAGGTGCCCCCCGAGTGCCCATGCTGGTCACCCTTCAACGTGGGCAGTTCTGTGGATTTTGACAAAAACATATGTGTAATGTATACGTGTGTAATGACCGCCACAGTGTAAAGAACATTTCCATTACAACTATTTAGAATAGCACGAGGTCCTTCGTTAGCTTTATTGTTTCCGTCTTCCAGTGCTTGGTACAGGATCTGATAAGCAGGTGTTGGTCCATCGATAGGCTCGTGAGTCAGTTGTAATGCTGAGATGTTGTCTTTATTGGTGTGCACTTTGCTCTCTGCCTGTCAGTGGTTTCTGAGTTCTGTTGTTGGAGAAGACCTGTAACTCAGCTTGTCCACGGCATTAAGTCAGAGTCCAGTGAATAACAGGGTGTGTATTGGGAGCCCCTGGGCCTCTTGGGTGGCGTGAAGCCCCTTCCTCTGTTGTTTGTCTCGGACTTGGGTTTCCTTTGTTTCTCTGGCTCACTGTTGGGTTCTGGGTTTTGTCCCAGGAGGCTGATGTTGCCCCAAGTCTGAGTTGTCCAAGTGGGTTACTGTAGTATTTTCTCCTCGTCCTTGGTCTCACAAGAAATAAAAGTTCTTTTGTGTTCAGAACTTGTTTCAGGACATCTGCCTTGTGCTAAGTAACCTAGCACAACCGGGCAGTGCTAGGTGACGAGTGACTCGGGACTTGTGGAGCCGTGTGTGGTTCTGGCCTGGCTGCAGGGTTGCGGGTTGTGCAGACCTGGGAGGGATGTGTGGATCCTGTACCCTTGTTATGTTTCTCAGGGGCAGTAATCGTGTTTTGGTTATGTAAAATGCCTTTATTCCTATGAATTGTGTGCTGGAGTCTTCAGGGGGGCCAGGTCCTGATGTGTGCACCTTCCAACGGGCTCTGCCCGTACAGAGAACGGGGTAAGGGAAACGTGGCCCAGGGTCAGCAGTGGTTTTTCTTCTCATGTCTGTGGTCTTCCGTTGTATTAGTTTTGGAAGTTTTCTATAGATTTGAAATTTTCAAACTATTAAAACGTTGGGCCACTGACTACGTAGAGTGTGAGCTGGAAGAACCTACAAGGCAATTGGTCTCTGTGTGGTCCTAGGTGTGGAAAAAGAAGCTCTCCGCGGCCGTGGAGCTGGGCGACGCAGCGGAAGTGAAGCGCTGCAAGAACATGGAGGTGCTGTACGACTCCCTGCAGCTGGCACACAAGTGCATCCTCAACTCCTTCTACGGCTACGTCATGCGCAGGGGGTACGTTCCTGCCTGGGGCCTGAGTCGGGGGAGTTGGCGCCTGCAGGCCTCGTGCTTGGGGAGGCGGGAGACCGCTGGCTGGGCCCGGGGGTGGGAGGGTGGGGCCACACTGACGCGGAGAGTCTGGGGTGCCGACGGCAGCCGTGCCACAGACATGTCGGCTCTGTGTCTTGGGCGGGAGACAGTGACGTGGTAGTTTCCAGTATGTTTATGTGATGGGAGGCTGTGGAGAGGGCCCGGACAGTCACCAAGCAACACCGCATGACTAATACGAGGTGTGAAGCCACCTGAGGAGTCAGGAAGGCCGGGTGGGGGCGTTGCTTAAAGCCACGGTGGACTGTTTCTGACGTACATGGGACGAGGGGGGATCTGAATGGTGAGTGAGGGCCTTTCGGGGAGCAGGTCGTGGAGGCCTGGCCACTGGGGAGGGTCAGCATGTTGACTCTGGAGAAGGAGAAGTACGGGGCACTAGGGATTAGGGTTGAGGGAAAGTTGTTTTATTTTTTGTTGCCTTTTTTTTTTAAGGTTTATTTATTCGAGAGAGAGAGTGTACGCATGCTTATGTGTGTGTGCAGTCGGGGGGTGGGGGGGGAGGAGGGGCAGAGGGAGGGAGATTCTCAAGCTGATTCCCGGCTGAGCATGGAGCCCAGCGTGGGCCTCAATCCCACAACCCTGAGGTCACGACCTGAGCTAAAGCCAAGAGTCGGACACTTAACGGACTGAGCCACCCAGGCACCCCTAGTTTTTGTTGCTTTCTAATGGCAGAGAAGGAGGGTGGAAAGCAGGGCTAGAGTGGAGTCCTCAGGGGCAGGAGGGGCGGGCGTCGGGTCGCCTGACGCCTCCCAATACGACTTGGTTTGGGGGCAGTGGGCCAGGTGTCTGGCGGGAAGCCAAGGGCGTCCGAGGGCGTCCGCGGGCTTGTGTTTTCCTTGAGAGGTGAGGATGCGCGTGGGGTCTGGGAGATGGAGAGGGCACGAGATGGATCTGGGGACAGTGGAAGGGACTCAGGAGGACGCGCGGCCACCTGGGCTGGTGATGAGAGAGCTGCTGCATCTTCCAGCCCTGCACCTGGAAGGAGGGCAGAGGAGTGTCCCCAGCACCGAGCTCAATTCCTCCGTGGGTCTCCTGCCCTGCTTCCGATGTCCCCTTCTCGGTGCCCTTCCCCTCACCTCCTCTAGTGACCCTTTGAGGGGAGCCCCACTGGTGCCCCAGGCTGTGACTCTCTTTCTCAGGGCTCGCTGGTACTCCATGGAGATGGCAGGCATCGTCTGCTTCACGGGGGCCAACATCATCACCCAGGCTCGGGAGCTGATCGAGCAGATTGGGTGAGCACTGCGCTCTGGTCGGCTGCTGGGAGTGGACAGCCTGGACGGGGGGCTGTGGGGCGGGGGCGGGGAACAAGTAGGTGCGCACTGTGTTTCATGGGTCCATGGCCAGGAAGGGCCTTCACACCGGGTTCTCCCTACGTGAAGGCCATGGTCCAGTATCCATGTGGCCTCGTTTCTCTGTTTCTCGAAGGAGGCCCTTGGAGCTGGACACAGATGGAATATGGTGCGTCCTGCCCAACAGCTTCCCTGAAAACTTTGTCATCAAAACGACCAGTGTAAAAAAGCCCAAGGTGACCATTTCCTACCCTGGGGCCATGTTAAACATCATGGTCAAGGTGAGCCTGGGTCTCCAGGGAGGGCCTGCTGTCTGGGCCTGGATTCCTGGTACCCCGACTCTGACGGGGACTTGGGAGGGGGACTGTGTAGTCTCTCAAGCTTGCCTGTCACCTTCCGAACATCAGACCAGCCTGCCTGTGCCATTCAGGTTTTTCTGTAGCCCAAGGATCTGTACAGAGTGCTGTGCTCGCACTGGGGTGAGTCTTCCCCTTTAGCACAGTGTCCGACTGTTCCGCTTTTAACTTTTTATTTTGAAATAGTGTTAGACTTACAGAAGAGTCCTAACAGTAGGACAGAGATTTGTATATATCCTTCAGCCTGCTTCTTCTAATGTTAGCATCTGTAAGCCCTGGCACGGTGATCAGAACTAAGGAATTCACGTTAACACAACACCGTAACCAAGCCAGAGTCTTTATTTGCATTTCCTGCGTCTCCTGGGCTCCGTGCTGGGCGTGCTGGTCCTGTCTCCTCAGCCCTCCAGGCTGGCAGCTCCCTGTCTTCAAGGAGTACTGGCCTCCAGTTTTGTTTACTGCCTCTCATTTGGATTTGTTTGTTGTTTCTGTCATTAGAATGAGGTTGTTAGCATTTTTGAAGGAGTGCCAAAGGTGATGTGCCCTGTGTTTCATCCTGTTGCTGCTTGCTGTTGGGATCTGCACTTCTGGCCTCCCCTCCCCCGTCCCGCCCACTGTCCTGCTCCCCTTCCCGCTGCTGCAGGAGTGAGACATCGAGTCGTGGAGCCCACACCTCCCCACACCCCCGGGGAGGAGTGTCAGTCTGGCTGCGTGTTAAAAGTACCAGAGCCTTGAGTGAATGCTGGAGGAGATACTTGAGACGGTGCAGGTGTTCTGTATCTCCCTAATTTTCACTGGTTTGAGTGTCTGTTGCTGGTTCTGTGTGCTTTCCCCTGTGGCGGCTCCCTCTTTCCCACGTTCCTGGTGCAGGTGTTAATGGGAACCCTTCCGTAAGGAGGCGTTGTCACCCTTCTTTTCCAGTTAACCCCCGCTTAGCAATGTACTTAGTCGTGTCCTGCTGTGTTTTGTGACCTCGCTTGTTCCTCTGGCTGCTGGGGGCTCCTTCCCATTTGCCCACATATTCTTGACACATGCCTCTGTTCTGTGGTTTGGGTTCAGGTTTGGGGCTTTTTTTTAAACAGCACTGTCTTACTTCCTGGGCCTGTAAGGTGCTCCAGCCTCATCTTGAGTTTCCCAGTCCCAGCCCTAGAATTAGCTGTTTCTCTAAGGAGCCAGGTTCCTTTTATTGGAGAGGGTGTTGGAAACCAAGATCAGGTGCAGATGCTCCTTGCTGTGGCTGTTGGTGCTCCTGGCTGCTCCTGGCCGATTGAGCCAGGAGAGATGTGTATGCCCGATGCCCCCCTCGTCCACACATGCAGCTGGATTTATCTTTCTGTCTGCGTGATCTGTCTGGCCCCAGTCTAGTCCCCTTTCCTCATTAGTAACTTCTTCCTCCTGCAGTGAGAAGCCTGTCCTTCATTTGTTGAGCCCTAGTGTATGTGCGCAGGGGCGTCAGGATTGTGCCATCACGTGCAGTGAACTTAGCAGCTACAGCACAGTGTGTGTAGTGTTTCTGTCTTTGGTCTGTACTACCCCATCAGGACGGTTTGCCAGAGTGACAAGTCAGCCCTTCAGCGGGATTCTACACAGAACACAGCTGGGCTCGTGTCTTCTTCCAGTCTGCAGTCCCTTTTGGGGTTGCCCAGTATCCTGGGTGAATGCTTTTAACTTTGCTTACAGTAAAATTCACTCTTCGTAGAGTGCAGTTCTGTGGGTTTTGACCCACACATAGAGTCATGTTTCCATCGCACAGCAACACAGAACAGTTCCCAAGTGCCGCTCCTTTATCATCAGCTCCAGACTCTGGCTACCCAGTGTGTTCTCTGCAATAATAATTCTGCCTTTTCCAGAATGTCCTGTGAATGGAAACAAGTCGTATAAACTTCTGGACTTAGCAGAATGCGTTTTGGTTCTTCCATGTCTGACGTGTCCGAACGTGAACTCTTTCCCTGGCTGAGTGGTGTCCATTGTACAGAAGAGCCCCAGTTTGCTGGTCCAGCCAGTCCTCGGAGGGTAGCTGTCACTTCCAGAATGGTTGGGAGTAAGGCAGCCCCCCTTCCCCTCGTTTTGCAGGAAGGCTTCACCAATGATCAGTACCAGGAGCTGACCGAGCCATCCTCACTCACGTATGTCACCCGCTCGGAGAACAGCATCTTTTTCGAGGTTGACGGACCCTACCTTGCCATGATCCTTCCAGCCTCCAAGGAAGAAGGCAAGAAACTGAAGAAGAGGTGGGAATCCCACAGCCTTCGTGTTTGGGAACAAAACGAACGGATGAGACTTAACCCATCCAGGAAGTAGACCAGGAAGCCAGATGGGAGTAGTTCTGTTTTTTTGACCTTTTTGATTCAGTTTGGAGACACAAATACTACCAGCTCTGCTCTCTACCTGTTTGATTCTAGCTGCACAGGCTGCAGGCCCTTCTGTCGTTCTTCTGTCAGAAGCAGGAGCCTCGGGGTGGAGAGATGTTTGCTGCCTGGCGGATGCTAGAGGAGAGGGTTGGGTGGAGGGCTGGTGGCACACAGCCAACATCCCGGGCTCCCGTTCACTGCCATGCTTGCCTGTGATTCCAGATACGCTGTCTTCAATGAGGACGGTTCCCTGGCTGAGCTAAAGGGCTTCGAGATCAAACGCCGAGGGGAGCTGCAACTGATTAAGATCTTCCAGTCCTCGGTGTTCGAGGCCTTCCTCAAGGGCAGCACGCTTGAAGAAGTGTATGGCTCTGTTGCCAAGGTGGCTGATTACTGGCTGGATGTGCTGTACAGTAAGGTAAGGCCACCCCCCTCCTTCCTGGGCTGCGAGGGTCCTGCGGGCAGAGGGACCCCGTGTCCCTGGGCTCCCGGAGAGCAGGGTGGGTCAGGGCTAACTCTGACAAGACCCCAGGGCTTCCCGAGTTCCGGCGCCTCCCGGAGTCCTGTCGCTGGGATCCCCGTGCCCAGTGAGGGAATTCTGTGGTTCTGTGGAGGAAACAAACAGCACAGTGAAAGCAGCTATAGGACAGAATTTACCCGTGATTGCATCAGCTTCTTGGATTGTCACAGTCCTTGTAGGCCCTGTAAGTGAGCATGTGGTCTCCACAGTTTAAACAACAGGCTGGCTCCCTTTAAAAATATCTTCTCACGAAATTTGTCATTCTCTCTCTGTTGCTCGTTAGTCTGTATTTCATCACGTTTGCATTACTTAACTCACAACTATCCACTACTGTTGGGTATCAGGATTCTGGTTTCCACCACTGTAATGTTGCCTTGAACATCTTTGTACAGACGCTTTTCCCTCCTTTCTTGTGTTGTCTGCTAAGAGGAGGCTCTCTGAGTAAAAGGAATACTGCAATATCCTGGAACATTTTTCTGTCTTCCTTTGCTTTGTGGGCCGCTGTAGCTTGGCATGTTGTCTTGTTCTGTAGTGTTGACCCATACACGAGAGTAAGCACCAAGAGAGAAAAACATGAAACGGGGGCCAAGCAAATCTTACAGGATGTTGGAGGTGGGGGTGGGGGGCAGGGGGCCAGGTGTGCGTGTGCGTGGGAGCAGCGGGGGTGCGGGGTCAGGGGTGCGTGGGGGCGGGGGGCCAGCGGTGTGTGTGCGCGGGGGCAGGGGGTCGGGTACGTGTGCGCAGGGGCGGAGTGCCAGGGGTGTGTGTGCGTGGGAGCAGCGGGGGGTGTGGGGTCGGGGGGCCAGAGGTGCGTGTGCCTGGGGGCAGGGGGTCAGGGGTGCATGTGCGTGGGGGCGGGGGGCCAGGGGTGCGTGTGCGCGGGGGCCAGTGAGCCTAGGTTAGCCCTCCTTTCTTCCTGCGCCATGTTGTGCCCATTGCCTCTCTCCAGGCAGCTAACATGCCCGATTCTGAGCTGTTTGAGCTGATCTCTGAGAACCGCTCCATGTCTCGGAAGCTGGAAGATTATGGGGAACAGAAGTCCACGTCTATCAGCACTGCCAAGCGCCTGGCTGAGTTCCTGGGAGATCAGATGGTGAAGGACGCAGGACTGAGCTGCCGCTACATCATCTCCCGGAAGCCTGAGGGGTCTCCTGTTACGGAGAGGTAAGGGTTCTTGAGGTTAAGGAAGGGATTGCTTAAGGGCTTGGATGCTTGGGTTGAAAGCATGAGTCTGTTGTGGAGCCTCTGTCCCTTTGTAGCGAGGTGAGCTTCCTTGGAAAGGGCAGGAGGGGCGCCTGGGTGGTTCAGTTGGTGACGCATCTGCCTTCGGCTCAGGTCATGATCCTGGGATCAAGCCCTGCATTGGGGGGGGGGTCCCTGCTCAGCGGGGAGTCTGCTTCTCCCTCTGCTCCTCCCCCTCTGCCTCTTCCCCCTGCTTGTGCGTGCTCTCTCTTTATCAAATAAAGAAATAAAATCTTTAGGAAAAAAAAAAAGCAGGATGGTCAGGTGTTAGAAGAGGTGGGGACTGAGCCTTGGGCCCCTGCAGAACCTGGGTTCTTGGGGGGCCAGACTACCCTCTCAGTCAGGCACAGAGATGTGGGGGTGCCTTGGGGGGGTCAGCTACTATGGGTGCCATCACAGGGTTCAGTTGAGGTCTGGGGCAGGGCCCTGGATCTCTCATACCCTTGAGGAGACTGTTGCCGCCCTGGCTGGGGAGGTCTCAGGGCAAGCTGCATGGAATGCTCTAGCATCCGAGGGTCTGTTGCACTGCCGGTGCTGCATCCCCAGCTCTCTCTACGACAGATGTGCCCTCCAGCTTCTGAAACACGTCCAGAATAGCAGCAGGGGATTCTGTCAGCCAGCATCTTCCACTCCCAAGTAGAGAAGTTTCAGGATCACCAGGTGGTTCTCCTGTCACCCCATTGCTCATCAGCCTGCTTGAGCTGTGCAGGGACCGCATGAACAAAACAGAAAACCCTGTGTCGAAGGCATGGACTTATAGAATGATAGGTCTTATACCTGCCCATCATTATGTGACATGGCAGAGCTTCCTACCAGGAGCTCAAGGGTTAGAAGTGGTTCCATGGACAGGCCTGGAGAAAAGTGGGCAGATGGGGGGAAGTACTAAGTAGCAACAAGAGAAAATGTTTCTCTTCCATGCTTCCGTGATCCTTTGTAACAGGGCCTTGCTGTTCCTCCCATGACAATGTGTCTGCCTTCACTTGCTCAGAGTCTGGGCAGCCCTGTGACTTGCTGGGGCCGGTGCAACATGGCAGACATGAACCCTGGTTATAGGAGGCCTTATGGTTCTGCTCTTGCCCTCTTGCTGCGTGGTTGGCCTGTTGGAGGCTGAGAGGTCCTGTGCAGAGGGAGGTCTAGGTGACAACACAAACTGCCACACCTATAGGAGAGGCCACTGCAACTACGTGAGTGACCCCATGCAGGAGCACCTCAGTTACAGACTCATAAGCCAAAAACAGGTTATTCTTTAAATCCATTGAGTTTGGGTGGTTTGTAATATAGCAGTAGACAATTGATGAAGCTAGAAACATTGATAATCAGTGTTCTCACCTACACTAGGAAGGTCGGCAGGAAAAGCAAGTGAATGGGCAAATATTTCCTTAAAAAGAAGTCCCGGCAGTTCTAACAAAAGGAGAAGGAATTTGATATAAGGCTAAAACAGATTACATACAGGGGCGCCTGGGTGGCTCAGTCGGTTAAGTGTCTGCCTTCAACTCAGGTCATGATCCCGGGGTCCTGGGATTGAGTCCCGCACTGGCCCGCACCGGGCTCCCTGCTCAGCGGGAAGTCTGCTTCTCCCTCTGCCTCTGCTGCTCCCCCTGCTTGTGTTCTCTTTCTCTCTGTCAAATAAATAAAAAGTCGTAAGAAAAAAACACAACAAATTACATGCTGCGTAAAATAAAGAATTCTTGTACATCAACAAGAAGAAGGCGACATAAAAAATAGGCAACAGATATGAACAGGCAACTTGCAAGTGAAGAACATGATGGTCAGTACATGGAAAGATGTTTAAACTCACAGTAATCACGAAGTGCGGATTTCAGAAGCATCTATCGGTCGGAAAGAAAGCGTGATGACAGCAGTTGTGCATATAGATAGGTGTGTGGGTGACCATCACTTCAGAGCAAAGCCAGCTGTGCATGGTGAGGTAGACGATGCCGATGCCTCTCACAATGGAGCACGTCTGGGGATGTGCCCTGTGTAACTGCCCGTGTGTTTTCATTGTGTTTGGGAGCAAATGTTGGGAATGCCATAGTGTCCTTCAACCAGAAAGTAGATGTGTTTATGCAGTGAAATGCTGTGTAGGTGTTGGAATGATTGGA
Source organism: Eumetopias jubatus (assembly GCF_037043125.1). NCBI lineage: Eukaryota > Metazoa > Chordata > Mammalia > Carnivora > Otariidae > Eumetopias > Eumetopias jubatus. The sequence goes on along the minus strand of NW_028274822.1, from coordinate 93,540,202 downwards.
TCACAGCCACATGCTATGCTGCAGGGTGGCATGTGCACCCCATTGTACTCCCATCTGTATCAAATTGACAAACACCGAGGATACTCCTACTTGTTTCGGATACATACGGACAGGAGTAGTATAAAAGCACGTGTGGGATTGGTAAATACCAAAATAGGGATCACGTTTATCTCTCTATGAGGATGGTCAGGAGAGGTGCATGGGACTTCTTCCTTAGTTTTCTCATATATGAAGTAAAAATGGCAGGGCGTGAAGTTGGATAGGACTAGGTGATGTGTGTACTGGTGTTTGTTGTGTTCTAAGTTTCTTTGCGTTCATAATATTCACGTTAACTATTTCCTCCAATGAAAGGAAAGGGTATTGATGGTTGCCGTGTTGCTTGGCTACTCATGTGAAAACTGGTTCATTCTTTCAGGAAAGCAGATGGAGTCTTCCTGTATCTTGCTCAATGAGTAACATTTTAGAAATGTCTAATTGTGTGTGCACGCGGGAATATGTGATTTACATAGCTCTGTTAACCGTGGCCAAACAGCATAGATGCCCCCCAGTGGGGGGAGTGTGCGTTAGCCCGTGATACTTTGATACATTGACGTATTGTGTGTTTATTAAATATGATAAACATTAGATATTAGCTGTACTTTATAACAAAGTGACATCATGAAGTGAAAGCACAGGTTACAAACGAGGTTGCAAGCCCTTTACGTCCACGTGGAATGCGTGTACGCTGGTGAGCACTGTGACGGGAGTCGGGGAGAGTCTTGTGTTGGTGACTTTTGTGCCTTTCTTCGCCCAGGGCCATCCCGCTTGCCATTTTCCAGGCAGAGCCCATGGTGAGGAAGCACTTTCTCCGGAAATGGCTTAAGAGTTCTTCCCTCCAAGACTTTGATATTCGGACGGTGAGTACTGGCTTTGTTACCTTGAGGAGTTTAGGAGGAAGAGTTGACAGCAGAGTATCCCTGGCTCGGGTCTGGAGTCTTCACTCTTGATGCCCTCCTTTCTGACACTAATGGGCAAGGGGGTGTTACGCTTTAGGGCAAAACTGGAAAAGCTCAGTGCTGGGGAGGGCTTGGATTCTGGCACAGTGTCCTTGTGCTGGCTCGGCCACTAAGTCTGGGATCCTGGGAGTCATTTAAGTGCTCTGCCTCAGTTTCCTTCTCTGTGAAATGGGTATGTTTTGTCCCAGAATTTCTAGGTGGGTTACAAGTAGGACACAGGAAGCATTCAGCACAGTGCTTGGCATAGAGCGGGGCATAGCGCTGCTGCTGGTCTCCTCTCTCTTACACCTTGTTGTGGTCTCCTACCCGCTGCCCAGATTCTGGATTGGGACTACTACATCGAGCGTCTGGGGAGTGCCATACAGAAGATCATCACAATCCCTGCGGCTCTGCAGCAGGTGAGGCCTGCCAGCGCAGATAGGGCCCCATCTGGCTCAGTAGCCACGGAAACCTGGGCCTGGCCCGTGCTAGCAGAGTCAGACGAGTGATCCGTGTCCCCTTTGTGTAGGTGAAGAACCCAGTGCCACGCGTCAAGCACCCTGACTGGCTGCACAAGAAACTTCTGGAGAAGAATGATGTCTGCAAGCAGAAGAAGATCAGTGAGCTCTTTGTCCTCGAGGGCAGGAGACAGGTAGTGAGCCTGCGACCGTGGGGGCCCCTGCTGCTGCCATTCAAGTGTCTATAGAGTATTTCTTTTCTTTGTTAAAAATGTGCCTGGCAGTCGACTCTTTATTTCCTGCTGGGGATTTTCTGGGATAGGACACACTTGGTCGTCTGTTAAGGAGAAGGAGTGTCCTCTATGTGAATAGGGTGGTAACTGGACTCAGGGATTCTGTGAATCACTGTGCCAGAGACTTCAGTTTTCTAAACTAGAAAATAAAAACCTGTAGAAACCCTAGAAAATACTGAAGGGTGTAATGAAGGGCTTAGCTAAAATCAGAAAAGACAAAAAATTTTCCAGTGCTGAAAATGAATAGTGAACTTATTTTTTTTTATTACTGATTTTTTTCCTCTACTCCCCTGAAAAGTGAACTTCAAACCAGAGCAATATATAAACTTACCTGCAAAAAAACAGATTCTCAGATTGGACTTTTAAAATCTAACTTTATCTTTATTACAAGAGCTATCCCTAGAAGGCCAGGGCACAGAGGGATTAAAGGGTGGAAAGCACACAGTCAGGCAAATACTAACTGAAACAAAGCTGATGTGGCTATATTAATGCCAGCAAAATGATCCTTAAGCCAAAAAGTATTAGTAGGGTTAGGATGGTTATTAAATCATACTGAAAGGGGTGGGGTGGGGGGATGGGTTAGCCTGGCGATGGGTATTAAGGAGGGCACATTCTGCATGGAGCACTGGGTGTTGTGCACAAACAATCATGGACCACTACATCAAAAACTAATGATGTAATGTATGGGGATTAACATAACAAAAAAATTTAAAGAAAATAAAAATCATTCTGAAAGTCACAGTTCACCAGAAACATGTAATTCTGATAGTTTAGTTTTAAATTAAATAATGTAAAAATTTACCTAATTAGTAGAAGAAATTGACATCTAGTCAAGTTTGAGAGATTTTAATAAATCCCTCTCAATTGAAAGATCGAGCAGACCAAAAACCAGTACGAATATGTAAGGCTGGGGGCTCCTGGGTGGCTCAGTCGTTGGGCGTCTGCCTTCGGCTCAGGTCAGGATCCCAGGGTCCTGGGATTGAGCCCTGCATTGGGCTCCCTGCTCCACGGGGAGCCTGCTTCTCCCTCTCCCACTCCCCCTGCTTGTGCTCCCTCTCTCGCTGTGTCTTTCTCTTTCAAATAAATAAAATCTTTAAGAGAAAAAAAAAAAAATATGTAAGGTTGGAGGACTCTAATCAGATTCAGTGAATAAATATAACCTTGTACTCAGTAATCAGGGATTACACATTCTTCTCAAGAACATGTACAATCATGACCGTGTGCATGCAACAGATTCTAAATAGTTTATATATAGACCATTTTGTTTGGAAGTTAAAAAAAAAAGTACATTTGTAAATAACTTCTGGATCAAAGAAGTCATAATGGGGGCACCTGGGTGGCTCAGTTGGATACACGTCTGCCTTTGGCTCAGGTCATGATCCCAGGGTCCTGGGATCGAGTTCCACATCGGGCTCCCTGCTCAGCGAGGAGCCTGCTTCTCTCTCTGCACCTCCCCCCTGTTCATGATCTCTTTGAAATAAGTGAAATCTTAAAAAGTCATGATGGGAATTAGAAATACTTAATGAAAGGACTAATCCTATCAAAATTTGTGGTATGCAGCTAAAGAGCACTTACATGCACACTGTCTGCACAGATAGATATTAGCAAAAAAAAAACAAGTAGGAAATCAAATAAGCTTTCAACTGAAGAGTCAGCAGCAGAGTGAGCCGTGGAGGGAGAAAGATGGAAGTTACAAGTGGAAGAGCAGGAATGAGGGAAATAAACAGTAAATCCCGAACCTCAGTGTTCGAAAAGACTTAGGAAATAGGCAAATCTTTGTCAAGATAGATCAATCTTTGGGCTTTATTTTAGTGAAAACAGACACAATTGCAGACATGGAAAACCCTAAAACAACATAAGGAACCACTTTTCTCTACCAAACAAGCGGAAGCTTAGATGGACTGGACCGAATTGTTCAAACTGACCTGAAAACCCGAATAGAAGTTAAACCATTAAAACACTGAATCACAGTGGAAACAAACCAAGTGGTTTTTCAAAGGAATTTTACCAAAGTTTTTAAACAGATTATTTCAGAGAATAAGAAAAGAGGAAAAGCCTTCTTAGTGCACTGGAATGGACCGTGTCTACGTCGCCAGTAGGGGTCAGTCTCAGAAATACGTGAACGAGTGGGAAAAGCAGGTTGCCATGGGATGTGTGGTGTGGGACTGTAACACCGCAGCTTGAGGGAGGGTGCACATTCGTGGGCGTGGAGTAGAAGCGCATGGTGCGCGAGGAGTGACAGGTGCTGTGCTGAGGGCTGGGAGGGAGAGAGAAGGGACCTGTCCTTTGCAATATTTTATTTATGAAAAGGAGAGCCGCGGAGCAAATCTGGAAAGATGTAAGTGTTCTCTTCATAGTCGTGGTGCTTGAGTAACATTTTGTTGGATCTTCACTATTAGAAGTTGGAAGTAAATCAGTCAGTGCACACTGTTGTGTACAAGTATTTTATCCCATTCAGTTGACACCCATATGGTGTATTTCTAGAGGTGGAGTTATCTGAGAGGTTGTGGTATTCTAAGTCTCCTTTGGGTCTTTGCAGGTGGGCACAGCCCAGGCTCCAGAAGGCACACAGAGCCTTGGTGCTCCTGACATGGAGGATTTTGGCCTTGTGAAGCCACCGCACGCGGCAGTTCCTGTTGCAACTAAGAGGAAGCGTGTCCTCTGGGAGAGCCAGGAGGAGTCACAGGACCTGGAGCTGACGGTGCCCTGGCAGGAAATCCTGGGGCAGCCCCCGGCCCTCGGAAGCACCCAGGTGAGAAGCCTCAGAGCCTGGGGTGGCCAGTGGGAGGAGGGAGCAAGGACAGCAGTCAGGCCCGAGCTGGGGCCCACTGTCTTCCGTGGAGTCTGCTAAGTAGCTTCGGGGCCCCAGCATGGGTCTTGACCTCTGCAGTGGCTGGGAAGAGACATCCAGTCCTTACAAGAGCTACCCAGACTCGGAAGCCACGTGATGTAGTTGCTGAGGAAGGCTGTTTCTGTTTTACTGCGTGCTCCTTGGTTGTGTTTACTGTGTTCTCTTTCTGACCTGTTCCACCACGTGTCCTAGGAAGAGTGGCTGGTCTGGCTCCGGTTCCATAAGAAGAAGTGGCAGCTGCAGGCCCGGCAGCGCCTGGCCCGCAAAAAGAGGCGGCGTCTGGAGGTGGCAGAAGGCAACCCTCTGCCTGGGGCCATCCGAGACAGGCCCGCCACCGGGTTGGGGAGCTTCTTGCGAAGGACTGCCCGCAGCATCTTGGACCTTCCGTGGCAGATTGTACAGGTGTGGACTGGGATCAGTGGGGGGTCGGGGGGATGGGATGCCTCCAAGGGCAGCAGCACAGCCAGTGGGAAGGTCCTGGGGACCCTCCCGTGGTCCAGCGTGGAGGGGAAGGGCAGGCCTTTGCTGGAGAGCACCTGGGAGGCGAGTGCTTCCTGTGACAAGGTGACACATACTGCTGTATGCTCTTTCCTTTTCAGATCAGTGAAACCAGCCAGGCGGGTCTGTTCAGGCTGTGGGCTGTCATCAGCAGTGACTTGTACTGCATCCGGCTGAACATCCCCCGTGTGTTCTATGTCAACCAGCGGGTGGCTAAAGCCGAGGAGGGGCCTTCATATCGCAAGGTACGGGCCTCAGGTGTTGCTGGTCTCTGGTCCACTGCCTGCTCAGTCTCGAGGTGTTCTCTGCCCCGATGGAGGGGCCGCATAAAGAATGGGGCATTGTGAATACAAAGCCTAGTGAGCCAGGTGACCCTAAGCGAGGTGTGCTGGAGCCTCTCTCTCCCGAGAGCTCTCTTGGGGGTGCTGTAAGAATCGAAACGGTGTCTGTGGACTGCTCAGTGACCGGAGTTGCCCATGTTGTCCTGGTGCACCATCCTCTTGGGTCCGATGTCCATGGAGCAGGGGAGGGACTAGGTGGATGTCCGTCAGGGGCTCTTCTGATGGAAACAGCTTTGCTGGGATAGACCTCACACGCCACATCCTTCACTCATTTAAAGTGTGCATTTCAGTGGCTTTTCGTGTGTATTGGTCACGCAGCCTCTGCCACAGTCTGTCTTATAACATTTTTATTACCCTCAAAAGACACCCAGACCCTTAGTGGTCTCTCCCCTCCCCCAGCCCTCGGTAACCACCGGTCCCTGTTCTGCCTTTGGATTAGCCTGTTGTGGACGTTTCATGTAAATGGAATCCACATAATGCAGTTCCACCCAAAGCTCCTTTACTGAGGCTGTTGGTGCACATCTCTCAGTTGGGCGCCCACAAGCTGACGTCTAGTTGAGGAAACGAGATGTGTGTGTTTGTAACTGGGAACTACACTGTGGAGGCTTTCTGGAGAAGGTGAGACTCAGTTCTGACCAGAGGATTCAGCAGGTTGTGAACCCGGAAAGGGCAGCAGAGAACAGATGGTCTGGAATTCCTGTAGCTTTCTCCGATGTGGTGGGCTTGGTAACTTCGAAGGAGATCATCTTTGGGGGGATATTTTCCTGTTCAGTGCCCTCTCCTGCTCCCCTCCCCGGGATTCCTCCACACTCTGTGGCTCCCCCAGACCAGTAGATAGCAGGACAATAAACTGGGTACCCCTGCTGCCCTTGCCCTCTGAGAGCCCCTCTGCTTCTCAGAAGCCCCAGGCTGCTTCTCAAAGTCCCAGCAGAGCTTTCAGTTTTATTCACGAAGAGAGATGGACTCTAGAGGGTTCACCCAGTGGCTGTGGGACTGTTCCAGTGATGTGTGTCGTGTTTAACAGACATCACCACTTAAGCCACATGATGAGCTCACCACCCCGTTGTCACCAGGTCAGCCGCGTCCTTCCTCGCTCCAACATGGTCTACAATCTCTATGAGTACTCGGTGCCTGAGGACATGTACCAGGAGCACATCAACGAGATCAACACTGAGTTGTCGGCCCCAGACATTGAGGGCGTGTATGAGACTCAGGTAACTATCTTCCCGGCTCAACTGAGCAGGGATCCAACTGGATGGGAAAACTCCATATGGGATGGACAGGCTAGCAGCACAACTATGGGCGCCCCCCAAGGCAGTGAATTTCAGCAGCAAGTCTGCTGAAGAGACACAGGCAGCGGCCCTCACCCTGCCTGTCTGCCTCTGCCCCCAGGTCCCATTATTGTTCCGGGCCCTGGTGCAGCTGGGCTGTGTGTGTGTGGTCAGTAAACAGCCGGTGAAGCACCTTTCAGGCTGGGAGGCAGAAACCTTTGCTCTCGAGCACCTGGAGATGCGTTCTTTGGCCCAGTTCAGCTACCTGGAACCAGGTACAATGCATGCCAGCTACCCTCGCCTGGCAGGCTCCCACACACCTTGGGGTGACGGCCGTGTTCTCCTGCAGGCAGCATCCGCCACCTCTACCTGTATCATCACGCGCAGGGCCACAAAGCACTGTTCGGCTTGTTCGTGCCCTCCCAGCGCAGAGCGTCTGTGTTTGTGCTGGACACCGTGAGTTCCTGGCAAGGGGCAGGACAAGCCTTTACCCCCAGTGCCTGTGGTGATTGTGCTGGAGCCGTAGAGGGGATGCCCTGCTGCCCACACCTGCGCAGGGAGAGGGCTGATGTGGCCTCTTGTTGGTCTAGGTGCGAAGCAACCAAATGCCCAGTCTCAGTGCTCTCTACTCAGCCGAGCATAGCCTCCTGATGGAGAAAGTGGGTCCCGAGCTCCTGCCTCCGCCCAAACACACTTTTGAAGTTCGGGCCGAAACGGACATGAAGACCATCTGTAGGGCCATCCAGCGCTTCTTGCTGGCCTACAAAGTGAGTGCGGTGGGGCTTCTGTGTGCGAGCCCATCCCCCAGCCCGGGTCCCCCTAGCTGCTTTCTTACCTAATGCCCAGGAGGAGCGCCGTGGGCCCACACTCATTGCTGTTCAGTCGAACTGGGAGCTGAAGAGGCTGGTTGGCGAGGTCCCCGTCTTGGAGGAGTTCCCGCTAGTGCCTGTCCGCGTGGCCGATAAGATCAGCTATGGCGTCCTGGACTGGCAGCGCCTTGGAGCCCGGCGCATGATCCGCCACTACCTCAACCTGGACACCTGTCTGTCACAGGCCTTCGAGATGAGCAGGTGAACGGAATGGAGGGGTTTCTTGGTGTTTCCGTGCTCTGGCCATCGTGGTTGTTGCTGGCCTCTTCCCCATTTGCTTGTCCACTTCCTGGGGCTGACCCCATGTCCCCGTGCAGGTACTTCCACATCCCCATTGGTAATCTGCCTGAGGACATCTCCACCTTTGGCTCCGACCTCTTCTTTGCCCGCCATCTCCAGCGCCACAGCCACCTGCTGTGGCTGTCCCCTACCTCACGCCCTGACCTGGGCGGCAAGGAGGCTGATGACAATCGCCTCATCATGGAGTTCGATGACCAGGCCAGTGTGGAGATCAACTATCCAGGCTGCTACTCCACGGGTGGGTGCTCAAGGCACATGGGGTCCCCGCCTGCTGGGGTTTCTGCCATTTATTGCATTTCTGTGGTGGCGGGAACACCGAGTGGTAGCTACACAGCGCTTGTTTGTGCCAGTGTGGGAAGTGAGCCTGTAGGAGCCTCCGCAGCTGCGGGATGAGCAAGGGTGGGCCCTGCAGTCTGCTCAGTGACAGTCTCGTCGGCCACCCCGGCTGCCCTGGATAGCAGTACCTTTTCTGAGACAGCGTTTGCTGCAGTCAGACTGCAGACACAAGAGGGTTTTTGTGGCACGAATGGTGGTTTCTCTGTGCAGTGTGCGTGGAGCTGGACATCCAGAACCTGGCTGTCAACACCATCCTGCAGTCCCACCATATCAATGACATGGAAGGGGCCGACAGCGTGGGCGTCAGCTTCGATGTGGTCCAGCAGGCCTCCCTGGAGGACATGATCACCGGCAATCAGGCCGCCAGCACCCTGGCCAGCTATGACGAGACAGCGCTCTGCTCCAGCACCTTCAGGTACCCGGGAACCTGCGTCCCTGAGAACATCACCCTGACCTTATATTTTGTCCCGTCCTCTCCCTAGGCAGAATAGCTGAGTTTGGGATCTAGAAGGAACATGAGAAGCTTTTTTATCCTCTGCCCTTGTTTTGGAAAACTAAGAGCTAAGACACTGTCACTGGGGCTTCTTCCCCCCATGGGCGGCAGAACCAGGAACTCACATGGGTCCAGGCTCTTTCCTCTGCTCGCTGGGCTTTGCTGCCCTCTGGGCACTGTGCTCTGGCCTCCTTCCTGTGGCCAGAGGCATGCTGTAGGTGTTGAGTGCAGAGGGAGGCCTGAGGGTGCAGATGAGGGCCCAGCAATGAGGTTTGGACAGTGATAGAGGTGATAGAACAGGGGGAAGCTGGTGCTGGCAACAAAGGGGACTCCCTTTGCACCTCTCTTCCAGGATCCTGAAGAGCATGGTGGTGGGCTGGGTGAAAGAGATCACACAGTACCGAAACATCTATGCTGACAACCAGGTGATGCACTTCTACCGCTGGCTGCGGTCCCCATCCTCACTGCTCCATGACCCTGCTCTGCACCGCACACTCCACAACATGATGAAGAAGCTCTTTCTGCAGTGAGTGCTACCAGGGGCTTGCTCCAGGCCACACGGACCCCTCAAGTCCCCAGAACCAGACAGATGGTCAGCCAGCATCTCTGGAATCAGCAGCCCACTTTTGGGCTGCTGGTCCATGGCGGTAAAGGTCCTGGGGAAGGCTTAGCTGCTCCCGTAGTCTGTGCAACGTCCTTCAGAGCTGTGCTGTGTGGTACAGTCTTTCTGTCTCCTTTTGGCGCAAGTCATCTTGCCTTGTGTTTGCTGTTCTTAATCTCTAGTTAAGAGTGGACCTTGGAGACCTATGTGTGCATGTGTCCTACTGGGCGCTCAGGCTGCTGCCAGAACTTAGGCTGTTACAGATCACCAGGCCAGAACAGCCTTGTACCCAAGGTCATGCGGATATATCTGCAGAATAATCTCCAGCAAGCAGTGCTGATGTGGGCTTGATAGCTGTTGTAACTAGAGAGGAAATGCTAATCTGATGGACAGTGACAGAACACTCTCTGTGGGAGTTGTACAGCTGATTGATTGAGAATGTGTGTCCCCAGCCCACCGACACAGCAGACGCTGGTACCAGCCTGGTGCAGTAAAATGCTATCTGGGTGTACTCGTAGTTTGCAATCCTCGTTATAAATGATTTTGAACTTTCTTTTCGTGTCCTTTACCCATTTCTCTGTAGTTGTGATTTTTTTCCTCATTGATATATAGGAGTTTTTTCTACATAAAAGCCATTTTTGTGTGATACAAGTTGCATGCTTTCTCCTGTCTGTGGTTATCTTTGGTTTTGTTTATGGTGGGTTTTGCCTTGCAGAAATCTTCCTTCATTGTTGCTTCTGGATTTCAGGCATATTTAGGATAGCTTTTTAGTTCAGGATATCGGCTTGTTTCTCATGGTGTCTTGTGGTTTCTCTGTGGTGTCATGACCGGTGGTTCTAACCTTGGTCTACAGGCTCATCGCCGAGTTCAAGCGCTTGGGGTCATCTGTCATCTATGCCAACTTCAACCGCATCATCCTCTGCACGAAAAAGCGGCGGATTGAAGATGCCATTGCCTACGTGGAGTACATCACCAGCAGGTGTTCATATTTCTAGGATTCTGCTTCCTCTTGTGTTCTTCTTTGATATCATTTAACTTCTGCTGAGGGACATTCCTGTCAATAGCTTGTAGCACGAATCTGTTCATAATGAATTCTTTCTGCCATTGGATATGCCAAAGAAGCCTTTATTTAACTTTCTTTTTTGAAAGATATTTTTGCTGGTATAGAATTATGGGTACATCTGTATTGAAGGTTTTTTTTTATTTCTGTCTGTATTTCTTTTTGGATAATTTCCTCCACCGTGTCTTTGAACTCGCTCATCGTCTCCTGCGGGGTTTAGTGTGCCGTTCATCCCATCCAGGGGAGTTTCCAGCCTAGAAGCCTGCGGGGTCTTACATGTCCTAGAGCCTATTCAGCATGTTTTGTCTTTGTTCTGGCTTTGAGATTACATCGAGTTCAGGTTTAATAACCTTTCCAGTGTCCTGTTCTGCCCAGAATAACACTTGTGTCAGCTCTGATTTGTATTCAATTGACAGGTTTTTCTCCCGATTCCGTGTTGTATTTCTCTGCCTCTTTGCAGAGCTTGTGATACTGGATCAGATGCCAGCAATTGTGAATCCGTGTGAATGCCTGTCTGTTGGATGCTTTTGCGTTTTGTTCTTTTGTAAATATTCTAGAGCTTTGTTATTACGAAACAAATGGATCCTTTCGGGCATTTTTTGGGATTTGTAGGCAGGATCAAAGCTGTATTTAGTCCAGCTCATTATTCCTCTGTTGAAGCAAGACTTGCAAGCACAGCCCCTGATGCCTCATGGGTTACGTGGCCCTCAGACAGTGGTGGGAGCAGGCACTCAGTCGTCCTTGCCCCGGCTTCCTGCAGTCTTGCACACGCTTGCTCCGTGCTCTGTGGTGTGCTCGGGGCACACTTGCGGAGGTCTCGGGGTCTTCTGCAGCTCTCGCTTCTCCGGTCCCCTCAGCACCAGCTCCTGCCACGCTTTCCTGGTGGGTGCAGAAGTCTCCCTAGTGTTGTGTTTCTCTTGTTCTCCGGAAATTGTGAGGGGTGCTGTAATCTGAATCCACCTTAAGTTTGTTTTTAAGGAAGTGGAGGATAAGCAGATATGAAAATAAAAAGGAAAGTGGAGAAAAAGAGAAAAACTGTTGATTTTACTTAAGCAATTTCTGTTTTGCTTCTTTTTAGCATCCATTCCAAAGAGATCTTCCATTCCTTGACAATTTCTTACTCTCGGTGCTGGGAATTTCTTCTCTGGATGGATCCCTCCAACTATGGTGGAATCAAAGGAAATGTTCCATCTCATACTCACTGTGGACAGGTAGGGCATAACCGTCTTGGAGAGCTGAGGCTGGAGTCTGAAAGGACTTTGGGGTCCCTATTTGTCCCTTTGCACACATTTGGTGGTCATGGGCTGAGTGCCTGGCATGGCTGTAGGCCGCATTCCACAGCAGCACACCCGAGAGCACCTGCTCCTGCAGAGTCTGAGAGAAGAGATGAGCAGGTGTGGGACGTGCGGCCCCAGCAGTGGGAAGGGCTCAGGTTATCCCAAAGCAGGGAAGAGCAGAGAGCAACCGTGGGGCAGGGGCTGATTTAGACGGGAAGTTTGTGCAGGCATCAGGCAGGGATGGAAGAGGGGGGCCAGGGGCTAGTGTCAGATGGCCGTGACAGTGGGGCAGGGCTGGGGCGGTGGTCACAGGTGCAGCACAGAGCAGCTGGGACCAGGCCACTTGGGACCAAAGGCCGAGTTGGAGATTTGGCTTCTAGTGATGGAGAGATGCTGCGTGGGGACATGTCAGGGTCTGACTTCCACTAGGACCCCATGTTGTAGACAACACCGGAGGAGGTCAGGGCTAGCATTGGCCCAGGGGAGGGTGCAGGGCAGGGTGGACTTAGGGAGATGGACTCGGGAGGGGTTTGAAGGTGGGGGGAATGGGCCAGTGGAACGGATATATAGGTGACACCTGGGGGTGTGGGCGGCACCAGGAGTGTGAGGCCGTGTGTCTTATTGCAAGATGGGTGGGGGAGGAGGGCCAGTGTGGGGTGGGGGGCCGTGCTTGGCCAAGGCGTGTGGTGGGCACAAGGTCAGCCTGCCCTCGGTGCTGAGAGTGGGTGGGAGATGGGCCACCCTTTGTACTAAGGGTGGGTGGGAGATGGCCGCCCTCCTTGCTGGGGTAGCAGGTGCCGTGGGCAGGAGGTGTGTGGAGACCTCAGTGGGGAGTAAAGTGTAGGCATTGTAGCTGGATTGAGAGAAGGCAGTGGTTGCTGCTCTAAAGGCACGGGGGGTTGCCAGGGTGGACACGTTCTTCAGATGAAAGCCCTCTTGAGGGGCGAATCTGGTCACACAGGAGAGTTCTGCAGTAGGGCTGATAGGATCGTCACCATCTCAGGAGATCTGGGATTCAGACAAGAGAACTAGTCACCTGAGGTCGCCTGCTTGTGAATCTCCCCTCCCTGGGAGGAGGGGTTGAAGAATTTTAAAGTGCGCTCTCTGGAAGAACAAAAGGCAGATCCGCATCACCCTGTGTGGAGTGCTTCTGCACACAAGTGACCTCATCCTCAGAGCCGCCCTGCGGGGGTCTTCTCAGGCCCAGGGACATGGAGTGACTAGATGAGCGTCACCCTGGGCAGAAGGGGTCTGGCGAACCAGGTGTGGGGCGACCGTGTGCCTCCTGCTGCTCCGGCAGAGACACAGCTGGGGTGGTGTCTGTGTTGCAGCGAGACTCCCCAGAGGAGGGCAGGGAGGAGCGGGAGCAGGACGACGCAGGAGCACTGGAACCTGACGTGGAGGACATGCTGGAGAACAGCTGGAACATCGTGCAGTTCCTGCCACAGGCAGCCTCGTGCCAGAGCTACTTCCTCATGATCGTCTCAGGTGAGCCGCCCTGCCGGCCCCGTGGCCCAGGTGTGCATGGGGCCACCTGCTGCACATGCAGCGCAGGGCAGTCAACAGCACCCCGGCCCCCGGGGCCCCCACAGTGTCCTCCGCCCGGGGCCTCGGCCTCCCCACTGTGCGCGGCTGTGTGCGCTCATTGTTCCTCCCCTCCCCCCGGGATCGGCCCGGCCTCTGGAGTCGTCGCGGGGAGCCCGGCTCTGGGTCTGCAGTGGGCCGGCCTGTGTCCCTGCCCGGCCTGCAGCCCCCGGTCTTCCCAGCCGAGCGCGGCCCCGCCAGGGCAGCAGGCAGACCCTCAAGGCCCCCTCTCCCCCAGCATATGTCGTGGCCGTGTACCACAGCATGAAGGAGGAGCTGCGGCGCAGCGCCCCGGGGGCCACGCCGCTGAGACGCCGGGGGCCCAGCCAGCTGTCGCAGGACGCCCTGGCAGCCGGCGCCCTTCCTGGTGAGCACGCCCTCGCCGTGTCCCGGGGTCCCCTGGGTCCCCCGGGCCTGCCCTCCGCGCCCCGTTGCGGCACAGGGGGGAACACAGCTGCGTCTCTGCCCTCCCAGGAATGATCACCTTCTCGCAAGACTACGTGGCCAACGAGCTCACGCAGAGCTTCTTCACCATCACTCAGAAGATTCAGAAGAAGGTCACGGGCTCACGGAACTCGGCCGAGCTGTCCAGCATGTTTCCTGTGCTCCCGGGTTCCCACCTGCTGCTCAACAACCCTGCGCTGGAGTTCATCAAGTATGTGTGCAAGGTGAGGCTGCGACCCACGTGTACAGGTCACGGGCACCCACGCTAGTGTGCGCAGGCCCCGGAGGGGTTCGGGGCTGGGAGGGCGTCCGTGAGGAGTGGGCACACTCATGCCCGTGTGCATGGGAGGCACAGGTGTCCGGAGTACATGCTCGTTCACTCCATCATCACTCGCCGCCCCTTCAGAGCAGCCGCTGTGGGAGGCGTTTGGGGTGAGAAGGGGAGGAGACAGGACAGACCCCCGTTGTCGTCGTGAAGCCTGCACTCCAGTGAGGGGAGGACAAGTCAATGAGGGGCGGGTGGGCTCGGAGGAGCAGGGCAGGGCCAGTGAGGAAGATGGGGCCCCTGGCGAGACCCAGTTGACCCTCAGGGCCTGGCCTAGGGAGGAGGTCAGGATGCAAAGGGTGGGAGGGAGAGGCGCGAGTGGAGCAGTGAAACGGCGGGTGCTTGCAGTCTCGCGGCTGGTGGGACCCGGGACGAGCTCCTGCAGGGGCAGGCTGTGATGCAGCCGCGGGGGAGAGCTTGCTGGGCTGCTAAACGCCTCTCTGGGCGAGGCAGGCCGAGTCATCAACGGGATAGTGTTACCGGATGGCCCTCAGGCGTCACCTCTTCCAGAGAGAGCACTTTGCTGCGTGTCAGGTTACCTCCCCGCGAAGTGCTTTTCAGGGACAGGGTGCTTCAGGCTCAGGTGGCCTCTGCTGACGGTGAAGGGGGAGTTCAGTGTGCCGTCTGACCGGTGCGGTAGACTTCACCATGTCCAACATCTGTTTTTAATTCCGGGATAACTCACCTACAGTGAGATCTCACCATTGTTCATCTGTGTCTTGTGCGTTTTGGCAAAGGCTCCCAGTCACGTGTCTGCATATGGTCAGGATGCAGAACATTCTGTCATCCCGAGAACAGTGCACCCACCTTGGCCTGCGCTGATCTGTCCTGTCTCTTCTGCCTCCCTGTACTTCCTGAAATGCGCACACAGTAGGATCGCTCTGGGGGGTGCAGTTGTTGGAGCATTCAGAGTGCTGAAGCCCCTGACAGCAGGGTTCAAACAGGCACCCCCCCCGGGTCGGCTACCCTGCACTGTCTCTGGCCTGGAACCACGGATCATGCACGGTCATGTTGCCGTTTAGGTCTGGCTTCTTTGGCTCAGCAAAATGGGTCTGTGCTGCTTCTTGGGTGTTGCAGGTTTCAGTGCTTTTGTTCCTTCCTACAGCTGAGTGGCAGCCTATTGTGCAGAAGAACCACGGTCTTGGTTGTGCCCTGGTTGAAGTACATCTGGGTTTTTATTTTTGGATTTTTAATACAGTTGCTATAAACTTTTTTTTTTGTAAGATTTTATTTGAGAGAGAGAGCTCGACCTGGGAGGAGAGGGAGAAGCAGTTTCCTTGAGAGCAGGGAGTCCCAACACAGGGCATGATCCCAGGACCACAACCTGAGCCAAAGGCAGACACTTCACCCACTGAGCCCCCCAGGCACCCCTGCTATAAACATTCTTACGTAGGTTTTTGTGTGAACGTGTCATTTTATTTTATTTTATTTTATTATTTTTTAAAGATTTTATTTACTTATTTGACAGACATAACGAGAGAGGGAACACAAGCAGGGGGCATGGGAGAGGGAGAAGCAAGCTCCTGCTGAGCAGGGAGCCCGATGTGGGGCTCCATCCCAGGAGCCTGGGACCATGACCTGAGCCGAAGGCAGATGCTTAACGACTGAGCCACCCACGCACCCCTATCAGTTTTTTTTTCTCTTGGGAGGGGAAGAGAGAATCTTAAGCAGGGCGTGGAGCCCGATGCAGGGCTGGATCGATGGGGGCTGGATTGCACAACCCTGAGATGATGACCTGAGCCAAAATCAAGAGTTGGAAGCCTAACTGACTGAACCACTCAGACACTCTTTAATTTATCGATTTTTTTTTAATGGGTTGAGCTTTTGATGTCATATCTAAGAGTCGGGGAGGGGCAGAAGGAGAGAATCTTCAAGCAGAGCACGGAGCCCAATTTATGGTGGGGGAGGCGTGCCTCGATCCCACGGCCCATGAGATCACAACCGGAGCCAAAACCAAGAGTCAGAGGCTTAACTGACTGAGCCACCTAGGCACCCTTGAGTTAATTTTTATACGGTGTGCATGTTGCAGATTGAGGTTTGTATTTCTGCATAAGTGTGTTTAATTATCCCAGTACTGTTTATTTGAAAAGATTGTCCTTTCTCCATTGAATAGTCTTTGTATCTGTTTCAAAACTTAACTGGTCATATACATGTGTGGGTCTTTTTCTGGATCTCTATCAATCTCGTCTGTTTTCCAGCACCACGTTGTCTCGATTTACGTAACTTTATCAGTAAGTCTTGAGACCAGATGGTGTGAATGCCTCAACTTTATTTTTTTTTTTAAATTGCTCTGACTATTCTATCTAGTTCCTTTGCTTTTCATATAAATTTCTGAATCAGCGTATCAGTTTCTACCCAGAAAAAAAAATCTTTTTAGGGTGTTGATTGGAGTCATTTTAATCTATAGATTATTTTAGAGAGAATTAACATCTTAGTGCTGAGACTCTTAATTCGTGAACCAGTGTATCTTTCCATTTATTTGGTTCATCTTTGGTTTTCTTCGTCAGTGTTTTGGGGTTTTCAGCATATAAATATTGCACACATTTGCCCCTAAGGTTTTCAGGTTGTTTGATGCTATTGTGAGGGCACTTTTCTAAACTTTAGTTTCCAGTTGTTCACTGCTACTGTATAGAGATATGTATATAATATTTGTGTATATATATATCTTAAGGATTTTATTTATTTGACAGAGAGAGAGACAGCAAGAGCAGGAACACAAGCAGGGGGAGTGGGAGAGGGAGAAGCAGGCTTCCTGCCGAGCAGGGAGCCGGATGTGGGACTCGATCCCAGGACCCTGGGATCATGACCTGAGCTGAAGGCAGACGCTTCACGACTGAGCCACCCAGGTGCCCCCAATATTTGTATATTGACCTTGTATCTTGCATCACATCTTTTTTATCCATTCGTCAGTGGACACTTGGGTTGCTTCCATAATTTGGCTATTGTAAATAATGCCACAGTAAATATAGGGGTGCATGTATCTTTTTCAATTAGTGTTTTCGTTTTTTTAAGTAAATACCTAGTAGTGGAATTACTGAATCTTAAGGTAGCTCTATTTTTAATTTTTTGAGGAACCTTCATACTGTTTCCACAATGGCTGCACCAGTTTGCATTTCCATCAACTCCACATCCTTACCAACACCTGTTATTTCTTGTGTTTTTTATTTTAAATATTCTGATAGGTGTGAGGTGGTATCTCATTGTGGTTTTGATTTGCATTTCCTTGGTGATGAGTGAGGTTGAGCATCTTCTCATGTGTCTGTTTTGCCATCTGGATATGGCACTGATTTTTGAATATTGATCCAGCCTTGCATTCCTGGGGTAAATCCCACTTGGTCAGGATGTGCTATCCTTTGTGTGTATTGGTGGGTTTGGTTTGCTGGTGTATCATTGGGGATTTTTGAGCGCACATGAGGGCCGTTGGTGTGCCGTTTTCTTGTACTGTCTTTGTCTGGTATCAGGGTGATGTTAGTCTCATAAAATGAGTTTAGATGTGTTTCCCTTTTGTGTTTCCTAGAAGATATTACGTAGAATATTGTTTTTTCCTTAACATTTGGTAATTCACTAGTGCATCTCTTTTCATTTTTTTCTCTTTAATTCAATCCAGTTTTTTCAATCAGAAGTAGGTAATCTATATGTTTTTAAGCCTAACAGGTTGTTGATCCTCATTGTACATACTTGCAGATTTACCTGCTTGCGTCACTGGATAGGGTGGTGGGCTTCAAATTTGACTATAAACAGTTCTCTCAAAAATGCCTTCTAAGTGGTGTTAGGTTCTGTGGTGCTTTTGGCACCGAGCTGGGTGCGGGAGGGGTCTCCGAAGATGTCTGTCCAGTCCTTGCCTCTCCTTCAGGGACGGGGGTTAGATGCCTCATCTGTGGCTCTGCACGTACCATGAGAGCCAGACTTCCCAGCACCAGCTGCACAGGCTCTAGCATGAGGTTGAAGAGGCTTCTGTAGGCTGGCATGGGGATCCCCCCATCATCGGGGGTAGAAATCACCCACCCTACAGATGAGATTGTCAAGTTCCATCGATTTAGGACTGCCGTCAGTGAGGAGGAGGGAGTAAGGAGGACGGGTAGAGCATGTGAGTATGCCCCAGAGTCCTCTGGAGCTGTCGGAGACCACGAGACTTGGGATCGGGGCAGGGCCTCTGCGCGGAGGGCCCCACACTGAGGAACCATTGGTGTAGACGCTGCGGCTCCCCTCCTCTGACACATCCAGCAGGAAAAGGGAGGGGTGAGGTGATGCCGAGGAACTGCAGCTTTAAGAGTCCCCCACAGGCTTTTCCAGTCCTGACAGAGCAGGGAAGCCCAGAGAGCCATCCCTGATGCAGGCTCTGTTCTCTGAAGGTTCTGTCTCTGGACACGAACATCACAAACCAGGTGAACAAGTTGAACCGGGATCTGCTGCGCCTGGTGGACGTGGGCGAGTTCTCGGAGGAGGCCCAGTTCCGAGACCCCTGTCGTTCCTACGTGCTCCCTGAGGTCATCTGCCGCAGCTGTAACTTCTGCCGGGACCTGGACCTGTGCAAAGAGTCCTTCTCTCAGGTGGGCGGCTGCCGAGTTGGGGATAACCCTAACCCTCACGGCGCCGGGTCCTTGGGGCCACTGGGTCCTCCGGCGGAGTCAGGATGGAGGTGCTACAGCGCCCCCTCATGAGCTTCCCTGCGAGTTCTGATGTAAAAGGCACTCGCTGCCATGGACCAGAGCGATGTCCTTGTAAACACGCCTGGCGGTGACCTCGGTGTGGGCCAGCAGCCCCCGCCTCCCCCGCTCGCTCCACCCAGTCCCTCCCCAGCCCTGGGGAAGGCTGAGTAGAAGGCTGATCAGAGAACTGACCAGGCCCCTCCTCCTCTGCCTAGGACGGGGCTGCGCTGCCTCAGTGGCTCTGCTCCAACTGTCAGGTGGCCTATGACACCTCAGTCATCGAGATGGCTCTGGTGGAAGCCCTGCAGAAGAAACTGATGGCCTTCACTCTGCAGGACCTGGTGAGCAGTGGGCCTGGCACTGGGGACTGCCCTCCAATGGGCAGAGCCTTCTGGATAAGCGATTTGCACCCAGGAGAAGCTACGGGTGTGCACACTTATCAAGTCACGACCTGGTCCTCTGAGGTGACCACCCCTTGGTTCAGGCGCCGTCCTTCTGACTCATTCTTACAGCATCTCTGGGGTTCCTACAGGGGCCGGATGCTGGCTTCATGGATCTTTCATTGTAGTGAGAGGGGATAGACTGGGAGCAGACAGGGTGTGTAAGTCATGGTGAGTGTAAAGAGAATGGGCGGGGAAGAGAGAGAGAGAGGGAAGTTTCAGCAGTGGATGGAGGGATATTCCCACTGAGTGGGGACATCTGAGCAGAGATCTGAGGAGCTGTGATGGAATGGGGAGACCCGAGGACGGAGCAGGGGTGAGGAGCTCCCAGGACTCAAGAGTCAAGGGTGCAGTGCTCACACTGAGGGTGTTAGGAAGCACCTGGCACGTTTGGATAAATCCTGTTGCAAAGTCTCGCATTTTATTCATAGTTGAGCTGAAGGCCATGGCAGTGGAAGGTAGGGAGGGCCCGTCGAAGGAATGTGCTGAGCAGCTGTGACCACTCCTGGCCGCGACCGGCCTGGGCAGGGGAGACTCCTGACCAGGGCTGCTCCTCATTGCAGATCTGCCTGAAGTGCCGGGGTGTGAAGGAGACCAACATGCCCGTGTACTGCAGCTGTGCGGGGGGCTTTGCCCTTACCATCCACACCAAGGTGGGGCTCCCACAGCCAGCCAGCCCTGCTGCCCTTTCCCATCTGCCCACATCTGCTTCTATGCCTACACGCCGGGGCCTCCTCTGGAACCGGGTCTCACTGTGACTTCTCATCTCTGCAGGTCTTCATGGAGCAGATTGGAATCTTCCAGAACATTGCCCGGCACTATGGCATGTCATACCTCATGGAGACCCTGGAGTGGCTGCTGCAGAAGAACCCTCAGCTGGGCCATTAGCAACTTGAGCAGCGTCCCTCTTCTCTGCCCTGACCTCCCAAACTTGTGGCCATGTCCAGGATGGAGCACCAAGGAACCACCAGTCTCAGGGAGCTTTGGGGAGGGTCACAGGGCCCAGGAGAGAACTTACCTCTGGGTTCCCTGGGTCTCCAGCTGTGGGCAGGGCAGCCTACTCTGGGCCTGAGCAGTGTTCCCAGGGAGGGGCCCCAGGACTGTGTCTTGCTGACTAAACAGCCCTCCCTGCTGCTCAGGGGGGTCTCTGGGCAGAGTCCCTGAGGGTAGCCTAGTGGGAGTTTGCGTCCCTGGTTTTTGATCACTTGTTACCACAGAGAACACGTCTGATAGCTTGACACCAGCAGGATTTGGGTCATTTCCAGGGAATCCAGAGCTGAACCCCGTGGGGACCTGGGCGTCTTTCACATGATGAGTTCCCGGGACTTGGGCTTCTTGTGTGGAAACTTCCTGGTCAAGAGTAGGGTCTGCAGGGGTGGGGGCTCACATGACAACAGTTCTCCTGTCTGCAGCAGTGAGACTGGAATCCAGGGTGTGGCGCCCCCTCTGCCCTCTGACCCGCCTGTGCTGTGAGGAGCCCCCCCCCAGGTACACGTGCCGGTCTCAGCAGTGGGGAGCCCGAGGCCCAGGGGAGGGATGGTGCACACCATCTATCAGACTCTCATGTCGTGTCTTGTGCCTGGGTTTGAGGAAAGCATTTCTTCACGTGCAAGGTTTTAGGTTTTTCCCTTCAGTTCTGAGGGGTCTACGTCTTAGGGAGAGACAGAAACAGCATCAGCAGCTTTGTTGGGGTTGCGTGGTTCTGTTCTGCCTGCTCAGCGTCAGGGCTGGTCCAAGCCCTCTGACCCTGGTGGGGCCTGCCCGACCTCCAAAGGCCAAGCGGGGCATGCAAGCCCTGGGCCTGCTGCCCTCACCTGCCCACAGCAGAGCCGGTTAGAGCTGTGGCCTCCTTAATGCCGCACACCTGCCACCAGTGTATTCGGAGCTGGGTGAGGCCAGAGACGTGGGGCCTGGCCCTTAGCTCTCCCTGCGGGTTGGGCTGGGCAAGGAGAGAGGCCCAGGCCTTTGGGGGACTTGCCTTTCAGTGACCTCGGGAAGACTGCTGAGCAGCTGCTTCCGCTGTTCTCTCGGCGGCCCCAGAAGACTGACTCCACACTTGGTTTCAACTAAATGGGACCGGAAGCAGAAAAGGAATGGCCGAGTTCGCAAGGTGACAGGCAGGCTCACTGAATCCTACATGCAGACCCCAAATGGGTGGCCTCAGGGGAAGCCCTATGTGAGCCCTCCGCCGCTGTGGGGTCTGGAGCCCGGCTTAAATTCATCCTTGTTGCCTAACTTCTCAGTATTATACGGTGAACTTCATTTTATTTGTATTTTACATTTTTTGAGATTTTTACGTGTGTATATGCAAGGTGTCTCAGTCTCTACACAGAAGGAAGGAGGAGCAGCTAACATCGGTCCAGCTGGGTGCGTTGGCCCCTGGGTACTGCGATTTGGGTGTGTCTAGGCCCCGTGGCCACGAGAAACCCAACACTGGCTGGAAGGTGGATAGAGCCTGCATCAGCCCCCAGATGGAGATCAAATCAAATTAGGGCTGGGTGGGGGAGGAGGGGGCTAAGCAGACTTCCTGGAAGTGGAGCCGGAGACGTCCCAGAGGGGTTGGGGTGGGGCTGAGGGCCTGCACACCTCACCCGGTTACACTGCACACCCGCCTGCACTCCCAGTCCCTGCAGCAGGGTAGCTCCTGCAGAGGCCAGCTTAGGGCCTGGGGCATTTGGGGCAGCTGAGGGCCCCAGGGTCACTCTCCTGCTTGGGAATGGGAAACCTGAACCCCTGGCCATGGTCCTTGAGCTTCCATCCACCCCAACTGGAAAAGCCAGTTTCTCCAAAACCAGAGCTCAGTGTCAGCAAGCCAGACACCTAGGATGTTGCGGGCACTTGGGTGACGGTGGGGTCCTCACCCCGGGGATGGGAGGGTCTGGAGAGGGGGCCAGGTGGGGGCTTCTCAGGTGTGTGTTATTGCTGGCCTAGGTGGGTGTGGGCAGGTGGGGGGGCTGGCCCTGGCCACCTGCCAGTGTCACTTGGACTTGGGGACTCGGGGGCTGGGCAGGGTCTGAGCCCTCACTGGACCTTGGAAGTGGGATCCTAGCCGAGGTGATCTGTGCAAAGCATATGCCCGTCTGCCTCAGACCTGTGTTTGCCGTCCCCGTTGCTAGGGGAACCACCATCCAGCCAAGTTCTGGCAACTCCTCAAGGGGGGGCCTGGCCAGACAGGCACCAGGCCGAGTCGCTGGATGTAATGACCACTGTGGCATCTCTGGGCGTGCTAGCCAATTATCTGCGTTCCTGACCCGCTGGTGCCAGCCTGTGCGCCTCCTCAGCCTGGCCCTGAGCTGTCCATCCCCATCCCCAGCACCAAATTCCTGCCCTGCCCGCCCTGCCGTAGGTGGGGCCTGGGATGCTTGCACGGGTTTGGAGCAAGAGCCAGTGTCTTCCTTAGTACGACTTCGCCTGCTCTCTGGCTCCCTTCTCCAGAGTCCCCATCCTGTCCCATATTTTGAGGCTTAGGTTTGGGGTGACACCCCCACCCCCAGGAAGCTGGTAAGCTAACTGCAGGGCAGGTGCTGGGACAAGTTCTGTCAGTCTCTGCCCACCCCTGCGGCCCCCTGGTCAGATGTCACCACGACCTGGCTGGACATGGTAAGTGTGCCTGTGCAACTCTGCACCCAGGCTGGTTGGAGGAGAGACAGGACCAAGGGTGCCCACAGCTCCCACACGCAAGGACCTTCTACATGTTTGTCTTCAGGGCCTCCAGATGCTTTTCCTGAAAAATGAGGCCAGAGGTTCTGGTCACACGTTTATTGGATTCTGGGTATGTGGTTTCTTGGCTCTGAAGCAAGCAAGGGGTGTGGGCGGGGAGGGGTGGGAAGCCGGGGAAGAGGAGGCAGGAGTTTGCCCCTCCCTTCCTTCAAACCTGGGGGAAGTTGGGGGGCCAGCCAGGGTCAGGGGCCACCCACTTTGTGTCGGCCCATGGCCCGGTTGCATGGGGGTCTTGTTCCCAGGTTCTCACTGTTGAGGTGCGAGGGCAGGGCCCCAGGTGCACCGTGCAGGTCTCTGTGGGCTGCCAGGGGAGCTGGGGCTCGGTGTCTTGGGACCACAGGCTTCAGGACCCTACCAGGTGGAGCCTTTGAGACATGATGGATGGTGTGTGGTGGGCTCAGAGCTGGGCCAAACCTCGGGGGTCTGTGAATGTGGAGTCCTGCCGGGAAGGTTCGGAGGTGGACAGCTCTGGTTCTGCGGTCTGCTCTGGAGGGTCCACCATCTGCTCGGGTGGGGCAGAGGTGGGGCAAAGCCATGGGGGCGGGGCAGCCGCAGCCAGAGCTTGTGGGTCTGCAGTGCAGGGATGGGGTGGGGGAGGGGCCTGGCCCAACACAAAAGCGAGAGTCACAGGCCAGCTACCAGGGGAGCGTCTTGGCGTGCACACCTTGTCGAATTTCTTACGGCTGTACACCTTGTGTTTGTTCATAAATGTCAGCAAGATCCAGTCACACAGGAAGGAGCCCTGGGCCGGCAAGACCCACATGTGAGGGCCCAGGAGACACCACCCCTCCCACCCCCACTACCAAGTACACCCCCCGCCGCCTCCCCCCCCGCCCCTCCCCCGCCAATGACCAGCATGCATTTCCTTACCACCCCGATGGAGGTCAGTGCTGTGGCCAGATTAATGATGGTGGGAATCAGGCTGAACTTCCCGGCCTTGGGAGGGGAGGCGGCCTTAGATGGTTGCGGGGTCTGGGGCAAGTGGGGCTCAAGGGAGGGTGGGGGAGATGGGGCTGTGCCAGCTCAGTCCTGGGCCTGCCTGAATCCCTGGTAGGCAGAGTGGGCTGGTTTACCTGTCCGTGCACGATGACGTCGATGCGGATCCCATAGGCCTTGATGAGTGTGCGGGTGGTGCTGCCGTTTATCTTGTAGTATTTGGCAAACCTGGGTAAGAATGACTATGGAGCATGGTGGTGGGTGCTCACGCCATCACCCGAGATGGGACGCTCCAAAACTCCACCAAGCCCTGGGCCCCTGAACCTTTGAGCGCCTGCCCTGTCATCTTGGAGCCCCCGCAGCCAGGGCAGACGAGAACCCAGGCATCCCAAGGCCAAGGTACCTGAAGTTGTAACCAGATGAGGCTGGGACATGCTTGGGGTCAAGCCTCCGGAAGGAGTACTTGGGATTGCACTTTGATGCTGACAGGTCCAGGTCACAGTCCCAGTTGATAATGACCCCAATGACGCCACCCTGCCCAGAGTAGGCACAGAGATGGGTGTCAGGGAGGGCACACAGAGGATCCTCAAGGGCTGTGGGGTCCTGCCTTGAGACTGCATATGGGGTGCTCATCTCGGGGCACCTGGGACAGCTCAAGGCTGAGAGCCGGGGTGCTTGGGGAGTGCCCTGCTTCTGAAGCATGAGGGGACGCTGGTGGCCAGCTGTGTGACTAGGAGTCAATAATTTAGCAGAAGCCATGCGTGCCCAGATGGGTTGGCTGATCGTGTTTCTCCATCTGCCTGAGCAGGGCCAGGGTTGGCCAAGACTCTGCAAAGGGGGTTGGCAGAGCCTTCGTCTGCAAGTAGGGGCCAGCATCTGAAAGGAGAGCCGGCTCCCCCACTGTCCCTTGGCTGCCCCCTCACCGTGTGTGCCAGCTCTGTGAAGTTCTCCCCTGCCTGTTCCACAATGAAGCCCAGCTTGAAAATGGGACAGTAGAGGTCAGAGACCTCGTCAAACGTACAGCGTTTCAGGTAGCCGTCCTTCCGGTGCTCTATGTTGCCCCTGCGGACAGGGCCCAGCAACGTCAGGGGCTCTGGACCCACCAACAGCACGCTCCCTGGAGGTAGCTCCCATCCCTAGCCCACTGTCACCATACCCTAGTGGCTCTTACTTGGAGAACTGGAATTTAGGGTAGTGGATGCTGTTCTTGATGAGGATGGTGAAATTTGGGGCCATCTTGCCGAGAAATTGGCTGAAGAGGCACAGACTGGATGTGTTTAGTCTTCCCGCCCCAGTCCCCCTCCCCGGCACATCCCGGCTCTGCTCAGTGAGGAAAGGGAAACAGAGTCGTGCTGGGGTGTCAGCTGGGGCCCGGGTAGGTGGGGTCACCGGGGGTGCACACCTGACAGAGGCCCCGTCTTCCACCGGGCACCAGCCCGACACCTCGCAGGTCTTGGCCGAGCCTTGGTAGTAGGGCACGCAGCGCCCGGTCCGCAGGCCTGCGGGCAGACGTGCACTCAGGGGGCGAGGGGCGCTGCCCGGTCCCTCCCCCCCGCTGGCGTGCACTGACCGTTTCCCAGCATGTCCAGCTGCCCGGCCACGCAGTCCTCGTCTGAGTCACAGGTGGCGTTGCTGACCCTCATACTCTAGGGAGGAACCGGCTTGGACAGGAGCCCCACACCTTCTGGGGCAGGCACAGCTGGGTCCCCTCCCTCCGCCCCAGCTCTGCCCTCCACCTGGCCTCACCTCTGGGCAGGTTCCGAGGGTCTGGGAGGGTGTGACCTCAATCCTGGTGATGATGCTGAACACGCTGCCTCCCTGGGCTCAGAAAGAGGGGACGGTCGGCCGAGGCGGGCAGCGCAGGCACCCCTCGCTCCTTCCCGGGGGCGCGCGGGGCGGGCAGGCGCACCTCGGGGGGCTTCACGTACTCCTCCACGTCCCACACTTTGTGTTCGGAGAAGGTGATACCCTTGACCTTGGTGATGACGGAGCTCTCGGGGCCCGTCTCGCTGTCCTGGTAACTCTTCTGCACGATGAACACGTACCTGCAGGACGGGCAGGGCCGCTCTGGAGGCGACCCGGGGCCCTCCCCCGCCGCTCCCCGTGGCTCCTGGCCCCGGCGCCCCCGCGCCCCCGGCCCAGTCGCACCCACCACACGAAGTAGAGCAGGATGAGCAGCTGCACCGCGCGGTACACGACGCCCAGGCGCCGGTTCTTCACCACGATCACCTTGGGCGTCTCGTAGTCCCAGAACGCCGACCAGCAGCCCCGGGCCAGACGCCTGGCCGCCTCCGCCCTCGCGGGGGGCTTGGGCTCGGCTACCGCCATGGCCCGGAGCTCCGCCAGGGGCGCGACGCGGCGCGCACCCTGCCGACTAGGGGCGCGGACAGGGGCGCCCCACTGCACCGCCCCGGGGCGTGGCCTGGAGCGCCCCGCCCCCACCCCTCCAGGGTCGGGGCCTGGGGCGCGCGGGGGCGCACCTGGCAAGTGCCGCCAGGCGGGCCCGGGGCCGGCAGAGCCGAGGCGGCTGCCTGCGCCCCACCGCGCCCGCGGGGGGCCCGAGGATGAACCGGGGCCCGCACATCCCTGGGGAGGACACAGAGCCACCGGGGGACTTGGTTGAGATGCGGGAGGAGGACGCGGCCAGGCTCCGCCGGTCTCCTCGCGTCTCCAGCGGCGTCTGACCGGGGCGCGCGCCCAACCCTAAGGGCCGTCCCTGTTTGATACAGTTTTCCCCGCTTTATCGAGATACAATTGACTTATAACGTGATGTGCATGGTGTGAGTTTAAGGTGTACGAGGAGGTGATTTCCGAAGGGCCGTCCTTGGTGCCTGCCCCGCTGCCCAGCAAGGACACCCTCCCGGCCGGGTTCACGCAAACCCTGGGGCCCTTGCTTTGCCCAAACAGCCCCTTTGCTGGGACTACGGACGCGCTCAGAGCCGCTCACCTCGAGCCCCCTCCTCCGCGGGATAGCCCAGCCCTCGCGTCTGTCCTGGACTTTGGCTATGGCTCCCAACTCTGCTTTTATCCACTTCCAATCCATTTCTGTTTTCTTTGCAAACCAAAGTTGTTTTTTTTCCTTAAGACTTTTTATATCTTCACCTCATTTCATTATTTTGGAGCAAATCCCAGACATCATAGTATTTCACAAAATGATAAATTTCTTACACCTTTATTTAGGTGAAATTCACTTAGCATCTAATTAACCATTTTAACGAACAGATTGTTTAATGAACAATTAAACAGAGCGTTGTACAACCACCATTATCTACTTCCAAAACATTCTTATCATCCCCAAATAAACTCCCTGTTTTCTCCCCCTCCCACCAATCTCCTTTCTGTGGATTTCTCTCTTTTGGATATTTCATATAATGGAATCATACGGTATTTTTCGTTTTGTGTCTGCCTTCCTTCACTAGGCATAATGTTTCCAAGGTCCATCCAGGTTGTAGCATGTATCGATACTTAATTCCTTTTTATGGAAGAAGAATATTCCTGTGAGTGATTATTCCACAATGTATCTACTCGTCTTTGGATAGATGTTTGGGTGTTTCCACCATTTGGCTCTTGTGACTAGTGCTGTTATGAATGTTTGTGTACAAGTATTAGTTTGAACACCCGTTTAAAATTCTTTGGGTAGGGCGCCTGGGTGGCTCAGATGGTTAAGCGTCTGCCTTCGGCTCCAGTCATGATCCCAGGGTCCTGGGATCGAGTCCCGCATCGGGCTCCCTGCTCCTTGGGAGCCTGCTTCTCCCTCTGCTTCTCTCTCTCTCTATCCCTCTGTCTCTCATGAATGAATAAATAAAATCTTTAAAAAAAATAAAAATAAAATTCTTTGGGTATATAGGAGTGGAGTTTCTGGGTCACATGGTAATTCTGTGTTTCACTTTTTGAGCAATCCCTATACGGTTTTCCAAGCAGCTGAACCACTTTCATTCCAATCAGCCGTGTATGAGGGTTCCAATCTCTGCACATCCCTGTCAAGATTTGTTAGTTTCAGCTCATTTACTCATTGCCATTCTAGTAGGGGAAGTGGTATAACTTGTTTGGATAAACATCTATTTCGGGGCTCCTGAGTGGCTCAGTCGTTGGGCGTCTGCCTTCGGCTCAGGTCATGATCCCGGGGTCCTGGGATGGAGCCCCGCATCGGGCTCCCTGCTCCGCGGGAAGCCTGCTTCTCCCTCTCCCACTCCCCCTGCTTGTGTTCCCTCTCTCACTGTGTCCCTCCCTGTCAAATAAATAACTAAAATCTTTTTTAAAACTGTCTATTTAATCTTTTGCCGATTTTAAAATTGGGTTTGCCTTTTTGTTGTTGGTTTGTAACAATTCTCTATATATTCGGAACACTAGGCCCTTGTCAGATTTTTCTCCCATTGCAGGTTATCTTCTCACTGTCTTGGTAATATCCTTTGATGCACAAAAGTCTTTAATTTCAATTAAATCAGTTTGCCTTTTTTTTTCTTTTGTTGTTTGTTCCTCTGGTGTCATTTGTAAGAATCTACTACCTATTACTAAATCCAAATTTATCTATAGCTTCAGCACAATCCCTACCAAAGTCCCAGGTGCAGAAATGGATAAGCTGACCCTAAAATTCATATGGGAATGCAAGGGACCCAGAGCTGCCAAAATAATCTTGATAAAGAAGAGCAGGTTGGAGGACTCACACTTTCCAAGTTCAAACCTCACTACAAAGTTATAGTGATCAAGACAAGTTACTGTAGGACCCAGCAATTCCATCCTCACTTACTGACACAAGGATAGAAATGCAGATTTATGGAATTGAATTGAGAACTGAGAAGTAAAATATAAATATGTAAAATAGAATAAAATAAATTGATTTTTCACAAGTGCCAAAATACCAAAATAATTTAATGGGAAAGAGTAGTCTGTCAACAAATGGTCCTGGGGAACTGGCATCCACATGCAAAAGAATGAAGTTAGACCCCCTACCTCATATCATATATGGAAACTAACTCAAAATGCATCAAGGACCTAAATGTAAAAACTAAAACCTTAAAACTCTTAGAAGAAAACCTGGGAGTAAACATTTGTGTCCTTAGATTTGGCAATGTATTCTTATAAATTACAACAAAGATATAAGCAAAAAAAGAAAAAAAATAGATAAACTGGACTTCACCAAAATTGAAAACTTCTGTGCTTCAAAGGATGCCATTGAGAAAGAGAAAGGATACCCACAGAATGGGAGAAAATATTTGTAAATCACATATGTGATAGGGATTTGTATCTTAAAAAAATAAACTATAGCAACTTATAACAAGATGACAAATAACAGATTTTAAAAATGGGCAAAATGTCTGAATAGCAGTTTTTCCAAAGAAGATACAGAAATGGACAGTCAGTACATGAAAAAACTCTCAATATCATCAGTTGGAAGGGAGATATCACTTCATACCACCAGGAAAGACATGACAAATGTTGGCAAGGGGGGGCGCCGGGGTGGCTCAGTCGTTAAGCGTCTGCCTTCGGCTCAGGTCATGGTCCCAGGGTCCTGGGGTCGAGCCCCACATCGGGCTCCCTGCTCCGCGGGAAGCCTGCTTCTCCCTCTCCCACTCCCCCTGCTTGTGTTCCCTCTCTCACTGTGTCTCTCTCTGTCAAATGAATAAATAAAATCTTTAAAAAAAAATGTTGGCAAGGATGTGGGAAAATCACACCCTTCTTACATCTGGTGAGACTGTCAAAATGGGGCAGCCACTTTGGAAAGCCACATGGCAGCATATCAAAAGGTTTGAACTTATCACAGGATCCACAATTCCACCTCTAGATGGAATATACCCCAAAGAAATGAAAACCTGTTTTCACACAGAAACTTGTACATAAATGTTCATAGTATTATACATCATGGCTGAGATTAGAAATAGCCCAAATGTCATACAAGGGGATAGAATTCTTCAATAAATGGAAAAAAGTACCTTATATGTTCCGTACATTACAACGTAGGTGAACCTAGAAAACATTAAGCTAAGTGAAAGAAGCTAGTCCCTGAAGGCCACCTGTTGTATGAGTCCATTTATATAAAATCTCCAAAACAGGTCAATCCACTGAGAGGAAAGCAGATCAGTGGTGCCAGGGCATGGGTGAAGGGGGTGGGTCCTGCTGCTGCCTGGGTGCTGGGTGGGATGAGCCACTGCTCCCTGTTGCCTGTGGCCGGGGGATGACAGGAACCCTGCGGATGACAGGAACCCTGCCCTCGGGTGTTGCCCTGTCCCCGGGTCTGCTGGTGCTGGAGTTGGCAGAGAGGGTCTCTGTGTCTTAGAGGGGAGGGGCTGGTGAGTCTGTCCACCATGGGTTACAGGAGCATAGAGCACATGGCTTTCCCACTGGCCAGGGGCTGGTCACTGCATGTATCCGATGCAGTGGCGAGCCTGATCCCGCCAACTGGGAGGGGCACGCAACCTCACTCATCATCTGGCACACTGACCCCACCAACAGAAGCTTCAACCAGAGGCAAGGCAGTGTGCTTAGGGTATTACAAACTCTTCTGGATCCCATCGTGGTTCAGGTAGGTGAGCTGAAAGAGAACAGCTCGTCCAGGAGGCCGAGTGGAGGGAACACTCCAACTCTCAGCAGAGCACTGCACGGGGGCGGGGGGGCGGTCCAGAGCGAGAGGACAGTCGGGGTGTGCAGGATGGTCGGGAGCCTGGGGCACAGAGTTCAAGAAAGGGAAGACAAGAAGTGATGAATAACTGAAGAAAATGATCTGATTTGAGCAAAGACTTGCGTCCGCAGGTGGGTATGGCTTGTTGAGTCCCAGGCATGAAGACTTTTAGGAAATGTGCCTGAACAGTCTGGGAGAGACGGTTGAATTCCAGTGATGAAGACAGATGCACAGAAAGAGCATGTCCAAGCTGCAGGTCACGTCCAGGCTGGCGAGGCTTGGCCCTGGCAGCCGTGAGTGCATTTTGTCTTCTGCATGCATGCAGTGGGTCTTCCTTCTCTTTTCTCGGAAGAAAAGGTGTACTATATAATCTTGCATTTGTCCCAGAATTTATTGATTTCTGTTCTTGAGATGAGTCTCCTGCCCTGGGTCATTAGGGATGCACAGCAAGCTGCCAGGAGAGCACGAGGGCCCCTGGGAAGGTTCCAGTTACTAGAACAAATTTAGTGTGGAGTCTATGTTTGATTGGGTTCGGGAGACTCCAAACAGTTACTGGTAAGTTTATATGAGGTGTCCGGAAGTCTGCTGGAAAGAAAATGAAGAAGTCAAATGGGAGCGGCTGGCTGGCTTGGTGAGTAGAGCACGTGACTCTTGATCTTGAGCTTGTGAGTTCAAGCCCCACGTTGGGCTTAATTAAAAAAAAAAGAAAAAGGAACGAAAGAAAAGAAAAAAACCTGTTTAATGAAAAAAATAAATAAAATGAGAACACTTAATGCAAACTCCCCAGGCTGGGAGAAAACCAGTATGGATCCTAGTCTCGGAACTTGTAAGGACAGTCGCAGTGTCCATTAAAACTTATGATTTGCATAATGCTTTAAAAATTTTTATTTATTTATTTGAGAGAGAGAGAGAGCATGTGAAAGGGGGAAAGGCAGAGGGAGAAGGCAGTGCCCCGCACTGAGCAGGTGCAGGGCTGGATCCCAGGACCCCAGGATCATGACCTGAGCCAAAGGCAGACGCTTAACCGACTTCGCCCCCAGGCGCCCACGTAATACTTTCAAATAAGTTAAAGAAATTAGTCTTAGGAGGACTGAGTCTCATAATAGTTTTTCAAGTGAAAAAGTTTACAAGTGAAAAAATTAAGTTATTCAATTGAATTCTAAAACCTTTGGTTAACAGGAAATATTACTCTATGGCAAGAATAGAATAAAAATATAACAATGTAAAAACAACCAAGTTATAAGTAAAAGTTCAAAATAAAATAAAAGCAAAAATAGATTTCCTTTTCTAAACAGCTTTATTGAGATCAAATTCACATGCCATATGATTTACCCATTTGGAGTGTGGAACTCATTGTTTCTAGTATCCTCACAGGGTTGTGCAAACATCACAACCTGACTTTAGAAAGCTGGCCGCCCCTAAGAGAAGCCCCATACCCATCACAGCCCCCCGACCCCCAACTGCGCCTGGACCCCACCCCCGGACCCCCTGGACCCCGCGCGTTCCTGCGTCTTTACGACGCCCCGGCGCGCGCGGCCCGGCTGCCGGGCTCCGGGCTGGGGCACAGAGCCGCTCCGACCCTGCGGGGACTCGGACCCGGGAGAGAACCGCCTCCTGGGCGCGGCCAACCCACAGGGCCTGAGAGAAGAAAGGGACAAACGGCCCTTTCGGGCCCCTGAGTTTGGGGCGCGTTGTTAGGTTGCGCAGAGGCGGGCTCGTGGCGCCCCAGTCCCTCTGGGTTCCTGCTCCAGCCCCGACCCTGCCCCGCGTCCCGGAGCCCCTCCCGAGCCGCTGCGGGGCGGGCTCTCCCGGCCTGAGCCTCCCACGCGGGGCCTCCTGTTCTCCGCTCGCTAACCGCGTCCTCGCTCCGGCTCCCGGGACCCCCACCTCGCCCTGCACGTATCTACCTCATTCCGCGTCATCTATTTGTGGACAAGACCATGTCCCAGACCAGACCAAGCACTCCTAGGTGGCGGGGGCACGCAGTCCTTTCCTCTCGGAGTCTAGCGCCTACTCAATAATGAGTAAGTCAGGAAACGTTTATCGGATGAACAGTGTCTGCAGAAATAAAGACCCCCCCCCCCCCATGAGGACAAGCGGGCCGTTTATCCAGAGCTTGGGAGTCAGCCCCCGGGGGAGATAGGCAGACCCACAGGTGGGGATGCTGGAGGCAGAGAAGGTGGTGCAGGTGCCCAGAGGGGAGTGGGGGGCGTCCCACCTGATTGCTTAGGGGGCATATTTGGCTGGTCCTGACTTGGAAGTGGGGAGAGCCCAGGGAAGCTGGGGTCACTGACCCAGTGCTGGCTGTCCGGCGGGTTGCTGCAGGGGCTGTGGTCAGCGTCCCCCGCTCCCGTGTGGCCCCGCCATGCCCACTCACATGCCCTCCCTCCTGCAGGCTGGTGAAAGTCTCTGGCGGGGGCGGGGTGGAGGTAGGAGGGGAGTTCCACTGACTCTGCCCTGGGCTCCCTTGGCCTCAGCCCTCCTGATTCCCCCTCGGGGTTGGAGTCTTTTCTGGAATTACGGCTTGACTGGTCTCACTTCTACACAGAGGAGCCGGTGGGGCCCAGGATACAAAGGCAGGACCACTGAACACTTGAGCGCTTACCAACGGCCAGGAAGAGATTTTCTGCAAGACCTGTGCAGTCCGGCGCACGTGCCCGTGTGGCCGGCTTCTCTGTGTGGAGGTGTGCGGAGGCCTCCTGCCCTGGGGCCAGGGCCCTGGTTGGGGGCACGTGGCCTTGTCTCAGAGATGGCAAAAGTTGCAGGGTGGGGAAGTCCCCAAAATATGGCAGTCATGGTTCAGGGAATAGTATATTGGGATCTGTAATCTTGGGCAAGGTTTGGCATCAAGCTTTTATTTGCCAGATTGAGATACTATGGAATCACACCTGATGTTGAGGTTTGGAAGGAAAGACTGTGAACAGATGGACAGATGTCTGGTCTGAGACACTGATAAACAAATATCCAAGAAAAGAGACTCCATTTATAAAAGAATATATATATATATTTTAAAGATTTTATTTATTTATTCATGAAAGACAGAGAGAGAGAGAGAGAGAGGCAGAGGGAGAAGCAGGCTCCCAAGGAGCAGGGAGCCCGATGCGGGACTCGATCCCAGGACCCCGAGATCATGACCTGAGCTGAAGGCAGATGCTTAACCATCTGAGCCACCCAGGCGCCCAAGAATATATATTTTTAAAGATTTTATTTATTTATTTGAGAGAGAGAATGTGCGTGCACGAGTGGCAGGGGTGGCAGAGGGAGCAGACTCCCCGCTGAGCAGGGAGCCCGATGCAGGACTCGATCCCAGGACCCCGAGATCATGACCTGAGCCGAAGGCAGACATTTAACCAACTGAGCCACCCAGGCGCCGCCATAAAAGAATATTTTAACATAAGTGGGGGTTGTGAATGCCAGTTCTTCAAGTTCAGGAACAACTCTGCCTCCAGGGCTGGTGAGGAGGGCCTGTGCCTCGGCCCCCATCCCCCCACCCCAGAAAACAGAGGGGGAGTGGCCAGCAGAATGGGATGCCGCCCAGCTCAGTACAGCACAGGGAGCCCATGTGTCCACACCCCAGGAAAGGGGCCTCAGAAGGGATGGCCCTGCCCACACCTGGGTCTGGACATCCAGCCTCCAGGACGGTGAGGGACGAATGTCCATGGTTGGGCCGCCCACCGTGTGGTATTTGTTGCGAAGCTCTAGTGGACTGGTATAGATGTCTTGCGTGAGTGGTTAGGCGGCATATGTGGTGTCTCAGGCTGGTCCTGAGTTGGGGAAGCTGTTGTCGTCG
Organism: Eumetopias jubatus; assembly: GCF_037043125.1. NCBI lineage: Eukaryota > Metazoa > Chordata > Mammalia > Carnivora > Otariidae > Eumetopias > Eumetopias jubatus. Next base: position 93,506,076 of record NW_028274822.1, on the reverse strand, counting down.
GCTTAGGGCTGGTCATCCAGGGCCAGCTGAGAGACTGGAGTTGGCTTCTGCAGTCTGGGGGCCAGAGTTCCACCTTCATGGACCGTCTGGCAATCGTCTGTTTGGATGTTCCGTCATCCAGGACCAAAAGGTGGGTCTTGGGTTGCACCATGGAGATACTTGGCCACCCCGTGAGAGCTGTTTCTGAATGGTGTGAACAAGAGCCTGACCTCGGGGGCCTGGGGGTCTGGGAAGTGCTGGTGGGAGCCTCCAGGTGGGCGGCCTCAGTGGCCCCCAGAACATCCGGGCTGGGGCCGCCCTGGAAGGCCGTGCTCACGCCCGCCATGCGCTATGTTGGGCAGCAAGTGCCCCCCCCCCCACACTCACACATCGCCATCTGCCAGGAGGTGAGACCCCCACGTAGACTTTGCCACTGCTTCTCTGGGGGGGGGGGGAAGTATTTAAACACCATTACCACCCACACTGAAATAGACTGTGAAGTGCTTTTTCACAGGTGAAAAGTGAATGCACAATGGCGCGGCCTGTGCCTCGCCCAGCGGCTTCCCTGCTCTCTGCCTCCCTGTCTGTCCATCTTCAACAGCAGATCAAATAGGCTCCCAGTTTATGCATCTCTTTGGAAACCAATTAGCAAAACTTGTGAATGAAATGCTCTAGCAGTGCTTTTGTCGCGTATGAGCCACAGTTTGTTGCAGATAAACTGAACTATAAAATGACAGAAAACCCAAAACGCAGACAGGTGGTGTATCCTATGACTTGCTATTTTTGTTAAGCGAACTAAAAACAGAGCAAAACTCCTCTAGCCTCTCTGAGATGTCTGTGTTGCTGGATTTGTCCTTGTGGGAATCTGCATTTCACACTGGCAGCAGGTAATTTCTGGATACTTCTGTGAGGTGAACTGATACTGTGCTGACACGTGTTGTAGGTGCTCTGGGGAAAATGCCGCCTTGGTCTTCAGATCAGCGGGTGTTCCTGTTGATGTGAGTTGAGCAGCAGGTCAATCAGAGCCGCCAGGGCCCCCTCCCTGCCCCAACACCTCGCTCTGGCTGCAGCGTCTCCTCATGACCTTCCTGACTGGCAGCCTGCCCCCAGCTAGGCGTCGCCGGGCAGCCCTGTGCTGGCTCCACCATCCACAGTCGTGCTCGGTGCCCGGGCCCTCCTCCGCCATCTGCGTCCCCTCCAAGCACGCCGGCCACCGTGTGTCTGCCTTTCTCCCTGGGGGGTTTCTGTGTTTCTAAATTCCTGGCGCCCAGCACGGACCAGCCCCGTGGGGAGGACTCATCTTGCAGTCCGGAGTGCTCCCCGCCTCGGGACCTTGAGCAATCTGGGAAGCTTGGCAAACAGAATTCCACCATGCTTTTCAGCACAGGTGACCCCAGTAAGGGACAAAGGGGTGAGGTGAGCATGGCTTCCCTGGAATCCTCTGGAAACCAGAGGTTCAGGGGACACAGAAGGGACAGGGGGAGCCCACCCTTCCCCTCACAGACAGGGAAACAAGGTCCCAGAAAGGCTCAGCTGTCCTCCCAAGACCCTGCAGCAAATAGAGGGAACCTGGGATGGGAACCCAAGGCAGGTCTGAGTTTAAGGCTCGTGGGCCCTGGGTCAGGGGCTGGCAGTCCTGAGGGGAGCCCTGCCAAGGGTGCAGAAAGACAAATTCGAGGAGAGGTCTGGAACATGGACGAGGAGGGGATGGAGAGCAAGCAGGAAACACAGGCCTGGGGCTAGAGGTTCAGAGCTGAGTGGGGGGACACGTCCTCCTGTGCCCGCAGGGCTTTGGAAGACAGCGTGTTGGGGTTTGAGGCCTCAGTGTCAGACCGCTCCCCACAGGCTCTGACCTCCGGAAGACACCAGAAAGAACAGGGAGTGAAGGCTGATGGACTCCGGGTTGCGCTATGGGACGACAGAATGTTCTGGAACTAGATAGAGGAAGTGGTTGCACAACATTAAGAATGCACTAGATAGGGGCACCTGGGGGTCTCAGTCGGTTGAACATCCAACTCTTAGTTTTGGCTGAGGTCAGGACCCCAGGGTCATGGGATTGGGTCCCCGAGCTGGGCTCTGCACTCAGCGGGGAGTCTGCTTGAGATTCTCTCTCCCTCTGCTCCTCCCCTCACTCGGGCTCACGTGCTCTCTCTCTAATCCTTTTTAAAAAGTGCACTAAATGCCCCTGAATTGTTCACTTTCTTATTTAAATTTTTAAAAAAGATTTTATGTATTTATTTGAGAGCGGACGCCTGAGAGAGCGCAAGCCGGGGAAAGGGCAGGCAGAGGGACAAGCAGACTTCCCGCCGAGCAGGGAGCCTGATGTGGGACTCGATCCCAGGACCCTGAGATCATGACCTGAGCCGAAGGCAGACACTTAACCCCCTGAGCCACCCAGATGCCCCAATATCACCTTATTTAAAAAAATAAAAGAACTAGGGGCAAAATTGAGGGCCAAACTGTCAGCTTTATGAATGGCCAGCCGGGCAACCAGCCAAATACCCGAATGCAGGTGGGGGCAGCTCAGGCTTAGATCTGAGGCTAAGCTGGGACTCCTCCCAGATCCAGGACTGGAGAGTCACCTGTGCCTGGGGGCTGCTGTGCCCACTCACCCAAACTGCAGGGGCTGCACCCCAGAGTGTGGGCGGGGTCGGCTGGGCCCCGTGTTGTCCTGCCCGCCTGGGGGACATAGGAGCTGGACTGAGCAGGGGGGCTCAGCAGTGAGGGTCCCACAGGTGCTCTCTAACAGCAGAGAGGCTCCTGTTTAACTCAGAGAGGCACAGTCATTCCCCAGAGAAAGGGGTGTTGAATATTCGTTTCCCACTCAGTGATAAAAAGAGTTTGGCTATCAAGTCATAGAAGACCCGCGGGGAGAACTTAAATGAGTCTTAGGGAGTGAAGGAAGCAGTCTGGAAAGGCTGCATTTGTAGGGTTCCAATTCTAGGACATTGGCGAAAAGGCACAATGATGGAACCAAAAAAGATCCCCCAAAAGATCCATGGCTGCCGGGTTTTCGTGGGCAAAGAAGAACAGGTGGAGCCTAGGGGTTTCAGGGCAGTGAAAACACTGTGTGCTAACGTGGTGGCATTTGTCCAACCCACAGAACATCCAGCACCAGCAGTGCGCCCTAAGGAAGCTGTGGACTCCCGGCTGTAATAACGTATCAATCAATATCAGCTGACCAGTTGTAACAAGGCCACCGTGCCCACACGAGTTAGTAATAGGGAAACACGCAGGGGAAGCGGGGCTATGTGGGAACTCTCTGTACTTGCTGCACGATTTTTCTGGAAACCTAAAACTGCTCTAGAAAATAATGTCTATTAATTAAAAAAAAATCTATCTTGCAAGGGAGACTGGGGCGGGGGAAGGAAGCAGGTGCCCATGCAGGTGCTGTGGGGGCAGGGATGGCCTTCTTGGGCACTGACAAGCCGCGAGCCCAATGGCGAGTGCCGGGCATCTGCTACTGCTGTCGTCACTGCTGTCCGTGTCCTTGGCCTGGAGGACCAAGAGCTTTTTCCTGTTCCATAAGGTCAGTGTGCACCCTGCGGCGTTGCACCCATGGAGGCAGCCCCCACTCGGGCTCTCTGGGGCTCCCAGCTCCTTTCCTGCAGGTGCCTGCTCCCACAAGTCTTGTCTGGGCTCCTGGAAAGGAGGGTGCCTGGGAGCACAGCCTCCTCCCCAGGCACTGGGGCCCCCAGTTTGGCTGATTCTGGCGCCCGGGGTCCCAGTACCAAATCCAGGCCGGAGGGCAGCACGGTGGGGGTGGGGTGGGGGCAGAGCGAAGCGTCTCTGCTGGGAGGGGTATGGGCAGCGTGAGAGTGCCTGTCCTGGCGTCCACTCTTCACCTTCCTAACGCACAAGTCCCCCAGCGTCCCGGCACCCACTGCATCCTAGAGGCTCCCTCGGTGCCCCAGGGCGGGAGTGACCTTCCTCCTCTGGCTGCTTCTCACCTGCAAGGCCGCCTCACTGGGCTCCAGGCCCCGGTATCCGAGCGCCTTCCCAGCTTCAATTTTATGTCAGTAAGATCTTCAAACCCAAACCAAAGTTCTCACTGAAAACCCGCGAGCGAGTCTCCAGCGTGGAAGCATCAGCCCCGAGTGCTCCAGGACCCCGCGGTCCGTGGGCCGGCTGGGGGACCCCCTGCACTCGGTTGGCTCCTGCTGGTTGTGTGTGAGGCTCTGCCCTGCACCTCCCTCCCCCGGGGGCACAGGTGGCATCTCCCAGGACTCGGGACCCCCGACCCCCTACAGTCCCGAGTCCGGGGAAGCCAGGCGGGAAGCACCGGCCCAGGGCAGAACGCGCCACTCTGCACTCAGCGTTTTGTTTTACTTTGGAAAATATACCCATTTTTCATAAAAAGTTGTTATTTATGTTAACATGGTACAGGGATCCTATTTTTAAATAGGTTTATGCATAAATAGGTAAAACTTCTCTCAGAGTTAGTGCCCACGCTGGGAAAGTCATTAGCTAGAACCCACACCAACATCAGCTTTGGGCACCTTAGTAAGTTTTTGAGTTTGCAAAGGAGTTTTCAGACCAAAGGTTTGAGAACTTGGATCAAAGGCCTCGAGAGCAGGCGGCCTCCCGTGGGTGGGGTGGGACCCCAGCCACAGCTCCGGGCTGGCTCTGTGACCCCGGGAGGCACTTGCCCTCTCTGAGCCGGTGCCTCGGTTCACCCTCCTGTCCACGTGGCTCACGACAGGCACAGACCTCCTTAGCTCCCTCCCCCTCTTTCCTCTGGCTCCCCCGGCCATGGGACCCACCAGGTCTGGACTATTCCAGGAATCTTCAAGGTTCGCAGGAGGAAGGGGAGGGTGTTCCTGAATGGAGACGCCCTAGCAGGAAGCTGGGTCTGCCGTGAGGGCCTGTAAACGGCGCCCGGCTTTGCAGAGGATGGGAGAGGCCTGCTCTGACCACGCCGAGTGCCGGAGCCGCTGCTGCGTCACCAGCAGCCTGGACCCGCAGACGTTCTGCACACGCAAGACCATCTTCCTCAAATGTCTGCCCTGGCAGAAGGTGCGTCCGGCACGGTGGCCGGCCGGGGCGGGGGGGGGGGGGCACCGCCGCCCGGAGCCGCCGCCCGCGGAGGGGGAGGGGCCGCTCCAGAGCTCGCGCTCGGTGCGTGGCAGCCCAACAGGTACGCCTGCTCTGACCACGCCGAGTGCCGGAGCCGCTGCTGCGTCACCAACAGCCTGGACCCGCAGACGTTCTGCACGCCCAAGACCATCTTCCTACAGTGTGTGCCTTGGCGCAAGGTGAGAGGGCGAGACGCGGCCGGGGTCGGGGCGCGAGGGCGGGAGGCGGGTGCCAGGCTCCCGCTCTGCGTCTCCAGCCCAACGGGGCCTATTGCACCCACCACAAGGAGTGCCGGAGCCAGTGCTGCATCAAGCTCAAGGAGGCCGGCCGCTACCGCTGCACCCGCCCGAGCGGGCTCCTGGCCCAGTGCCTGCCCTTGGTGAGCCCCTCACCCGTGGGACGGAGGTGCCTCCGGCACGGAAGGGTCCTGGATGTGCCTGAGGTCCTGCAGCCGCTGAATGTGGCTGTCTCCAAACCCAGTGGGCGTCCCGTTCCGGGAGAGGCTCACACCTGCTGTCTGGAGACTGGCCTCCAGGTCCGTTTCGCGGGGACGAGGCCTCAGGAAAGGAAAGAGGTAACGGGCAGGATGGGGTCTGCGGTCAGGGTCCCTGTAGGAAGCAGGTGCCATGTGCCTGGTGAAGGGCCATCAGATGTGTGGCTGGGTGGTGAACCCCAAGCACCAGGCGGCATCAGGATTCGCAACAGTGGGGCTGAGGGAGGGGAGGGGGACAGACAGGCCCAAGGGAGGACCTCTCCGGAGCTGCTCTCTCCTTCCACCCTCTCCTTCTGGACCCTTGTGATAGCTGAACAGTAACTGCAAAACCAGAAGGGCAGAGGTCAAGTGACACAGCCCCAGAGGTCAGCCTCCTAGGGCACAAGATGTGCTCAGTGCCCTGGAGACAGTGGGGGGCACATGGGGACATGGGCAGATGGAGACCAGGGTGGGGATCAGAGACAGGGTGGTGGGGGTGGAGACGTGGGGACAAAGATGGGGGACAGAGATGGGGCAGAGATGGGGGACGGAGATGGGGGACAGAGATGGACAGAGTTGGGGACAGAGATGGGGGACAGAGATGGGGGACAGAGATGGGGGTGGGTATTGGAGACAAGGGAGTGGACGGTTGGAGATGGGGGGCCACAGCAACTGGAGCAGGGCTTCGGGGTTGTGGAGAGAACACGCGGGTGCCGTGTGTGGGTGTTTAGGTACTAGCTTGAGGCTGGGATTGGTAACTTCTGTCTGATCATGAAGGGGTCTCTGCTCCCACAGGTAAGGACCACATTTTTGAGCACAGAACCACATCTTGCTAACTGCGCTGTCATCAACTCCTAGAGTAGCACCGGGCACAGCGGGGGCTCACAGAAATGTGTTCACTGCTGGATTCCCACTGCTGCCTTTGCCCCCGAGGAGCCGATTATCCATCTGTGAGGGTGGGAGGGCTGCGAGGCACCTGTCTCTGCCTGTGCATTTTCTCACTGTTTCTCACTTTGTCCTTCAGTGACAGGGAAGAAAAGCTGCAAGGGGGAACCAGCACGGACTTCGCAGAAGCTCACCTGGATCTTGTGCCTGAGTTTGGCTGGGAGCTTGGCTCGTGGGTCCATGCTGCTCTTTCTGGGCTGTGAAAACCTGTGAGGCATTAGACACATCTGTCCCTTCTCCTATCAGTGAACTCCTGAGGCTGATTGTGAGCGTCTGAGAACAAACCGCAGCTACTGGAATCTTCACATCAATAAACACCTGCTGATTGACCCAACGTGTTTTGTCACATCCTTTTTTTTTTTTTTCAGACAACAAAGGTAAAAGCAATCTGGGGAAGTTGAGTAGTGGAGCCTGCTCAGGTCAAGTACAAGGTTGCCTTCCTGAGGATGCGCGTCTAATCAGAGATCAAGTCTTACCTGGAAGGGAAAGGGCCAGAGCTGGAGCATTTAAGATGCACGGCGGCAAGCCCTCCCTATGCACAAATGCCTCTTGTCCTTGCAAGTAGAAATAATCAGTCGATTGTTCCAAACTGAAAAGGGTCCGCTAGCTTGGGGCTGGGATCGGTAACTTCTGTCTGATCATGAAGGGGTCTGACGGACACGAAACACAAGGTATAAGAGAGGAACGGAGCTGGGGACGCACTGGAGGGGCACCTGCTTCCCCGGGTCATTCCTCCTCACCACTCTGGCCCCAGTCCCTGCAGCATCTCTTGGAGCAGATGCCCCGGCTGACTCAGAGCCTGTCCCCACCAGCGGCTTCTTGCTGTTCCCAGAGTGCAGCTCCTTAGGCACCTGGATGACTGTCTTCTGGGGTTTCCATTACCCACACCTGCTGACACTAGGCTTCTTTTCTGGGCTCCGTTAAAAATAATTCCCCTCAATCCTCTCCTCCTCCTTAGCCTGGGCTAAGATGATCCTTGCAGAGAAAGTCGGGAAAAGCCATTGCTTCTATCCTAGTAAGAAGAACAGCTCAGGTGAACCACAAAGCATAGTTAAAAAACAAAAAGGGAACAGATCTAAATGTAAAACATAAGATGTAAAGCATTTAGAAGAAAGACAGGATAGGGGTGCGTGGGTGGTGCAGTGTGTTGAGTGTCCGACTCTTGGTTTTGGCTCAGGTCGTGATCTCATGGTTGTGGGATCGAGCCCCTGTGTCGGGCTCTGCGCTCAGCAGGGAATCTGCCGGAGATTCTCTCTCTCCCTCTGCCCCCCGCCCCAGTAAATAAATAAATCTTTAAAAAAAAAAGGATATTTTCTTGACCTTGTATTCAACAGAGTTCTTAGATGTGACCGCATGTCACTCATAAGAGAAAAAGTAGATAAACCACTAAAATAACTTCTGTTCTATGACAGATACTGTTTTTAATGATTTTATTTATTTTTAATTTTTATTGTTATGTTAATCACCATACATCATTAGTTTTTGATGTAGTTCCATGATTCATTGTTTGTGCATAACACCCAGTGCTCCACGCAGAACGTGCCCTCTTTAATACCCATCACCAGGCTAACCCATCCCCCCACCCCCTCCCCTCTAGAACCCTGTTTGTTTTTCAGAGTCCATCGTCTCTCATGGTTCATCTCCCCCTCCGATATCCCCCCCTTCATTTTTCCCTTCCTGCTTTTTTTTTTAATATATAATGTATTATTTGTTTCAGAGGTACAGATCTGTGATTCAACAGTCTTGCACACTTCACAGCGCTCACCATAGCACATACCCTCCCCAATGTCTATCACCCAGCCACCCCATCCCTCCCACCCCCCACCACTCCAGCAACCCTCAGTTTGTTTCCTGAGATTAAGAATTCCTCATATCAGTGAGGTCATATGATACATGTCTTCCTCTGATTGACTGATTTCACTCAGCATAACACCCTCCAGTTCCATCCCCGTCGTTGCAAATGGCAAGATCTCATTCCTTTTGATGGCTGCATAATATTCCATTGTGTATATATACCACATCTTCTTTATCCATTCATCTGTCGATGGACATCTTGGCTCTTTCCAGTTTGGCTATTGTGGACTAATGATTTTATTTTTTATTTTTACGTAACCTCTACACCCAATGTGGAGCTCGAACTCATGACGTCAAGGTCAAGCATCACATGCTCTACCCACCAAGGCAGCCAGGCACCCCTAGGGTAGACGCTGTTAAGAGAATGAAAATGTCTAACAAAGGACTTGTATCCAGGATATATAAAAAACTCTTGGAACTTAACGGTTTACTGAACAACCCAGGCAGAAAGTAGATGAAAGACTTGCACAGACAGTTCACCGAGGAGATCCAGAGATGGCAGAGAATCGCGTGACAACGTGTTGGCCGTCTCCAGATGTCAGGGCAGATGGTGGAATGGCTGGGACAGTCCTGCCCCCAACGCTTACGCCAGATTCACCAGATTCACACCCACATCCCTGACCCAAGTCATTTCCACGCCTGTGTTTCTGGCAGCTAAACATAGTTCCTGAATTGTATCATCCAAAAGACAAGTTCCCTTTTAAGATTTGGAAGAGATTTCTCTGTCTTTATTTTTATTATTATTTTTTAAATACAAGGAAATACCATTTATTTTTTTTAACTATTTTATTTAAGAGAGAGAGAGCATGAGCAAAGAGAGGGAGAAGCAGACTCCCCACTGAGCAGGGAGCCCCACACGGGGCTCGGTCCCGGGGATCATGACCTGAGCCGAAGGCAGATGCTTAACCGACTGAGCTGCCCAGGCGCCCCAAGATTTCTGCTGCGGCTAAGAATGAGCAGGTAGCTCAGGCCCAAGGGGAAGGCCTGGACCTGAAACAGGGGCCCTTAGGTAAAGCCCGGGCCGCTGAGCAGGTTCCTGGGGAAGCAGGTCTGACGCCGATATCCTTCCAGGGACCACGGGCAAGGTCGCCAGGAGCCAACTTGATGCAGGTGCAGCTGGAGGCCCACAGACTGTGAGCCAGGTGCGTGTGCGCAGGCGCCACAGGCCTGGGATGCTCAGACCTAAAGGGGCAGCGGGTGCCGAACCCGGGCCTGGGAGCTGGTGCTCAGAGACGCTTGGCATCGGCGGATCCAAGTTGTATCCCGCACGACGGCGCCTATGGCCCCTGAAGCCCGAGCTGGACAATCTGGACTGCTGCTCAGCAAGGGTCGAGAGGGACGGTCGGGCTGCCCTCCAGAGGGACACCTGGGAGCCTCCTTGGCTGAAGAGGGCCGGGAGCCCATCGGGCAGGCAGTCCCCCCGGGGGGTTCAATGTACCACCTCAGAGACCGTCCCGGGTGGGGTGCCTCCACTCTGAGGCTGGTCAGGTGCTCTGAGGGGGCTGGACCTCCACGGGACTGGGGTGCCCCCTGGAGCTCAAGGTGGGCTAGCCAGGGGCAGAGGGCACAGTGCAGGCCGCGCAGGGGGAACAGCGGCGGGACCAGGAACAGCGCAGCCGTGGGAAGAGGCCGGGTCACAGGAGGAGACTATTTGGGGTTACTGGAATCGGCCTCGTTCAAAGCCTGTGACACAGAGGCACATATGCCCCCTGAAGGCCCATCTAGAGACAAGTGCACTACCTTTCCAGCGATGGGTGGAGGCCGGAGGGCCGATGAATCCTCCCGCAAAAGACCCCGGGGAGCCTTGAAGCCTCGGGAAGCCGGGGACGCATGGGGTCGACAGGCCGGATGGAGACCGACGGCGGCCGCATGCAAGCCGCCAGCTCAGAAAGAGTCTCGGGGTTGGGATACCTCCGCCCGGAAGGCTCTCCGGTGGTTCCGGTGCGGGCCGAGATCCACGGGCAGAGAGACACCCGGCTTCCGCCGCACAGGTGAGGGGCGCCTAGCGCGCATGCGTGAGCCGCGCAGGGGCGGGCAGCCAGGGGCCCAGAAGAGCGCGAGCGGGCAGAGCGCCGGGGGAGGGGGAGGGGGAGGGGGCGGGCCCCCGGGGCTCCAATCCTCTGCCTCATTCCCAGCCCTAGGCTACTCACCTGGGCCTACTTCGCCCCCAGAGGTGAAGCTGGAGGAGCGGGGTCTGCCTTGGTCGCAGGGGCCCGGGAGGCTGGCGGGGTGTTTTTCCAGCAACAGACACCTGGGAGCCTCGATGCCTGGTCAGCCCGGGACCCCGTCGGGCAGGGGGACTGACTGTACCGTTGCAAGCTGCCCCCTGACAAGGGGTGTGGGGGTGCCCGTTTTATTCGGGAGGCTGCTGGGGTGATCCCGGCTGTCCCGAATCTCCACCGGTTTCCAGGGCCTCGGGCTGGCTGACAGGTGCGTCTGGCGCTTTTAGGAGCCGCCCGTGTCAGGGGAGCCCGGGGCGCGGCTGGTGTGGGGTGTGGCAGCGACCCCAGGCTGGGCTGGGCGGCCCACACGCTCGACCTACTTGCAAGCCTGCACCTGCGCACGTGGGCGTGTGTTTCCCTTTCAGCCGGAGCTGGGGGAGCCGGGCCTGTGTTGCCAGGGGGGCCTGAGTCCCCTGACTGCGCTGTCCTTCTGTGAGAGACCCCTGAGGGCCCTGAGTTCGGGAGAAGGCGGGGGCTTCATCAGGCAGCCAGTCCGACGGGGACGGAGCTGGGCCCCTGGAAAGGTGCCTCTAAGAAAGATTGGGGGGGGTGGCTCCCTCCAGCCTGGAGGCTGTGCATGTGGTTCCAGACCGTCGGGAGCTGGGCAGGCTCAGATGACCCCAGCCACCCTCTGCGGGCTGACGCGGTGCTTACTGAGCATGCTCCAGCCGCACAGGTGCGTGGAGCCAAGGATCTGCTCCCCGGCCGGGGTCTGGAGGGCGGCTTGCTTCACGGCAGTAGCCTGGTGGGATACATGGCATCTGCCTGTTTCCAAGTGCGAATCCACACAAATGCCTGTGTTTCCCCTGAAGGCAGAGCGGAGGGATCTGGGAGCCTTGCAAGACCTGACTGCGGCGTGCTGACCGTGGTACCCTCAATGAGCGGCATCTGGGAGCCTGGTTTGCTGCAGAAACCCGGGCCTTCCAAACAGTGAGTGCACCTGGGGACTGACTCGCCCCCATTTCCGGGGCTGCCTCCAAAGGAATTTCAGGGGTGGGCTCCCTCCATGGTGGACACAACGCAGAGGTGGCCGGAGATGGGTCCTGGCTCCCAGGGCAGTGACAGGGTGAGTACGGTGCAGGTGTGAGCCTCCCAGGTCAGGGGAGCCCGGGCCGGGAACAGGGGAGGTCGGGCGAGGTCGGGACACAGGAGCAGACCTGTGTGCACCTGCACCTGCCCAAGTCCAAGCCCAAACCTGCACAAACACACTTGTGTCCCCCTGAGGTCTGTGGTGTTTCGGGGGCCAGCAATGCTCAGACTGATTGTCGTCCCTGTGTTTTGTTGTTGCTGTTGTTTGCTTGATACATTTTTTAAAGATTTAATTCCAGTGTCATTAACATGCGATTTTTTTAAAGATTTTATTTATTTATTTGAGAGAGAGAGAGAATAAGAGATAGCACAAGAGGGAAGAGGGTCAGAGGGAGAAGCAGACTCCCCGCTGAGCAGGGAGCCCGATGTGGGATTCGATCCCAGGACTCCAGGATCATGACCTAAGCCGAAGGCAGTCGCTTAACCAACTGAGCCACCCAGGCACCCAACATGCGATGTTGTATTAGTTTCGGGCGTGCTGTGTAGGGATTCAGCACTTCCACACATCACTCCGTGCTCCTCACGGTAAGTGTACGCCTAGTCCCCTGGACCTGGTTCACTCCTCCCCACCCTCCTCCCCTCTGCTAAACACCAGTGCTCTGTAGTTAAGAGTGTGTTTTTGGATTGTTTCTTGTTTTGTTCTACATTTCCACATATGAGTGAGATCCTATGGTATTTGTCTTTCTCTGACTTAACTTCACTTATCATAATACCCTCTAGGTCCATCCATGTTGTTACAAATGGCAAGATTCATTCCTTTCTATGGCTGAGTAATAGTCCATTGTGTGTACACACCACATCTTTATCCTTTGATCGGTCCATGGACACTTGGGCTGCTTCTATAATTAAGCTATTGTAGATAATGCTGCTATAACAGGGGTGCATGTATCCCTTTGAATTAGTTTGTATCCTTTGGGTAAATGCCTAGTAGTGCAATTGCTAGATGGTAGGGTAATTCTATTTTTAACTTTTTGAGGAACCTCCATACTGTTCTCCAGAGTGGCTGCACTAGTTTGCATTCCCACCAACAGTGTAGGAGGGTTTCCCTCTTTCTGCATCCTCGACAACATCTGTCATTTCCTGACTTGTTACTTTTAGAGATTCTAACTGGTGTGAGGTGGTATCTCATTATGGTTTTGATTTGCATTTCCCTGATGATGAGTGATGTTGAGCATCTTCTCATGTGTCTGTTGTCCATCTGGATGTCTTCTCTGGAAAAGAGTCCATTCATGTCTTCTGCCCATTTTTAGATTATTTATTTTTTGGGTGTTGAGTTGGATCAGTTCTTTATATATTTGGGATACTAACCCTTTATCAGATATGTCACTTGCAAATATCTTCTCTTACTCGGTAGGTTGCCTTTTAGTTTTGTTGACTGTTTTCTTCACTGTGCAGAAGCTTTTTATTTTCATGGGGTCCCAATAGTTCATTTTTGCTTTTGTTTCCCTTGCATCAGGGTGTGCCTAGAAAGAAGTTGCTGTGGCCAATGTGAGAGAAATTTCTGTGTTCTCCTCTAGGATTTTGATGAATTCTTGTCTCACATTTAGGTCTTTCATCCATTCTGAGTCTATTTTTTCTGTGTGGAATAAGAAAATGGTCCAGTGTCATTCTTCTGCATGTGGCTGTCCAATTTTCCCAACACTATTTGTTGAAGAGACTTTTTTTTCCGCATTGGATATTCCTGCCTCCTTTGTTGAAGATTAGTTGACCATAGAGTTGAGGGTCCATTTCTGGGTTCTCTATTCTGTTCCATTGATCTGTGTCTGTTTTTGTGCCAGTAACATACTGTCTTGATGATCACAGCTTTGTAATAGAGCTTGAGGTCCAGCATTGTGATGTTACCAGCTTTGGTTTCTTTTACAATATTCTTTTGCCTATTCAAGGTCTTTTGTGGTTCCATACAGATTTTAGGATTGTTTGTTTTAGCTCTGTGAAAACTGTTGTTGGTAGTTTGATAGGGATTGCATTATATATGTAGATGGTCTTGGGTAAAAGAGACATTTTAACAATATTTGTTCGTCCAGCTCATGAACATGGAACGTCTTGAATTTCTTTCATCAGTGTTTTATGGTTTTCAGAGTACAGGTCTTTTACCTCTTTGGTTAAATTTATTCCTAGATGTTTTACTGGTTTTTTTGTGCAATTGTAAATGCTACTGTTAAAATCATTTTCTGGTGCTTCGTTATTGGTTATAGGAAAGCAACAGGTTTCTGTGTATTTATTTTGTATCCTGCAACTTCACTGAACTCAGGTATCAGTTCTAGTCATGTTTTGGGGAGTCCAAGGTGATCCCTTTCTGTCAAAGTCTGGACATATTGTCCATGGAACAATGGTTAATGATCTAATCAGTGACTTATGGTCTGCAGCTCCTTGGGAGCGTCCCAGATGTACTGTGAAACAGGCCGCTGGTCTGAGGACAGAGACCAAAGAAAGGGACAGGCCACTGCAGATCGGTAGGTGGCAGTTTGGAGAAGCAAGGGAACTCACATCCGTGGCTTGTCTTGGGCAGCAGCAAGAGGAGTAGATCTCCACACCCACCTGCCACCTCTTAGAGGTTTATGTGGAGGCCGTAACTGGGCTCAGTCACGTAGAGCATCCAGATGGTCTCGACACCACATCACTGTCTCAAGACCTCATCCCTGGAGCAGCGTCTGGGAGCGGGGAAGGCAAGGGAAACCCACATTCCAAGGGCAGGGGAGGGTGGGGAGCCTCTGATTGCCTGGGTCCAGGTCACGGCAAGGGGTGGTCATGGCCTCTCAAACACCTTCTCCAGCACCCCACCCCTTGTGCCCGGCTCTTACAACCTCCCGTGAACCTCTGTTCTGCGTGTGCCCTGAGGGGTCAGGAAGGGGTTTCACTAGCCCGGGGATGCCTCCTGTGGCAGTTGTCCCGCTGTGCTGGAGGCAGAGGCCACAGCAGTGACACAGGTGTGTACAAGAGAGAGCACAGGTGAAGACAACAGTTCCCCAGATGAGCAGCAACTTTTTCCACCAAGAGGCCCCTGATCCCAACCACTGAGTTATGAAATCCCCAAGGCTGGGGGTCGGATCACTCAGGGCGCCCCCTGCGTCCTCCTGAGACCCGAGAAACATGATACAGTAGCAGGCTCGTCTGGTACGGACACAGAATTCTGGCTGGATGACGGCACAGGTGCCTCCTTGTGCTGCAGCAGGTGTCCAAGGCCATCGTGTTCTGGAGCACAGCTGGTCTCATTGAAGACACTGGGTGTCCAGTAGGGACAGACTTTTTGGCCATCCCTCAAGGCTCACTGAGTGAATCCAGTCAGGGCTGCAAGGTCTGCGAACCGATGGAGCGAACAGAGAGCAGCCAGACAACCGTGCCGACAAAGTCAGAGTGTGTCCATCTGGCCTTCAGGAGAGGGAGCTTGTCAACAGTTGTTCCCACAGGACAGGTTCTCCCCTGGCCCAGGGGAACCCCAGGGTACCGCAGCCCAACCACCCAGGTGGGAGCCACGACCAAAGGTTCGTGCCACAAAGCCATGGAGGCCCACTGGGGTCGCCCACTGGATACCCGAGTGGTGGGACCAGTCCCTGCCAACCAGTGACTCTCCCTTCATGTGACAGGGTGGATGCAGTCCAGGGCTGTCCATCCCACCTTTCTGGTACAACTGGGTTGGTTTTGTTTAGAGTGACTTTTCTGTTCCCAACATAGGGGTGACTGGGTGTGCAAATGTCCTTAACCCAGAGTAAGCCCCATAAATCCATTCCAATTCTGAGCACAGCCAGCCAAGGCTCTGATGGAGGACTTTCTAGAACCTTCCAGTGAGCTATTCGATGGGATGCCTCTCTACTGTGTTTGACAGAAAAACACGTACCCATGCCGGTGTTATGGACACGCTATTGGTAATACCAGACGAACAGAGTGCTAGTCCTCGCTTGTTCTGAATGCCTTCCAACTTCTCCCCTGGAGGGGCGATACCCCCCATTATCATCCTGACCATCTGGAGAGGGCAGCCCACATACCCAACAGTGGGACAGATTTCCTTGCCGGGCCTAGGATGGGGCCACAGTAGGACGGTCCATCCTGCAGGTGCCCGTCCTGACTCTGGACGCCACAGGGGCAGCAGAGCCTCAGGTCAGAACAGAGAGGAGTAGGAACTTGCCTGGGGAGGTCTTCCCCTTCTACAAGAATGATCCTGAGACCCGCACTTTAGATGTGAGTGTGGCTGCATCTTTAGGAATGTGACCAGGGTGTGCGTACCGACCATGTTGGCCCCAGGAGGCAGCCCTGGCTGAGTGGACTGTGCTGACTCGTTCCTGTTTTCATCCAGATGGTCCATTGTTGGCTGAGTGGTGACTACAGTCCGGGTGGTGGACTGCATTGATCAGACCCCTTTTTCGGGCATCAGACAGTATTTCCCCGCTCCCTCTGCACAGGCTATAGTGATGTCCCAGGGAGAGGGGCCAGGATATCTGGAGCATCTACACAGTCCGCGGGGCCCAGTAGCGCCCACGGTAGGCTGGGGAACAGGGTGCCCCTCTGCTGCAAATGAGCGTGACCCCTCGTCACAGTGGGGTTTCAGCCACAGCAGGGGGTGGATCGAGGGGACATACCCTCACCCCTCTCGTGGACGGGCAGGGAAGTTCTTGCACAGCGTGCTGTTCCTTAGTGAGAGGCTCTACTTGGAGGAGCGCTGTCTGCCCTGCTCGGAGCTGGTGGTCTGTGGGAGGGTGTCGGCTTCCTGCTCCTTCCAGATCTGAGACCAAAGTCCACGGGGACTCTCTGTTTTTCTCGTTTCTGCCGCATGGCCAGCTCATGTCATCTGGAGTCTCAGACACGTCTAATTCAGATGTAACACTGTGTGGGAGACGCCCAAGGCAATAACCTGCTTCACTAGTAGTTTTGCTTCTGAAAGGTGCTTGCTGCCTGATCCGCAGTCCCGCAGGTACCCTTTCTCTCCCAGGTGATCTGAGGGAGCAAGCACTGTGCCAGTGAGGGACAAAAGTCCTCCAAAGTCCCCAAATCCCTATGAAGTCCGTGTCCTGTCCACATTCTTAATGGTTGGCTGGCCTTGCACGTCCTCTGTCACACCTTTTAGGACAACAAAGACTTCCTCGACCAGACAGCTCCCAAAATCTATGGCCGTGTAGGCTTTGAACTTTCTGTGCCCACTGCCCATCCTCTGCCCTGCAGATGCCCCGGGAGGCTTACAGGCTGTCGTGCAGCAGAGACAGAGTTCCACGTGTTAATGTTATATCGTCAGGATAATGGGCAGGTGGGCAGGAAAGAGGGGCAGGTCTCGGGCTGACATGTGGTATGACTGGGCAGTAAGCTGTGGAAGCCCTCGAAAGGTCCATGGGTGCCCCTTCCAAGTAAAGCAAAATTGACCGTGTGACTGTGTAGCCAGCAGTGGTACGCCAAAAAAGCATTGCTGAGTGCAGCTGAGCACGGTACGCGGCTAGGACCAAGGGCAAGGTATCCAAGATGGCGGCACTGTAGGGCAGAGCCTCATGGGTGGGGGGCAATACCTTGTCCGCCATCATCCGCCACGAGCCAACTGGCTCTTTAGTGGCCACACCAGGCTACTGAAACTACTGTGGGCAGGGCATTCGGTAGCCCCTCGACGCAGTCCTAGGACGGCTTCCCCAATCTCCCCGGGACCCCCAGGCAACTTCTGTTGTGGGACGGTTTCCACGCTTACCTGTTCCCGGTTCCCGTGTCCCTTCTGTCTACGGCTTTGATCACTGTAACCTGGAGGTGGAATCCACACACAGATTTGCAGAGTTTGGCCCTGGAGGAGATCGATGCTCATATGTTCTCTGGTCCTAGAGAAAAACGCCGTGTTCTCAGGGTTGGTGGGGAAGGCCACAGGGCAGCTTCAGAGGGCCTTCCTGACAATAACTGCTTGCCCTCCATAGCCATCAGTGGCCCTGAGGGGTCAGGAAACTCATGAGGGCCACCGTTCAGCCTCAGTGCCCACCGGTGCGGACCCCACTGTTGATTTCTGGGGGACCGGTGAACAGTGAGCTCACCTCTGGTGGCCCCCCGTGGCCCTCACCTGGAGGCAGTCTTGGGCTGCATCCTGTACCCAGGGAAGGGAGGCACCCACCCTGCATAGCACTGCACCTCTGAGGCCTTTCTGGAGGAGGCGAGGCATCAGGGAAGCGGGGGCAAATCTGAACTGTACAGTTTTTGAGGGTTTCCACAGGCTGACCAGCCCTGTTGAGTGTCAGTCTGTCCATCCTGGAGGGAAAGGGTCCCAGCAGCGATGTGGTCAAGCCTCACTTACTTCCGGGTTATTTCTTCCAGATGCTTTACAACCAACTGGGATAGACTTTTGCCTTTTTGAGCCTCTTTTCATGTCCGGTCTTCCCATGGCGTGTACCCATTCCTGGGATTTGTCCGATCCTCCAGATCAGCAATGCCTTGCACAACGTGGTAAACGTCCTCTCTGCAGCTGGCTCGGCGTGGATATCAGCAGCCCACGGCAGGTCCCGTGGGTGGACTGGACGGCGTCGGCTCTCATTCCTGCAGCGAGTGCGGCTCTCAGGACCTTCAGACACAGGAATGGAGGACGTCTGCCTCATTCCCCACTCCCTCAGAATTTGCTAAACCTCCTCCGTAGATTTTCAGCATCCCGGCTGCCCACGGAGGTCCTCCTGCAGGACGGGGTGATCCGATCCAGAAGGGACTGAGTCCCTTGGCCCCCAGCGCCATGCAGGAGCAGCCGGAGGGCAGGGTGTGTGGTGCTGTTGCTCCTTCCCTGGGCCTCCTGTCCACTCGGAGAAATGCCACCGCTGCCGCCCCCCCCCCCCCCCCGTGTCCCATAGCTGCACATGCAGCACCTGGGTATTCCTGGCCTTTTGCTGGAACGTGGCAGCTGTCGTAACGAGCTGGATGGCAGTGTGTTCTGTCCTCACGAACGCCCTCCAGCGCCATGCTGCCCACCGGCTGGGGGTGCGGTTTTGCGGCTTCTGGTTCCTTTGTGTTCGGCGCCGGACAGTGTGGGGCTGTGTTACAAGCTCTAATCCTATTATTTTCTTTACTTTGATGTAATACACTTTTTACTTCAGTCGCCCGCAGGTGTTATTAGCGGCAGGTGCTGTGGTTTCCCCAGTAGTGTGTGTATGGGTCATTATCACTATACTTTCGATTAACACGTTTCCTTTTCATTTAGATTCTGGGGTGCTGTTCTGCTAATTCTTATCTCTGTGGGTACCTGTGGTAATCATTCAGTGGAAGTTTGCCCACCCTTTCTGTATATGTGGTTTAGAGGTCTTACCGCCTCCCAGGTCAGGTTAGCCCAAGCTTTAATATCTAGATGGTTGGTAAGCAACCCAGAATTTGCTGGAGCGAGCCTCCATGCCTTTCAGTTCAAGCAGAGGCAGTTGGATTGTAGGGTAAGGGGGAGATGCACATTCTGGCTTGTTCCTTAGCCCATTCTTGTGTTTGCTTCCCTGTGACTTGGGTGCCCATCTGATTCGATGATAGTTGGGGTACCGTAGCAAACAACCCAGATTTCCAGTGCTCAGATGGCCGATGGTGTAAAATCATTTTCTGGCATGGTCAGGGGAAGCCTGTTCCTGACCATGTGTCTACAGTGGTCCATGCATATAGTCTGTACTCTCACATAGGCAGGGGTCTCTTATGCCCCATGTGTGTAACTTGGGAGAGCCTGTCAGCTTTGACCTTGTCTAGAGTGTTCATTAGTGACCTCTGAGCTTTGGCTCTGCCCGTTCTCTCATGTGTTTATGAGACTGGAGGTGTCTGGTGGGGATACACACGTCCCTCTTCTCTCACAGCATGTTCTCCTGTGCATCCCATGTGACCTGTGGCTGAGGCGCCCATGCGTGCTCCCAGTCGTCCTTCCGACGTGCAGGGACGTGTGTAATGAAGGTGGGGATGACAGCCCATGCTCTGTTCTGCCATACGTCCTCACCCCACGTTTTATTTCCCGTTGTGCGGTCATTTCCCTGCCGCGTTCCGTACCAAAGAGCTGTGTCCCAGCTCTTGCCCGTGAGTCTGAGAACAGACGTACCGATTCTGGTTTCCCTTAGCAGACTCTTCCATTGCCAATTTCATGGCTCTTTGTTCACATTGTGCTGATTCTCCTGTTCCTGAGGCTGCCAGGGTTAGACCATCATCGGCTCTCAGGGCAGCAGCTTGGCACGTACTCTGGTTGGTGCCACGGAGGCGAATCTGTTTGGAAAGGATGCGTTGTGTTCCGTGCACCAGAGTGGTCCCCAGTACGGACTGCTCGAGCGTGGACACGCGCCCTGCCGGCAAGTTCCCTCAGGTCCGCCATTGGCACAGCTGGGATCTCCTCCGCTAATGCCGAGGGCCGACCCCCCATCTCTGTGTCCTGCTCAGAAACGTACGGTTTCCCTGGTGGGACTTCTGGTCGAGGTCGTTCCCCTCCGTCAGGGCTCTGCTCTGCCTGCTCCAGAATAGGCCCCTGGAGCTGCCGGACCAGGTTTATTTTCTCTTAGTGGCCCTGCTGTCTGTAGGCCTCAGAGAGCCCAGCTGAGCCTTTCCGGCAGTTGGCATCTGTTCTCAGAACACGGGAACGTCTCAGTCCAAAACCCGCTCTGGTGAAACTTGGGGCCCTGCAGTGTTTTTAGTCCCCGGTGACCATGTCGGTGACCCTGTCGCAAACCCTTGTGAGTGAAGACACTCTCGTGTGTGTTCAGCGTCCTCATCAGCTGCCGCCAACGTATCACAGGTTCTGACGGCGCTTTCCCAGTAGGTCAAGCCTGCACCTGGAGTCGCTGTTCTCCTACGGTCCCTGCTCTTCCTAGTTATTTCACAAGTGTGTTTTAATATGACCCCCACATGTGGTTCGGACTGTGTCCTCTGTCCCATCTGTTTCTGACGTTCTTCCTCTGTGGTAGGGTCGGTATGCAAGCTATGATGTCTGCGAGGCTGTGTGGTATTGTTCTGCCTTCAGAAGACCACGTCAGGCCTAGAAATGTTACTGTAGTGTGAGATGTGTGGCCCTTACCTGGGTCGATTGTCCATCCCCTGAATGTAAGGAGTTCCATGAACTCTATGGGGATGTTAGTCTATTCTCCAAGTTGTCACCAGAAATAAGGGTGTCGGCATTGTAGGAAATGCAAGTGTGTGTGTGCACGCATGTGTGTATGTGTATGTAGTGTGTCTATGAAATGCCTGGATGTCTTGGGCTAGAAGGTTGCGGGCTCTTTCTGGGCTGCTAAGGTAGCTCTGTGGTTACCTGGTGAACTGATAATGTCTGCCTTCCCGTGTGAATGTGGTCATGGGTTGGCTCTCTGCATCCATGGGAAGAGCAAAGAACAGGTCAGATAAGTTGACCAGTGTGTACTGAGTCTCAGATTCACTGATAATATGGCTTACGATAGTGTTTCTATCTGAAAGTATTCCCCCAATTTTCTGCAATGTTAGTTTAAATTCCTATAACCTATTATAAATCTATAGGACTTGTGGCACTTTTAACCCACCAGATTGGTCTATTATGTGAAATAGTATGACAATTTGTTCCTTTAGGAGTTTTTTAACTTTTTCCCTAATTTGAATATGTCCTATTTCATCCATTCCAAGAATGTTTTCCCAATGGGGACATTTAAGGTACTTACCCTTTTTTTAAATTATTTTTTTAAAGATTTTATTTATTTATTTGAGAGAGAGAGCAAAGCCAAGGAGGGGCAGAGAAGCAGACTCTCTGCTGAGCAGGGAGCCCGATGCGGGACTCGATCCCAGGACCCTGGGATCATGACCTGGGCCGAAGGCAGACGCTTAACCAACTGAGCCACCCAGGCGCCCATTACTTCCATTAATGGCTGGTCTCTCACCAACTGTTAGGAATCTAGTTACCCATGTCCCTGGGCTTAATTTTCCTCATAATCCTTTAAATAGCTGCCATATCAGAAAGATATTTGGGGTGAGCTTCCTCTGCCCTGGAGGCTATGCAGGTTGTTGGGGACTGGCCAGAGCACTCCAGTCCTGGAGGCCCCAGATGCTCAAGGGGAATTGATGGGCTGTGTACTCTGGGTGTGAGGTGTGCAGGTCAAGGAAGCCAGGGACCTAGGACCTACAGGTGTCTGAGAGTCCAGGTGCCAGGGGTGAGGTCTTGGGGGTCCACATATCTGCCTAAATTTGTCCCCTCCTACACAGATGTACTTATTCCTCCTGAACATAAAGCTAGAGAAACCTACGCTGTCTTTCCGGGGTAAGTTTCATTAAGTGACACCTGGGAACCTTGACTACTGGTTCAGGGGAGGAAAACATTTTTTCTGTATTTCAAGATTCTTCTAGCTGGTTTAACTTGCCTTTTTTTAAAGATTTTATTTATTTGTCAGAGAGCACGTCCAAGCACAAGCAGGGGGAGTGGCAGGCAGTGGGAGAAACAGGCTCCTTACAGAGCAAGGAGCCCAGTGTGGGAATTTGTCCCAGGACCCTGAGATCATGACCTGAGCAGAAGGCAGACAAAAACAACTAGAGAGCCACTTAGCCTTCCCAACTTGACATGATTAACAGGAGGAAAAAAAAAAGTTTTATTGCATGTGCATGGAGGCCTAATGATGAAATCGAGACACAGAGAATGACCAAGGCAGGCAGATTTTGTATATTTTGGATAAAGAAGCATAACTCTGTGAGAAATTTGCAGGACAATTAAGAGGCATTTCTATGGAAAGAAAAAGAAGTGGTTAATGAGTGGAGCAAATAATACATCAGTTTCTGAGTTCTGAGGGTGGCAGTCGAGAGGATTTCTAGATGTCGGGGTCAAAGCATCTTTAGATGGAGTGAAGGCAGGCAATGGCAATTGGAGAGCTTTCCCTAGTTTGCAGCCGGAATGTCTCTGGTGATCTCTGTGAGTGGCCCACACAGCAACAGGCTCGGGGATTGTCTGCATATGAGCTAATATAGTGGTTTCTCTGAAGTATACATCCAGTCGTTCATATTCAGTTGGCAAGGCTTCAGGAAAAGGGGCAGTTTCAGTGTTCAGTGATTTCAAGTCAAAGAGATGGAAGAAAATTGGAAATGTTAGTTTGGAGAGTTGTAGTCTGATATTGGAGGAATCTGGAAGAATTCAGGATCCAGAGTAGTTTACAGATAGAAATCAAAACCTCAAAACAATGAACAGAACTAGAATCTAATACCCAAAAGTACGTATTGTAGTTACAGTGGAATCATAATGTTTCTCTCAACAATTACTCCCATTTCTAGCAAAAGTAACCACAGTAAAACTAATTTGTTTGCTAATTAGATCAAGTTGCAGTAAACTTGGCTTCATTATTCACATCAGTGCAGTAAGAATAGCAATTGACAATATAGAATCTTTTAAATCTGTTTTGCTGGAACTTTTCATAAGGAATCACAGGTTGAGGTTGTTGAAAATTTTATTTTTGAAGTATAGTTGATACACAATATTACTTTAGTTTCTAGATCACTAGAATATAGTGATTCAACAAGTCTACACAATATGCAATGCCATGATAAGTGTCATTAACATCTGTCACCATATACTATTATTACAATGTCACTGACTATATTCTCTATGCTGGACCTTTCCTCCCTACGACTCACTTATTTTATAACTGGAACGTTGTACCTCTTAACCCTCTTCCCCTATTTGGCATATAGTCCCACCCCCTTCCTTCTGCATGCGAGACTTTATTCTATTTATGAGTCTGGTTTTGGTTTGGGTTTATTTTCTTTTGTGTTTTAGATACCATATACAAGTAAATCTGTATGGTTTTGTTTTCCTCTATCCAACTTATTTCACTTAGCATAAAGCCCTGTAGGTCTGTCTGTGTTGTTACAATTGGCAAGATTTCTTTCTTTTTTATGGCAGAGTACTATTTCGTTGTGTATCTATATTACATCTTTATCCATTCATCTGTCATTGGACGTGTAGGTCGCTTTTATATTTTGGCTATTGTAAATAGTGTTGCAATGAGCATAGGGGTTCATATATCTTTTTGAATTAGTGTTTTCTTTTTCTTTGGGTAAATACCCATTGCAGAAATTCCATACGATCCAGTAGTTCTATTTTTAACTTTTTGAGGAACCTCCATACTGTGTTCCTCAGTGGTGGCACCAGCTTGCATTCCCTTTCTCCACATCATCGCCAACACTTGCCATTTCTTGTCTGTCTGACACTAGCCATTCTGAGAGGTAGGAGGTGATATCTCATTATGCTTTTGATTTCAGTTTTCCTGATGATGATGAGTGATGTTGAGTATTTTTTCATGTGGCTGTTGGCCATTTCTCTGTGTCTTCTTTGGAAAAAGTGTCTACTCAGGGCCTTTACCTTTTTAAAAATTGGATTATTTGGTGAGATTTCTGTGTGTGTGTGTGGTTGTAGGAGTTCTTTGTATATTTGGATACTAACTCTTTATTGATATGTCATCTGCAAATATCTTCTCCCATTCATTTTCATTTTGTTGATGGTCTCCTTCACTAGGCAAACCTTTCCAGTTTGGTGTAGTCTCTATAGTCTATTTTGCTTTTGTTTATTTTACACATGAGAAGGGTGTTGCTAAGGCTGATATGCAAGGTTTTACCTCTTTTTTCTTAGGAGTTTTATGGTTTCAGGGCTCACACTTGGGTCTTTAATCCATTTTGAGTTCGTCTTTGTGGACGGTGTAAGCACGTGGTCCCATTTCAGTCTTTTGCACGTGGCTCTCCACTCTTCCCAGCACCATGTATTGAAGAGACTGTCTTCTCCCCACTGCATATTCTGGCCTCCTTTGGTGTAGATAAATTGACCATAAAAGCATGGGTGTATTTCTGGGCTCTCTGCCCTGCTCCATTGATCTAGCAGCCCCATACTGCTTTCATCACTACAGCTTCATGGTATCTCTTGAAATCTGGGATTGCTTTGTTCTTCCTTCTCAAGATTGCTTTGGCTGTGCGGGGTCTTTGTGATTCCATACACATTTTAGGATTACTTGTTCTAGTTCTGTGAAAAATACTATAGGTATTTTCATAGGGATTGCATTGAACATGGAGACTCCTTTGGGTAGTATGGATATTTTAACAACATTAATTCTTCCATTCCATGAGCTTAGTGTAGCTTTCTATCTGTTAGTGTCATCTTCAATGTCTTTCATCCATATTTTATAGTTTTCAGAGTACAAGTGTTTCACTTCCCTGGTTAAATTTATTCCTAGGTATTTTATTCCTTTTGATACAATCATAAATGGGATTGTTTTCTTAATTTCTCTTTCTGCTACTCTGATATCAGTGTATAGAAACACAACACATTTCTGTATATTAACTTGGTATCCTATGATTTTACTGACTTCATTTATTGGTTGTAATAGATTCTTGGTGGAGTCTTCAAGGTTTTCTACTTATAATATCATGCTGTTTGCAAATAGTGACAGTTTTACCTCTTCCTTACCAATCTAGATGCCTTTTATCTCTCTCTCTTGTCTGGTTGCCAGGGCTAGGTCTTCCAGTACCACGGTGAACAAAAGTGGCACAAGTGGGCATCTTGTCTTGTCCCTGATCCTAGAGGAAAAGCTCTCAGTTTTTCACCATTGACTTTGATGGGTGCTCAGGGTTGCTGCAATATGGCCTTTATCATTTGAGGTATGTTTCCTCCATTGCCACTTTGTTGAGGGTTTTATTATGAACAGATGTTGTCAAATGCTTTTTCTGCATCTGTTGAGATGAACACATGGTTATCCTTCATTTTGTTAATGTGATGTGTCACCATGATTCCAGCATTGAACCATCCTTTCATCTCTGGAATGAATCCCACTTCACTCTGGTGAATAATCCTTCTAATGTATTGTTGAACTTGGTTTGCAAATAGTTTGTTGAGGGGTATTTTTGCATCTATGTTCATCAGGGATACTGGCCTGTAGTTCTTTTTTGTGGTATCTTTTTCTGGTTTTGGTAAAATGGCAATGCTGGCCTCACAGAATGAATCTGAAAGTTTTCCTTCTTTTTCTGCTTTTGAATTGGTTTGAGAAGAATAGTTCTTAACTCTTGTTTCAAGGTTGGGTAAAACTCACCTGTGAAAAACTCACCATCTGGTCCTGGACTTTCGTTTGTTGGGAGGTTTTTTTGTTTGTTTTTTTGGTTACTGATTCAATTTTGTTACTAGTAATCGGTCTGTTCAGGTTTGCTAATTCTTCCTGATTCAGTTTTGGAAGATTGGATGTTTCTAGCAATTTATCTATTTCTTCTGGATTATCCAGTTTGTTGGTGTGTAATTTTTCATGACATTCTCTCATAATCTTTTGTGTTTCTGTGCTATTATTTCTCTTATTTCTAATTTTATTTGAAAATTTTTTCATAGAGTCTAGCTAAATGTTTATCAATTTTGTTTCTTTTCAAAGAACCAGCTCTTCATTTTTATTTATCTTTTCTGTTTTTTTTAGTCTCTATTTAATTTCTTTTCACTCTGATCTTTACTATTTCCTCTCTTCTGCCAACTTTGGGCCTTGTTTGTTGTTGTTCTTCTAGTTCCTTGAGGCATGAGGTTAGATTATTTGAGATTTTTCTTGTTTCTAGAGGGAGGCTGGTATCACTATACACTGCCCTCTTACAACTTCTGCTGCTTCCCAAAGATTTTACGATGTTGTGTTTGCATTTTCATTTGTCTCCAGGTATTTAAGTTTATTCTTTGATGACACGTTTGTTATTTAGTAGCATGTGTTCAGCCTCCACATGTGTTTTTTCCATTTTTTTCTTGTCACCAATTTCTAGTTTCATGTGGTTTAAAAAGATGCTTGATGAGATTTCAGTCTTCAGTTTGCTGAGACTTGGTCTGTGGCCCAACCTGTGATCAGCTCCAGAGAACGCTCCACATGCACTTGAGATGAATGTGTATTCTGCTGTCTGGGACGGCTTGTTCTGTGTGTATCTGTTACGTCCATCTGGACTCATGTGTTGTCAAGGTCAATGCGTCTTTCTGTCTGGATGATCTGTCCGCAGAGGTAAGTGGGGGGTTACAGTCCTCTCCTGCTACCGTATCACTGTGGACATCTCCCTTTATGTCTGCTAATATCAGTGAATAACTTGTGTACTTGGGTGTTTCTGTGCCAGGTGCACAGATAACTTAAAAACTGTCCTTTTCTCTTGTTAGATTGATCCCTTTATTACTAGGTAATGCATTTCTAGGTCTCTGGTTACAGTCTATTTTTTCTAATAGAAAGATTGCTACCCTGGATTTCTTTCTTTCTTTTTTATTTGCTTCGATCTCTTTCTATCCCTTTACTTTCAGTCTGCGTGTGTCTATAGGTCTGAGTGAGTCTTGTAAACAGCACATGGATGGGTCTTGTTTTTTAATCCATTCAGTCACCCTCTGTTTTTTGGAGTATTTATGCCATTTGCATTTAAGGTAATTAGTGATACATATGTGTTTATTGATATGTGCTTATTGCCATCTTGTTAAATTCCCTCTGGTTGGGTTTTTTCCTTTCTTCTTGTTCTCGTCCTTTACAATTGATGACTTTGTTTCGTGTTATGCTTGGACCTTTCAATTCATTTTTTGGTATCAGTTACAGGTTTTTGGTTTGTGGCTACCATGAAGTTCATATATAACATCCTAACTATACAGCAGTCTATATCAAGCTGGTGGTCGCTTAAGTTCAAACACATTCTGAAAGCCCTACGTTTTTATTCCCCCTTTCAAGTTATATGTCTATGATGTCATATTTCACATCTTTGATTTTGTGAGGTCTTTATGATTGATTTTACTACTTTTATCTTTTAACCTTCATACTGGCTTTGTAAGTGATTGATTTACTACCTTTAGTGTATGTTTTCTTTTCCTGATAATTTTCCTTTCATAATTTCCTTCTAATTATAGCCTTTCCTTTGCTACTTCAGGAAGTCCTGTTAACATTTCTTGTAACCCTAGTTCAGTGGTGATGAACTCCTTCAGCTTTTGCTTGTCTGGGATATGCTTTCTCTTTTCTTCAGTTCTGACTGATACAGTATACTTGGTTATAGGTGTTTTCCTTCCGCACTTTGAATAGATCACCACTCCCTCTTGCCTGCAAAGTTTCTGCTGAAAAACTGGCTGATCGCCTTTTGGGGTTTCCCTTGTGGGCAACTAGTTGCTTTTCTCCTGCTGCTCTTAAGATTGTCATTATCTTTAATCTTTGACATCTGGATTATTATCTGTCTTGGGTGGACTTCCTAGGGTTCATCTTCTTTTGGGCTCTCTGTGCTTCTTGATCTTGGATCTGTATTTCCCCAGGGTAGGAAAGTTTTTGGCTATTATCTCTTCAAGTAACTTTTCTGCCCCTTTCTCCTCTTCTGGGACCCTTATAATATGAATGTTGGTATATTTGATGTTGTCCCAGACCTTTCTTAACCTATCCTTTTATTTATGCACATCTTCCTTCCTTCCCTCTCTGCTGCTCAGAGTGAGTGCTTTCCATGACCCTGTCTTCCAGATTGTTGATCCGTCCTTCTGTATCCTCTAATCTGTTGATTCTCTCACATGTACTCTTCACTGAAGTTACCGTATTCAACTCTGATTCTTTCTTATATTTGCTCTCTCTCTGTGGAAGTTCTCACTGAGCTCGTCTAGTTCTCTCAAGTCCAGTGAGCACCTTATGACCTCTACTTTGAAGTCTTTATCGGGTAGATTGCTTATCTGTCTCACATGGTTGTTTTTCTGAAGCTTTGTCTTGTTCTTTCATTGGGAGCATATTCCTGTTTCCTCATTTTGTTTCTGTTTCTGTAAAGTAGGTGGAACAGCTGTATCTCCTTATCTTGAAGGAATGGCCTTATATAGGAACATTCCCTGTGTGGACTGCATGTGCCTGGTGGCTTTGGCAGGCTAGCTGGCTGGGACTATGGTGGGTAGAGGCTGTGGGTCTCAGTGCACTCCAACCCAGGGCCACCCTGCTGGGACAGCTGGAGCTGAAGTGGGAGTGGGCCTGGGGATCCCTGGGTGCTCTGTGCAGAGGGTGCTCTGCTGAAACAGGTAGAGGTAAGGTTGCTACAGCCCAGGAAGTCCCAGTACATTCAGTGCAGGGGGCACCCTAGCAGGACCCCTGGAGCTGAAGTAGCCATGGGCTACATGGGGACCCAAGTGGCTGCACAGGGGCTTTCATGATAGGACGGATGGCATGAGCCAAAGTGGGTGTGGACCCAGATGTCCTGGGGGACTCCACATAGGGGGTTTCCTGGAAAGTTGTGTGGAGCGGACACAGGTACAGGCAGCTCCCAGGGTGCTTTGTGCCCGTGTCACCCTGGAGAGATGGCTGGAGCTGTATTGGGTACTGTCTGGGAGTGTCTGCTGTGTCCTGCACTGGGGTTGCCTTGGTTGACTGGGGTCAGCTAGGGGCCCAGGGTTTGCTAAGGCAGCAGGCTGGCAAGGAAGCCCAGCCCCCCCCCCCACATCTGCATTAGCAAGGTGAAGGGAGAATGGAAACCATGGTGGGGACCAGCACCTCTGACCCCAGAGAGCATTACAGCAGGTCCCCCACCATTGGGCAGGTGCTCTAGGATCATTCCCTTCTATTCTAGCTGCCCCTTTACACCGTGGCTTGTGTTCTGTGTCCCGGTCGGATGAATCTGCTCCCAGGCCCTCCACCCTATCTGTCCCCACTGATCCCCTGGTAAGGCCCTGGGACCCTGTAAGCAAGGCATCAGGCTGACATTCCCCAGGGGTTTTACTGGCTCCATAAAGTCCACCTCAGTTCTGAGTCGATGTAGATCATTCTAGTCAAAGCCTTGGTGACGTCGTCTGTGTTGCCCACTGTGTCCGTTAAAAGCAGAACCGATTCTCCGTGGACTTCTGCAAATACGTGGCCAAGAAGAATACTCAGGGAGAGCTGCTGACTCTGGAGGCATCAGGCAGGGGCACAAAATGGAAGGTTCCACTCTGTTGACGAAGGTGTAATTTCCGAACTGCCATCAGTCACAAAGAGGAAAGATGTTCTTACATGATGATGAACAAAGTCATAAAAGCTTATTCAGGCCCAGGTAAGGAACTGTGGTCGCTCTTGCTCTTTGTCATGGTTTCCTGAAGCCAGCGGGTTCTCCCTCAGAGTTCTGTGAATCTGCACGCAGGTCAAAGGTCTTCAATTATTGGAGATCCGTATCTCGGAGTCTGGGTCTGTCCTCACCTGAGTCCCCTTGAGGAGGGGGAACTTGTGCAAAAGCTTCAGAATAACATGATAACCACCTGTCAGTGAGAAAAGGAGGCAGATGACATGAAAGGTAAAGTAAAATGTTTACAATTCCTTATAAAAAGCAGACCAGTAATCCTAGAAAAGGAGAAAAACCAAATTTTAATTTTGCGTGAGCTTGCTTTTGATATTAAAACTTGTTTTTAAATTTAAGCCAGTTTGACCACACATTTTTAGATTTTTTATTCACTTATTTGACAGAAAGAGCACGAGCAGGGGGAGTGGCAGGCGGAAGGAGAGGCAGGCTCCCCGCTGAGCAAGGAGCCTGACGGGGCACTCCATCCCACGGTCCTGGGATCGAGCCTCCCAATCAGATTTTGTCCTAAGTTTTTCCCCCTAAAATAACCAGTCTTACATTAGGACAAAATTACTTTTCCTCAACACAAAAAATACATTTTTTGCCAAAAGCACATATCCTGCTTTTCTTGCATACAGAGATGCTTCCCTTAATATTTTTAGTGTCTTTAACCACCTATATTAAGTAGAATGTTGAACGCTTACGACCTGAATGTCCAGTGGGCACTAAGTAGTGGGCTTGTGAACTGTTAGGCCAGCGTTCTTCCTGTTGGCAAAGTGATGACCACATTTCATAATTCCTACAAACCTGTGTTTCTTCAGAGCACAGTCTTTCCATAGGGCCTGAGAAAGGTTTACTAACAGACCCAAATATATCTTTAGTTTTTCTGTACTAAGGAACCCCACAGTAGTCAACCTAAGAGACCAATACTTTGTGATTTTACCTTATTTGGAGTGACCTAGGTGCACAGCTAGGTCCTCGGGCTCTCCAAGCAGTAGACGCCCAGCAGGAATTCCAGACACGGCTTCTCTGGGGCTGACGCCCGAGCACCAGGGACCAGGGAGCCAGCACAGAGCGCCAGTGTCCGAGGCCAGGGAAAGGGTGATGCCTGAGCACGTGGGGGCAGGGAGAGGCTGGGGGCACAGTGCCCAGAACGTGCTTCTGCATACATCACGTGTCTCGTTGGCATGTTCGACCCCTGGGCGTGATTTACTAGGAGAACCGGGGGGAGGTAGGTAGAGTGGGGCACCGGGCTCCATCTTGGCACAGGCTGGTTTGGTCCCGTCTTCACCAGCCTTCAGAGTCCCTCCATCGCCTGCAGGATGTGCCGTCCAAGGGCACAGCGTTCTGGCTTTCCTGGGAGCCCCACCACTCGGGGGCGCTGCCGATCCGGGATACTGGAGCTGGGGGTTGGAGCGGGGGGCCCGAGTCTAGTCCCTGCTCTGTCTCCTAGGGTTTCGACAGATTTAACTCATCACTTAGCAAAATGTCAATGTTTCAGGTTACCAAAAATATGGAGGGGAATTATTTCTACCTACCTATTCAGGTAATGCGCTCTCAACAGCCACGTGTCCATCAGCCACGAAAACTGCACGAGCTGTCTGTCCAGCAAAGTCCACCATTCTCTCCAGCTGTGGTGGTGGTGTTGAGAAATTCTGGAACCTAGATAACATAAAACTTTTATTTTTCCTGGGTTTACTGAAAGTCCAATGAGTTTAATTCTAAGGCTCATAACTCTGAAGACGGAAAACTTTTAATTAAACCCACAACCTTAAATTTGTCTTACTATCAAATATTTTCCCAGATCACGTGAACTGGAAATTCATTTGGATTTAGTTTCTATTTTATTTTTGAGAATTTTTATGAATACTAAGTGTATGTAAATGCTCAATTTTCTTTAAGCCCATTAAACAGAGCCCTTTTACAAATTAATTTTGGCAATAATACCTTATCTGTCACATACCTCCACATCCACATAGACGAACACGGAGCTCTTGCAGCTTCTGTTTAAAAATAAACGTTGGAATAAATTGAATTAAAAATAACCGTTGGAATAAATGGAAATTACTGGCTGCATGGCTTAAAGCCTTTCAGGGTTTGTGGACGAGATTGTAAGGTTTGTCCCTGGACACAGTCCTAGGAAGGCTGGGGTCTGGGGGCGGGGCAGAGCCCTTCTGCAGGTTTCGATGTTTAAAAAGGTCTCTTTCCCTCCTTTGGTTCTCACGCTCAGGCAGGTGTGGGCTGTGTTCACACTTCAGAGACATGGTAAGATGTATAACTCTAAGGGACAGAGAATGAATGTAAGTTTTACGGTTCTAAGCGTTTGGGTGTAATTGCTTTTCAGATTTCCCTTCCTTTCCGACAGCGTGATTTTGTTCCAGTGCCCTCCCGTTTCTTCCTATATCTGCACACCTCTGAGAGGAACAGCTGAGGTGTCAGGATTGGCAAAGGCAGGTGGGCTTTGACTTGCTTCTCGATTTGCATTTCTGGTTTTGTAGGGGTTTGGGAGACGGTGGTGTCTGCACCCCCGAGGAGCTGGGTGACAGCCTGGGTGTCTCGGGCCCGGCCGCCTTCGGGACCTCGCTTGGCTTCTTCACATCAGGACGAACGCCAGCCAAGCCGGAATCAAAACCTTTATACCTTTGTGAAGTCTGTATAAAGCGTAACAAAGTCTTCTGAGTCCACATTCAACCTTGGCTCCGATCAGCCCTGGGATACGGCCTTTAGCCGGTCATTCATAGGAAGGCCTCGGGGCAACACTGGTCCTCTGCTTCCTCTATGGGGGACAGTGGGTGTCGACAGGCACTCCTCTTTCTCATTCCTCCCCACAGCTGGAAGATCGGGAAGCGGAGGTAGACGGGCTTTATAAAGGATCTGCTGCTGCGCTGGGGACCGGACTTTGGCGTGGTGGGGCGGGGTGGGCTAGGGTCCATCTGCAGAGGACACTGCACGGGTCTGCCTGAGGCCGGCAGAGCCTGAGGACAGAGCCTGGACCGAGCCAGGAATTGCAAACCTCACTGCCAGCTCCGAGCATATGGACACGGCTGCCCTGTCGGCCGGGGGCCCAGAGATTGGGCCCGAGGGCCCTCTGCAAACCGTGTCAGGGACGGCACGTCCCAAGAGGCAGACGGGGGCCGGATGCTGAGCGCGGGAGCTGAGCTCGGAGGACATCCACTTCTGTCCTAATTCTAATGTCTGTTATGTTGTCCAGGGAGTCCCTGAGGCTAACCCTTGCACTCCTCAGAAAACGGGGAACTCGCTACAGAGAAGTCGTTCTCTCTCAAACAGAGCCAATTGAAAGAGTCCATCATGGGGCCAGTGACCAGTAGGAGCTTATTAATCTGAACAGGGACTCAAAGCAATAAGGTTCTTTAGGGAAAGACGCGCAGGCAGTGTTCCAGGCTCACCATGGACACAGGTGTTGCAGCCCCCACGACCCGAAAGTTTACTCCCCGAAACAGTCTACGAAAGGGCCTTCGTACGCAGGGAGTGAGGACAGGTGCCGAGCGTGGGGTCTCCCACAAATGTGAGCGGCCTCCAGCCCGAGTCCTGCTCACCCGTGACAGTGGGCAGGTGTCCTGGCAGGGATTCTTCCGGCGCTAACACACGGCAAGGGCTGAGAGGACGGAGCTCCCTCGCGTGCCGGCGCCTCTCGTGCCAGACCCCGCGGGGAGCTGGAGGGTTCCGTGTCGCCGGACCCTGGTCCGTGGGTTCTGTGACGGGCCACCGAGGGTCACCCCGGAAGCGCCCCCTCCCACAGCGGAGGCAGAGAAGATCCTCGCCACTCACGAAGCCAGGCGCTCAGGACCCAAGAACATGAAAGCACACGCCTCGCCCGGTTTCCACGCGGGGCACCCAGAGCACGGTGTGAACGCGCCCGTCGAGGCCGGCTTGAACCGCAGGCTTGCAGGCCCAAGGGCTGTGTTCTCCCTGCGGTGAGTCCTCTTCGTGACAAAGACAAACGGCCACCATCTCTGGGAGGACGTGGGTGAATCTGCCAAGAGAAGCTACCAAATTCACCAGAGTCGCTAAGCGCAAGGAACTGGTTCTGCAAGTATTTCCTCCCGCTGCTCTGAGCTTAGAAAGTGAGGAAAGGGACCCACGCTCTTGCTCCCATGCGGCCCCGAGGCTGACTCGGGAGGGATTCTCGCACTGGCTGCGTCGGGAGTCAGGTTAATCGAAAGTGATCAACATCCCAATGTGGCACATTTAGGGGGCCCTGCCCCCCAATAGGCATTGATGCCAGTGAGAGTCTGGAATTATCTGAATTCCTTGGACCCATGATGGCCCCTTCTGGGTCCCAGCCTCTCGGGACACTGGCCCCATCGCGGGTCGCTGGCTACACAGATCGGCGAGGCCCTCCCTGGTGCCGCCACCCTTGGCAGCCAGGACACCCCAGCCTGTGGAGCTCATGCCAGTTCCCACCAACGGCACCACCTCCAAGGTGGGGGAGACACCCGGAAAAATCTGCCTGACACGGCAGCTTTAAATTGATGACCGTCATTCCCCATGTGGATGGACATATTTTTGGAGGGTAGCCTCCAGGACCATTTCCTCCAGCTCTGCCTGCACGGGGAATACGCACATTTGTGGGGTTCGGGCTTGAAATAGGCAGAGGCCTCGTGTGGCCAACAGCTGGTTGCCAGGACCAGGCTCCCACTGTAGCAGGTCCCTGGCCACCCCGAGTGTCCATGCAAGGGTTGGCCAACCACAGGCAACTGGGACATGCATGGCCCCAGGGTGGAGGGAGCACAGCCCCCCAAACCTTTCCGAGGCATTAGCTTTAAACTGGGAAAAGTCAGCCACTCTTTCAAGTGGCTGTTTGATGGGGTCCTGGGCTTAGCGCTCATCAGGCCTCCGGGTGTCTCTTTGTGAAGGGAACCCCAGCAGCCAGACAGGCCCCTTCCTGGCCCCCACAGCCCAGGCTCCTCCCCTTTACCCTCAGCGGGAGACGGGCGCCTGTGGAGAGTAAGGCCTGGGAGACGCAGATGTCTCTTACCCCAAACGCCAGGACCCAAGACCCAGCTTCTCCCGGCCCTTGCCCCGTTCCAGGGCAGGAGATGCAGATAAAACATGAGACAAAATTCAACACCAATTCATGATAAAAACCCAGCAATCTGGGAATAAGGGGAAACTCCCTCAACTTAATAAACAGCAGTTAACATTATACTTAATGGTGAGAAACTCAACATTTTCTCACTAGGATCAGGAACAAGGCAAAGATGTCCCCTCTTGCCATTGCTCTTCAGCAAAATGAGAGAGGACATTTTGGAAGAGGGAAAGTGGGCAGGTGATAACTGACTCCGTGGAGAGAAAGCCCCAGCTACTACACCTAGACAAGAAAATCCCAAATTCTCAGCAGGTTGATTGGTGGATATCAACAAATGGATTCTAAAGTTTATATGGAGAGCCGGAGATCCAGAATAGCCAGCTAAATTTTTTTAAAGATTTTATTCATTTATTTGAGAGCGAGCGAGCATATGCCAATGAGTGGGGGGGCAGGGAGAGAGAATCTGAAGCAGACTCCACGCTGAGCACAGAGCCCCATGTGGGGCTCGAGCCAACAACCACAAGATCACGACCTGAGCCGAAACCAAGAAGTGGACCCTTAACCAACTGAGCCACCCAGGTGCCCCTCGCCAGCTCAGCTCTGAAGGACAAGAACAAAGCAAGAGGACTGGCCCTGTGACCCCACCCAATGTCCAGACCCACTGGGAAGCCACAGGGATGGAGACAGGGAGGTCCTGCTGAAAGAACTGGTCAATGGGACAGAAAATGACCCACATCAACACAGTCCATTGATCACCACCAAAGGAGTAAAGACCCTACAACAAAGATAGGCTCTTCCATTAACGGTGGGACAACAGGGCGTCCATGGGCAAAAAAATTAAAAACCACCAAGACAGAGACCTTACTCCCTTTACAAAATTAACTCTAACTGGAACACAGACCTAAATGTAAAACACAGAGCAAGTTGAAGCCAAGGCTCACTGACCATCCTGAAAATCCCAGGGCCCTTGAGAATCATGCTCCATCTACTCTGCGCTCTGGCAACGGAACAACGGAGCCTGGATGACAGCCCATCTCCTTACAACATGGTCGGCTGAGTAATTTAAGCCCACTCTTGAACCAACTGCTGAGAAAAAAAAGATTCCTTTCAAAATGTTATTTCTCACTGACAACACAGCTGGTCACCCAGGAGCTCTGATGGGGATGAATAACGAGACCCGTGTTCTCGCTGCAGCGAACACAACATCCATTCTGCCGCCCATGGAGCAAGGAGCCCTTTCGACTTTCACGTCGTCTTTTTAAAGAAATACGCTTTGTGAGGCTGCAGCTGCCGTGGTGATTCCTCTGAGGGACCTGGGCAAAGTCAACAGGAAGGGATTCACCATCCCAGATGCCATAGGAACATTCCCGATTCACGGGGAGAGGTCAGACTATCAACATGAACAGGAATTGGAGGAGGTTGATTCCAACCCTCATGCACGACGGTGAGGAGGTGGAGACCAGTGGAAGAAGTCACCGCAGATGGGGTGGAAACAGCAAGAGAACCAGAATGAGAGCTGGAGCCTGAAGATGGGGCCGACTCCCTGCATCTCAGGATAAAACTCGAAGGGACGAGGAGGTGCTTCTTGTGGAGGGGCAAAGAGTGTGGGTTCTTGAGATGGAATCTACTCCTGGTGAAGGTGCGGTGCAGACTCGTGGAGCGACACAGGGGAGGGGACTTAGAACATCACACAGACGGAGCAGCAGGTTTGAGAGGATGGACTCCGATATGGAAAGACGGTCTGCTGTGGGTAAAATTCGATCAAACAGCACCACCTGCTGCAGAGAAATCACGTGTGAAAGGAAGAGTCCATGGACAGGACAAACGTCATTCTTGTCTTAGCTGAAGGAACTGGCACGGCCACCCCCACCTTCCACCAGCGCCATCCTGGTGGCCAGCAGCCACTGGCATCGCGGGGAGACCCTCCACCAGAACACAGATCACAAGTCACTGAAAACTTGGATGACGGCTAGCATTTTTTACAACGAAGCATTTGCAAATTAAGGTGTGAACACTGTTTTCATGGACATGCTGCGCACTCAGTAGACTACAATATAGGAGAAACATTTCTGGGCAGGGAATCCAAACGCTCACTGGACTCGCGTGGCTGTGGTGTCTGTGTTGCTGCAGTGGTCTGGGGCCAAACCCGCCCTCTCTCCGAGGTACACCCATGGAAGAAACTAACAAATATGGAACCAGTCTGTCCCTGAAGTGAGAACTGACACCGGAACGGAAATGACAAAAATTGGAATAGAATTCCAACAAACTGATGTGGCCACAGAAACCCAATGGCTATTAGATGGATGGACCAAAGGAGGAACACATCTGATCCTCCAGGAGCAGAGACTGTGCAGCTCGGTCCATGACTGCCTCAACTTAATCAAAACCTTAGAGCACGTGGAGAAAATCATTCTCACTGACCAACATCTTTGTTTGCCTGGCTGGCAGCAACCTGGACCCTCAGAGGGCCTGTGGCTGACACAGTATATCCTATAAAACATCTCCAGGGAGAACAGCAGGGCACGCTCTGATGACAGAGTGAGA
Organism: Eumetopias jubatus; assembly: GCF_037043125.1. NCBI lineage: Eukaryota > Metazoa > Chordata > Mammalia > Carnivora > Otariidae > Eumetopias > Eumetopias jubatus. The sequence goes on along the minus strand of NW_028274822.1, from coordinate 93,468,944 downwards.
ACACTTCACGGTCGTCTGTCATGGGGACAGACACCTCGCTGGTACACGCAGAAGCCACTGAAAATTCAGGTCATCCGCAAAGCTGCGCCCCCGAGGACGGAACAGTATTACGTTCAGTATTTGCAGGTGACGGGACACAGGAGAACTGGCTGACTTGCTAAGAGCTTCTGAGGAAATGATCAGACAATCACGCAGAAGGCACAACAGGCTGGCCCGTGATGTGAATGGACCCAATCCCAGTGGACCATGGAGACCTAAATCGGCACAGCCCTACTGGCCCCCTAAGCTGTTCAGACCACCACTCTGTAAACTAGTTTAACAACAGAACCCAGACAGAAACCCCAGAAACCACTCAGACTGGCAGAGAAACAGAAGCCACCCACCTTCTAGAGTCAATGTACCTACAGGAAGGAAACCCACACATAGACCACACTGAATCACTCACTGTAAATATTTACCTCTTTATAAAACATAATCCCACTAATAGACAAGCCGCCGAGGGACGCCTGGGTGGCTCAGATAGTTCAGCGTCTGCCTTCAGCTCAAGTCATGATCTCAGGGTCCTGGGATGGAGCCCCACATTGGGCTCCTTGCTCAGCAAGGAGCCTGCTTCCCCCTCTGCCTGCCGCTCCCCCTGCTTGTACTCTCCCTCTCTCTGGCAAATAAATAAATAAAACTTTAATAAAAATAAGCCACTGATACCCGAACAAGAGGAAATCCCACGAGGCCCCCAAAGGGACTCAGAGTCCAGAGTGCTAACCATTACACCATGGAACCTAAATGGAAAGAGCCGTCCCTGGGTGGGCTCGAACCACCAACCTTTCGGTTAACAGCTGAACGTGCTAACCGATTGTACCACAGAGACGGAGGCCCCCAAAGGGACTCGATAGTCTCCATCATTGGTCCCAAGTCAGAGACAGTCACACTTGGGTCACACTGGTTATATCAATAAAAACCCCTTTGGGAAATAAAAATGCGTAACCACTGTGTTTTCAGGTAAACAATCCCAGGTAACAGTGACACACATGTGTGCTACTGATTTAGAAAACTTTACAGTAATAACAACTCTGCCTGGACTGTTAAGAGGCCAGGCAGGTCCCGTAGACTTAAAGTAGGTTATAGGAATTGAAACAAACACGCCCAAAAATCTAGATGGTTTTCCTGAATACGGGCACCATCATAGTATCCCCCTGGATCTGACACTCAGTACACACTGGTCGACTTATCTGACCTGTTCTTTGCTCTTCCCAAGGATGCAGAGAGCCAACCCATGACCACATTCCCACGGGAAGGCAGACATTATCAGTTCACCAGGTAACCACAGAGCTACCTTAGCAGCCCAGAAAGAGCCCGCAACCTTCTAGCCCAAGACATCCAGGCATTTCATAGACACACTACATACACATACACACATGCGTGCACACACACACTTGCATTTCCTACAATGCCGACACCCTTATTTCTGGTGACAACTTGGAGAATAGACTAACATCCCCATAGAGTTCATGGAACTCCTTACATTCAGGGGATGGACAATCGACCCAGGTAAGGGCCACACATCTCACACTACAGTAACATTTCTAGGCCTGACGTGGTCTTCTGAAGGCAGAAAACTACCACACAGCCTCGCAGACATCATAGCTTGCATACCGACCCTACCACAGAGGAAGAACGTCAGAAACAGATGGGACAGAGGACACAGTCCGAACCACATGTGGGGATCATATTAAAACACACTTGTGAGGGCGCCTGGGTGGCTCAGATGGTTAAGCGTCTGCCTTCGGCTCAGGTCATGATCCCAGGGTCCTGGGATCGAGTCCCGCATCGGGCTCCCTGCTCCTTGGGAGCCTGCTTCTCCCTCTGCTTCTCTCTCTCTCTCTCCCTCTCTCTGTCTCTCATGAATAAATAAATAAAATCTTTAAAAAAAAAAAAAACCACACTTGTGAAATAACTAGGAAGAGCAGGGACCGTAGGAGAACAGCGACTCCAGGTGCAGGCTTGACCTACTGGGAAAGCGCCGTCAGAACCTGTGATACGTTGGCGGCAGCTGATGAGGACGCTGAACACACACGAGAGTGTCTTCACTCACAAGGGTTTGCGACAGGGTCACCGACATGGTCACCGGGGACTAAAAACACTGCAGGGCCCCAAGTTTCACCAGAGCGGGTTTTGGACTGAGACGTTCCCGTGTTCTGAGAACAGATGCCAACTGCCGGAAAGGCTCAGCTGGGCTCTCTGAGGCCTACAGACAGCAGGGCCACTAAGAGAAAATAAACCTGGTCCGGCAGCTCCAGGGGCCTATTCTGGAGCAGGCAGAGCAGAGCCCTGACGGAGGGGAACGACCTCGACCAGAAGTCCCACCAGGGAAACCGTACGTTTCTGAGCAGGACACAGAGATGGGGGGTCGGCCCTCGGCATTAGCGGAGGAGATCCCAGCTGTGCCAATGGCGGACCTGAGGGAACTTGCCGGCAGGGCGCGTGTCCACGCTCGAGCAGTCCGTACTGGGGACCGTCTGCTCGCTGGGAAACCCCCAATCGCTGGAGAAACGGGCTATGCAGGGGTGCGTGAGTGGAACCCTCCCCTTGACTCTCCACCAGGACCAGTGAAGCTCCAGAGCAGCCCTGTCTTCCACATGGACCTGCAGGGAGAAGACTGGCCTGAGCCACTAACGGGCACTTGGTATGCGAACCCAGGAAATGTGCCAAGATGACCAGGTACCGACTTCTGTCCCTTTCCCTTGTCTTATCCGACCAAATTCAATGTAGCAGTGGGCACAAGGCAGAGACTCTGCAAACAGCCCCAATGTATTCCTGATTTACGTTGTGTGCTAGCATTTCATTGTGGAAGAGCAGCTGCTGAATCTGCATAACGGACCATTAGATCTTTAAACAGAAATAAGCAAAAAAAAATTTTTTTTGATCATTTATTACACTCCCAACTGGCAACATTTAATCCATAGTCACCAATTACAACATTCATAATAGATCCATGGACAAGAAGTCCAGACTTTAAAAGAACAGGAACACCTTGTAAGGTGCATAGAGGACACATGGAATTGTAGCCTACAACACCCATCACCACCCCCATTGGTGTGCCTCAGGGTTCAATCTCACACCACAGATTTCTACCCCAAGAACATGGGAACCTATGTTAATAAAACCCCTCACAGACATATTAGAACCTACAATATGGGCCATGCCTCCAAATTGAATACACAGGACTTTCAGACCAGATATATGTCCCCAGGTGGTGCTCAGTGTTTTCCATCTTTCTCTGTGCCTACTTAAAACCTGTATCAAAAACAGACTTGCAGGGGCACCTGGGTGGTTCAGTCGGTTAAGCGGCTGCCTTTGGCTCAAATCATGATCTCCGGGTCCTCGGATTGAGACTGTATTGGGCTTCCTGCTCAGCGGGGAGTCTGCTTCTCTCTTTCCCTCTACCCCTCCCCACCACTTGTTCTCTCTCAAATAAATATTTTTTAAAAAAATATTTAAAGAGGGCGCCTGGGTGGCTCAGATGGTTAAGCGTCTGCCTTCGGCTCAGGTCATGATCCCAGGGTCCTGGGATCGAGTCCCGCATCGGGCTCCCTGCTCCTTGGGAGCCTGTTTCTCCCTCTGCTTCTCTCTCTCTCTCTCTCTCTCTCTCTCCCCCTCTGTCTCTCATGAATGAATAAATAAAATCTTTAAAAAAAAATATTTAAAGAAAACAGATTTGCCAAAAGGAACGAAACAGTTCCTGTTCAGTGGTAGGAGTTTCAATTGGAGGAATTTTAACAGCTGCTTTTTCTTTACACCAAATCATTCAAATCACACTTAAAAATTTTTTTAAACCAAATCTCAGTATAAACACAGACCATGGCAGCTTGGTCATCCTTGGGCACACAGATGGACAAAACTAGCCATGTATCACAGAACAGAAATAAATTTCACACTGAAGTAAACAGGGCAATGGAAATTCGACATGAAGCTGTTGGAGAAATCACTAGAAGTAACAACACACTAAAAAATGACATGAAAGGTATTTCTCTTACTGTAGACTGACAGTTGTTGCAATAAGATGGGTTAATACGGGGAATATTCTTAGAACAGCTATAATCTTGGGGGCAATCCTGGTTGTCCAGATGCTAGACAACTCAGCCAGAAGTGAAGGAGACACCACACATCCTTGAGTCAGGATTCCTTGGGATCCTGTGAAATTAGACTATTGGCACTTCCTGGAGGAAACATGACACTGGCTCACTGCACTTTTGCAGTTCCCCAATATGAGAAGAGAGTGCGGAGTGAGCCTACAGGCCACAGAGGGCCTCCTTATGACAGAAGGGAAACATGTTCCTACTCTGAAAACTATGAAATATGGATGAAAAAAATTGAAGACAACACAAACAAATGGAAAGCTACACTAAGCTCATGGAATAGAAGCACTAATGTTGTTAAAATGTCCACACTACCCCCAAGAGTCTCCACATTCAATGCAATCCCTATGAAAATACCAATAGTATTTTTCACAGAACTAGAACAAGAAATCCTAAAATGCGTATGGAACCACAAAGACCCCGCACAGCCAAAGCAATCCTGAGAAGGAAGAACAAAGCTGGAGGCATCACAATCCCAGATTCCAACATATACCACAAAGCCGCGGTGATCAACGCGGTATGGCACTGGCACAAAAACAGACCTAGATCAATGGAGCAGGGCAGAGAGCCCAGGAATACAGCCATGCTTTTATGGTCAATTTATCTACGACAAAGGAGGCCAGAATATGCAGTGGGGAGAAGACAGTCTCTTCAATACATGGTGCCGGGAAAAGTGGAGAGCCACGTGCCAAAGATCGACAGGGCAACACTTTCTTATGCCATCCACCGAAATAGACTCCAGTGGATTAAAGACCTAAGTGTGAGCCCTGACACCATAAAACTCTAAAAGAAAACATAGGCAGTAATTTCTTAGACATCAACCTTAGCAATATTTTTCTAGATCAGTATCTTCAAACAAGGAAAACATATTGAAAACTAACCTATTGGGACTACACTGAAGTAACAACCTTCTGCAGAGGAAAGGAAATCATCCACAAAATTAAAAGAAAACCTGAGAAGATATTTGCAAATGACATCTCTGATAAAGGGTTAGTATCCAAAATATATGAAGAACTTATAAAACTCAACACCCAAAAAACAAATGATCTAATTTAAAAATGGGCAGAAGACATGAACAGACATTTTTCCAAAGAAGACATCGAGGTGGCCAACAGACACATGAAAAGATGTTCAACATCACTCATCATCAGGGAAATGCGAATCAAAACCACAACGAGGTATCACCTCACACCTGTCAGAATGGCTAGTATCAAAAAGACAAGAAATAACCAATGTTGGTGAGGATGTGGAGAAAAGGGAACCCTCTTGCCCTATTGGTGGGAATGCAAACTGGTGCAGCCACTCTGGAGAACAGTATGGAGGGTCCTCCAAAAACCAAAAACAGAAATATCGTATGATCCAGTAATTGCACTGCTGGGCATTTACCCAAAGAAAATGAAAACACGAATTTGAAAAGATACATGCACCCCCCCCATGTTTATTACAGCATTATTTACAATAGGCAAATTATCGAAGCAGCCTAAGTATCCCTTGAGAGATGAGTGGAAGAAGATATGGTGTGTGTATATATATAATATATATATTATTATATGGAATATACAACGGAATACTACACGGTCTTAAAAATGAATGAAATCCTGTCATTTGTAACAATATGGATGAAACTGGAAGGTGTTAAGTGAAATAAGTCAGACAGAAAAAGACAAATACCATATAATTTCACTTATTGTGGAATCAAACAAGCCAAAAAAGAATAAACCAGAAACAAACTCATAAATACAGACAGGAAACTTGTAGGCAAAGGGAAGGGGATGGGAGGGTTGGGAGAACTACGGGGAAAAGAGGTGCAAACCTACAGTTACAATAAGTCACAAGGATGAAAAGTACAGCAGAGGGAATATAGTTAATGATATTGTAATGTTTATGGTGGCAGATGATAACTACACTGATCGTGGTGAGCACCATGTACAGAACTGTCCAATCACTATGTTGTACACCTAAATTTAACAACATTATATGTTAGCTACAATAAAAAATTTGAAGACTTTTTATATCTGAGACTATTTATGAAAACTTCCAGCAAAGCAGATTTAAAAGAGCCTATATGCTCAACTGCTGTTCTTGCTTCACTGACGTGAATAATGAAGCCAAGTTTATTGAAACTTGATCTAATTTGCAAACAAATTAGTCTTACTGTGGTTACTGTTGATAGAAATGGGAGTGATTGTTGAGAGAAATATTATGATTCCACTGTAACTACAATACGTAATTTTGGGTATTAGATTCTAGTTCTGTTCATTGTTTTGAGGTTTTGATTCTAGTTCTGTTCATTGTTTTGAGGTTTTGAATTCTATCTATAAACTACTCTGGATCCTGAATTCTTCCAGATTCCTCCAGTGTCAGACTACAACTCTCCGAACTAACATTGCCAATTTTCTTCCATCTTTTTGACTTGAAATCACTGAACACTGAAACTGCCCCTTTTCCTGAAGCCTTGAAAACTGAATATGAACGACTGGATGTATACTTCAGAGAAACCACTACATTAGCTCATATGCAGACAGTCTCCAAATCTGTTGCTGTGTGGGCCACTCACAGGGATCACCAGAGACATTCTGGCTGCAAACTAGGGAAAGCTCTCCAATTGCCACCGCCTGCCTTCACTCCATCTAAAGATGCTTTGACCCCGACGTCTAGAAATCCTCTCGACTGCCACCCTCAGAACTCAGAAGCTGGTGTATCATTGGCTCCACTCATTAACCACTGGTTTTTTTCCATAGAAATACCACGTATTTAATACCTGGTTACTTGATTAATTGTCCTGCAAATTTCTCACAGATTTATGCTTTTTTTGTCTAAAACGTACAAAATCTGCCTGCCTTGGTCATTCTCTGTGTCTTAATTTCATCATTGGACCTTCTTGCACATGCAATAAAACTTTGGTTTTTTTCTCCTGTTAATGACAAGTTAATTCTTAAACCAGCTAGAAGAATCTTGAAATATAGTGAAAATATTTTCCTCCCTGAACCAGTAGTCAGGGCTCCTAGGTGTCACCTACTGAAAAGCACCCCCGCAAGACTGTAGATTCTTCCAGCTTTGCCTTCAGGAGGAATATGCACATTTGTGTAGGTCAGGGCTTACATTTAAGCAGATGCCATGGACCCCCAAAAGTCCACTGTGATGCCTGGACTCTAGACACATGCCCTGTTCTAGGTCCCTGGCTCCCCAGCCCACACATACACAGTACACAGCCTTTCAGTTGCCACTGAGCATCTGGGGTGTCCAGTCCTGGAGACCTCTGGCCAGTCCCCAGCTACTCTGAATATCTCCAGAAAGAACGGAACCCACTCACAATATCTTACCAAGGCAACAGCTTTAAAGTAATGACATTAGGGGCACCAGAGTGACTCAGACAGTTAAGCATCTGTCTTTGCCTCAGGTCATGATCCCAGAGTCCTGGGATCGAGCCCCGCATCAGGCTCCCTGCTCAGCGGGGAGCCTGCTTCTCCCTCTGCCTCTGCCCCACCCCCACTCATGTTCTCTCTCTCTCTCTCAGATAAATTCTTTTAAAAAAAAAAATGTAGGCGGCACCTGGGTGGCTCAGTCATTAAGCATCTGCCTTCAGCTCAGGTCATGATCCCAGGGTCCTGGGATCGGGCCCCGCATCAGACTCCCTGCTCTTTGGGAAGGCTGCTTCTCCCTCTCCCACTCCCCCTGCTTGTGTGCCCTCTCTCGCTGTGTCTCTGTCAAATAAATAAATCTTTAAAAATAAAATAAAATTTAAAAATAATAAAGTAATGATATAATTTTCCATTTGGAGTAGCTGCCTGATGGTGTCCCAAGGTTCTCCAGCCACCAAGGCTCCCAGGTGTCCCTTCTAGGAAGATACCCTGGACAGTCTGCCTATATGCCAGTCTTGCCCCACCACGGCTAGGCATGGCATTTTCCTCCGCTCAGCCTTCAGGTTGAATATGCACATTAGTGTATATTTAAGCTTAGAATTAGATGGGTGCCTTGTGCCCCCAACAGCACCTTCCCTGGACCAGGCTTCTCCTGACACTTTCCCTGTATCCGGCCACTGGCTACCATGACCAGTGTGGCCCACATGCACTATAATAAAACATCAGCAGGCCTCTACAATAAAACATTTTGAACATCGTTGTAAAAGGCAGGATGAGAGTAGTAAATATGCCTCCTGAGTACTCTTACCAAGATTACTGGAGATGAGGTTTTGGGGTAGATAGATTATATATTAATGTCTGAGGAGACATGGAAACCTACTGAACAGTCTGGAAAAACTTAAAATTTAGGTAATTCTCACGTTGCCCTGATAACTAAGTGAGGGCATAAATATAGTATCCTATATTTAACAGAGCAATGAAGGAAGACAATCCACTCCTCTCATCAGCAACATTAGCTGACATCCCTGCTGACAGAGAGAGAAAGTGCTGGCGAGGAGAGTAACCTCCAGAGGAGGAGGAAAACCACCCTTATGCAACTGGGGTCAACAACAAGCACTCTGAGGAGGATGATTATTTTAGCCCCTCGGACACTGGGAACCTGAACTTACTGGAATCCATGCCTATGAAATAACCAGAGTTACAATACATGATAATGTGGACCCAGAGTCACTGAACACAGGGCTTACACCAGACAAGATGTGAGAAAGTTTAAAATGGAATTGCAAGAAAGAGGAACAACCCACACCAGCCTGCGCAGCCAGGGCTAGACCCAGGGCTGCTAGGCTGCTGGTCACTCATGAGCCCTGGCTGGTGCCCCACTGCTCTAGAGGGATGAACCCTGCGGCCTGGACAATGGGAAGCCGAGGGGAGAATGATCACCGATAAGTCCTTGAGGGGCCAGGATATGTGGAAGGACATTTAGGTCCGTCGGCAAGAGCCTGGGGTGGTCCTCACTGTTTTTCATATCCTGGCTCAGAAGGCTCTGACAGCTCCTGGCCATCAGGCAGCAGATGCCCCAGCTGAGGCTCAGCCCTGGCTATGGACTCTTCAGGAGAGACAGCAGATTGGGAGCATAGACAGAGTGGCCACCTCCGGGGCTGGATGGGGTGGCCTAGAGACACAGATGCAGACTGCCCTGTGTACAAGACCAGTGACCGGGTTAATGCACTATCATCAAGTCCTGCGTGTTCTCAACAAGGCCAAAGGCAAATGCCAAGGGATTCCAGGACCATCCCTGAAGTTCCCACGCAGGGTGGGATTGGCAAATGGATTCTCCCGGCCCCTCCCTCTGAGTCAGGGTTCTAAATGTGCCTTGGATTGCATGGACACTGCATCTGGCCTAACCCAAACCTTCCCTGTCACCGTGCAAACCAGGCTGCCACCACTAGGGAAGCTGAGTGCCATGGACAGGGACCTCGCTGCTCGGACAGTGATCGGGGGTTCACACTCCAAAGATCATACTGTGCGGGGGTGGGGGAAGGAACGTGGAGCACGTGGAGCATCCACCGCTCCTAGAACCACAGCAGCAGGGCTGGTAGAAAGGAACAGTGCAAGAGTAAAGCAGCAGATTAAATCACTAGCAGGTAAAACCACCTTGCCCGGGTGGACTACAGTACTGTCCGGGCTTTAATACATTTGAATGGTCGACCAGTAGGGCCTATTGCCCCAATTTCCAGACGGGAATCCCCACTGAGGTGCCCAGTTCTGTAATCCTATGGAAGTTGCAAGACACGGTCAATGCCCTGACTCCCACTCAGGGTCAACGTGCTCTGCTGCTGAGGACAGCAAGGCCCATCATACCTGGGACAGGGGTGAGGGCCTGGAATTTGCACTGGGAATTCCCACTGGGGTAGACAAGTCATTTCCCAGCCCTGGGTGACAGGAAACGACTCCGTCTGCACTGGGATCCCATTGTTCTGCTGCAGACGGACCAACTGAAACACACTACACCTGGCATGGAACACACACCATCGACAGAGGGGAGAGGGTGGGGGTCCTGGTTTGCCACATCCCACCACAGTGCCCCTCCTCATGCCTGACAGGGGCTGCCTCCTGGGGCCAACGCACACCCTGGTCACATTCCTAAAGATGCAGCCACACTCACATCTAAAGTGCGGGTCTCAGGATCATTCTTGTAGAAGGGGAAGACCTCCCCAGGCAAGTTCCTACTCCTCTCTGTTCTGACCTGAGGCTCTGCTGCCCCTGTGGCGTCCAGAGTCAGGACGGACACCTGCAGGATGGACCGTCCTACTGTGGCCCCATCCTAGGCCCGGCAAGGAAATCTGTCCCACTGTTGGGTATGTGGGCTGCCCTCTCCAGATGGTCAGGATGATAATGGGGGGTATCGCCCCTCCAGGGGAGAAGTTGGAAGGCATTCAGAACAAGCGAGGACTAGCACTCTGTTCGTCTGGTATTACCAATAGCGTGTCCATAACACCGGCATGGGTATGTGTTTTTCTGTCAAACACAGTATAGAGGCATCCCATCAAATAGCTCACTGGAAGGTTCTAGAAAGTCCTCCATCAGAGCCTTGGTTGGCTGTGCTCAGAATTGGAATGGATTTATGGGGCTTACTCTGGGTTAAGGACATTTGCACACCCAGTCACCCCTATGTTGGGAACAGAAAAGTCACTCTAAACAAAACCAATCCAGTTGTACCAGAAAGGTGGGATGGACAGCCCTGGACTGCATCCACCCTGTCACATGAAGGGAGAGTCACTGGTTGGCAGGGACTGGTCCCACCACTCGGGTATCTAGTGGGCGACCCCAGTGGGCCTCCATGGCTTTGTGGCACGAACCTTTGGTCGTGGCTCCCACCTGGGTGGTTGGGCTGCTGTACCCTGGGGTTCCCCTGGGCCAGGGGAGAACCTGTCCTGTGGGAACAACTGTTGACAAGCTCCCTCTCCTGAAGGCCAGATGGACACACTCTGACTTTGTCGGCACGGTTGTCTGGCTGCTCTCTGTTCGCTCCATCGGTTCGCAGACCTTGCAGCCCTGACTGGATTCACTCAGTGAGCCTTGAGGGATGGCCAAAAAGTCTGTCCCTACTGGACACCCAGTGTCTTCAATGAGACCAGCTGTGCTCCAGAACACGATGGCCTTGGACACCTGCTGCAGCACAAGGAGGCACCTGTGCCGTCATCCAGCCAGAATTCTGTGTCCGTACCAGACGAGCCTGCTACTGTATCATGTTTCTCGGGTCTCAGGAGGATGCGGGGGGCGCCCTGAGTGATCTGACCCCCAGCCTTGGGGATTTCATAACTCAGTGGTTGGGATCAGAGGCCTCTTGGTGGAAAAAGTTGCTGCTCATCTGGGGAACTGTTGTCTTCACCTGTGCTTTCTCTTGTACGCACCTGTGTCACTGCTGTGGCCTCTGCCTCCAGCACAGCGGGACAACTGCCACAGGAGGCATCCCCGGGCTAGTGAAACCCCTTCCTGACCCCTCAGGGCACACGCAGAACAGAGGTTCACGGGAGGTTGTAAGAGCCGGGCACGAGGGGTGGGGTGCTGGAGAAGGTGGATGAGAGGCCATGACCACCCCTTGCCGTGACCTGGACCCAGGCAATCAGAGGCTCCCCACCCTCCCCTGCCCTTGGAATGTGGGTTTCCCTTGCCTTCCCCGCTCCCAGACGCTGCTCCAGGGATGAGGTCTTGAGACAGTGATGTGGTGTCGAGACCATCTGGATGCTCTACGTGACTGAGCCCGGTTACGGCCTCCACATAAACCTCTAAGAGGTGGCAGGTGGGTGTGGAGATCTACTCCTCTTGCTGCTGCCCAAGACAAGCCACGGATGTGAGTTCCCTTGCTTCTCAAACTGCCACCTACCGATCTGCAGTGGCCTGTCCCTTTCTTTGGTCTCTGTCCTCAGAGCAGTGGCCTGTTTCACAGTACATCTGGGACGCTCCCAAGGAGTTTCAGACCATAAGTCACTGATTAGATCATTAACCATTGTTCCATGGACAATATGTCCAGACTTTGACAGAAAGGGATCACCTTGGACTCCCCAAAACATGACTAGAACTGATATCTGAGTTCAGTGAAGTTGCAGGATACAAAATAAATACACAGAAACCTGTTGCTTTCCTATAACCAATAATGAAGCACCAGAAAATGAATTTAACAGTAGCATTTACAATTGCACACACAAAAAAACAGTAAAACATCTAGGAATAAATTTAACCAAAGAGGCAAAAGACCTGTACTCTGAAAACCATAAAACACTGATGAAAGAAATTCAGGACAATGCAGTTAAGTAGAAAGACCTTCCATGCTCATGAGTTGGAAGAACAAATATTATTAAAATGTCTCTCCTAGGGGCACCTGGGTGGCTCAGTCGTTAAGCATCTGCCTTTGGCTCAGGTCATGATCCCAGGGTCCCGGGATTGAGCCCCATATCGGGCTCCCTGCTCGGGGGGGGGCCTGCTTCTCCCTCTCCCACTCCCGCTTGTGTTCCTGCTCTCACTCTCTCTCTCTGTAGAATAAATAAATAAAATCTTTAAAAAAAATAAAATGTCTCTCCTAGAGGTCTGTAACCTACAACAGTAGAAACATTAGATTGGCAGCAGACCTATCCACAGTCACCTGGCCAGCCAGAAAGGACTGGCATGATATATTCAGAGCACTAAATGAGAAAATATGCAGCGAAGAATGCCATATCCAGCTAGGCTGTCACTGAAAATAGAAGGAGAGATAAAAATCTTCCAGGACAAACAAAAACTAGAAAAATTTGCAAACACCAAACCAGCCCTACAAGAATATTGAAAGGAGAGAGTGTAAAAGTGACATAGACCAGCAAGGAACAGAGACAATATACAGTAACAGTCACCTTACAGGCAATACAATAGCACAAAATTCATATTTTCAATAATTATCCCAATTGTAAATGGGCCAAACGCCCCAATAAAAAGTCATAGGGCATCAGAGCGGATAAAAAAGCAAGACCCATCGATATGCTGTCTGCAAGAGACTCATTTTAGACCCGAAGACACCTCCAGATTTAAAGTGAGGGGGTAGAAAGCCACTGATCATGCTAATGGACATCAAAAGTAAGGTGGGGTGGCAATCCTTAGATCAGACAAATTAGATTTTAAACCAAAGACTATAATAAGAGATGAGGAAGGACACTATATTATACTCAAAGGGTCTTTCCAACAAAATCTAACAATTGTAAATATTTATGCCCCTAACATGGGAGCAGCCAATTAATTAAAAAAATCAAAGAAACACATCGACAATAATACAATAATAGTAGGGGATTTAACACCACCCTCACTGAAATGGACAGATCATCTAAGCAAAAGATCAACAAGGAAATAAAGGCTTTAAATGACACACTGGACCAGATGGACTTCACAGACATACGCAGAACATTCCAAAGCAACAGAATACACATTCTTCCCTGGTGCATATGGAACATTCTCCAGAAGAGATCACATCCTGGGTCACAAATCAGGTCTCAACTGGTACCAAAAGATTGGGATCCTTCCCTGCATATTTTGGACCACACTTTGAAACTCAAATGAACTCAATCACAAGAGGAAAGTCGGAAAGAACTCAAATACATGGAGGCTAAAGAGCATCCACTAAAGAATGAATGGGTCAACCAGGAAGTTGAGGAAGAATTTTAAAAATTCATGGAAACAAATGAAAATGAAAACACAACTGTTCAAAATCTTAGGGATGCAGGAAAGGTGGTTCTAAGAGGGAAGTATATAGCAATACAAGCCTTTCTTAAGAAACAAGAAAGGTCTCACACATACAACCTAACCCTAAACCTAAAAGAGCTGGAGAAAGAACAGCAAATAAAGCCAAAATCCAGCAGGAAAAGAGAAATAATAAAGATCAGAGCAGAAGTCAATGAAATAGAAACCAAAAGAACATAGAACAGATCAATGAAACTAGAATCTCATTCTTTGAAAGAATTAATAAGTTTGATAAACCCCTGGCCAGACTTATCAAAAAGAAAAAAGAACCCAAATAAAATCATGAATGAAAGAGATCACAATGAATAACGAAGAAATACAAACAATTACAAGAACATAGTATGAGCAACTATATGCCAACAAATTAGACAATCTGGAAGAAATGGATGCATTCCTAGAGACATATAAGCTACCAAAACTGAACCAGGAAGAAGTAGAAAACCTGAACAGACCCATAACCAGCCAGGAAATTAAAGCAGTCATCAAAAATCTCCCAACAAGAGCCCAGGGCCAGATAGCTTCCCAGGGGAATTCTACCAAACATTTAAAGCAGAATTAATACCAATCTTCTGAAACTGTTCTGAAAAATAGAAATGGAAGGAAAACTTCCAAACTCATTTTATGAGGCCAGCATTACCTTGATCCCAAAACCAAAGACCCCATCAAAAAGGAGAATTACAGACAATATCCCTGATGAACATGGATGCAAAAATTCTCACCAAAATACTAGCCAGTAGGATCCAACAGTACATCAAAAGGATTATTCACCACAACCAAGTGGGATTTATTCCTGAGCTGCAAGGTTGGTTCAACACCCACAAATCAATCAATGTGATACAATACATTATTCAAAGAAAGAACAAGAACCATAGGATCCTCTCAATAGATGCAGAAAAAGCATTTTACAAAGTATAGCATCCTTTCTTGATTAAAACTCTTCACAGTGTAGGGATAGAGGGTACATACCTCAACACAATAAAAGCCATCTATGAAAAACCCACAGCAAATATCATTCTCAATGGGGAAAAACTGAGAGCTTTCCGCCTGAGGTCAGGAACGCGGCAGGGATGTCCACTCTCACCACTGCTATTCAACATAGTACAGGAAGTCCTAGGCTCAGCAATCAGACAACAAAAAGAAATAAAATTCATCTAAATCAGCAAAGAAGAAGTCAAACTCTCACTCTTAGCACATGATATGATACTTTATGTGGAAAACCCAAAAGCCTCTACCCCAAAACTGTAGAACTCATACAGGAATTCAGTAAAGTGGCAGGATATAAAATCAATGCACAGAAATCAGTTGCATTCCTAAACACTAACAAGACAGAAGAAAGAGAAACTAAGGAGTCAATCCCATTTACAATTGCACCCAAAAGCATAAGATACCTAGGAATAAACCAAAGAGGAAAAGGATCTGTACTCAGAAAACTACAGAATACCCATGAAAGACATTGAGGACGACACAAAGAAATGGAAAAATGTACTATGCTCATGGATTGGAAGAACAAATATTGTGAAAATGTCTATGCTGCCTAGAGCCATCTACACATTCAAAGCAATCCCTATCAAAATGCCATCAACTTTTTTCAAAGAAATGGAACAAATAATCCTAAAATTTGTGTGGAACCAGAAAAGACCCCGAATAGCCAGAGGAGTGTTGAAAAAGAAAACCAAAACTGGTGACCTCACAATCCTGGACTTCCAGCTCTATTACAAAGCTGTCATCATCGAGACAGAATGCTACTGACACAAAAACAGACACATCGATCAGTGGAACAGAATAGAGAGCCCAGAAATGGACCCTCAACTCTATGGTCAGCTAATCTTCGACAAAGCAGGAAAGAATGTCCAATGGAAAAAAGTCTCTTCAACAAATGGTGCTGGGAAAATTGGACAGTCACATGCAGAAGAGTGACACTGGACCATTTCCTTACACCACACACAAAAATAGACTCAAAATGGATGAAAGACCTAAATGTGAGACAGGAGTCCATCAAAGTCCTTGAGGAGAACACAGACAGCAACCTCTTCAACTTTGGCTGCAGCAAATTCTTCCTAGACATGTCTCCAAAGGCAAGGGAAACAAAGGCAAAAATGAACTATTGGGACTTCCTCAAGAGAAAAAGCTTTTGCACAGCAAAGGAAACAGTTGACAAAACCAAAAGACAGTTGACAGAATGGGAGGAGATATTTGCAAATGACATATCAGATAAAGGGTTAGTATCCAATATCTATCAAGAACTGATACAATTCAACACCCAAAAACCAAATAATCAAGTCAAAAAATGGGCAGAAGACATGAACAGATACTTCTCCAAAGAAGACATACAAATGGCCAACAGACACACGAAAGGATCTCAACATCGCCCGGCATCAGGGAAATCCAAATCAAAACCTCCATGAGATACCACTGCACACCAGTCAGAATGGCTAGAATGAACAAGTCAGGAAACGACAGATGTTGGCGGGGATGCGGAGAAAGGGGAACCCTTTGTTCCCAGTGTTGGTGGGAATGCAAGCTGGTGCAACCACTCTGGAAAACAGTATGGAGGTTCCTCAAATTTTGAAAATAGAGCTACTGTATGACCCAGCAATTACACTATTGGGTATTTACCCCAAAAGTACAAATGTAGTGATTTGAAGGGGCACGTGCACCCCAATGTTTATAGCAGCAATGTCCACAATAGCCAAAACTGTGGAAAGAGCCCAGATGTCCATCGACAGATGAATGGATAAAGAAGAGATGGTATGTATATACAATGGGATATTATGCAGCCATCAAAAAATGAAATCTTGCCATTTGCAATGATGTGGTTGGAACTAGAGGGTATTATGCTAAGCGAAATGAGTCAATCAGAGAAAGACAATTATCATATGATCTCACTAATATGTGGAATTTGAGAAACAAGGCAGAGGATCACGGGGGAGAGAGGAAAAAATGAAACAAGACAAAACCAGAGAGGGACACAAACCATAAGAGACTCTTGATCTCAGGAAACAAACGGAGGGTTGCTGGAGTGGTGGGGGTGGGAGGGATGGGGTGGCTGAGTGATGGATATTGGGGAGGGCATGTGCTCTGGTGAGCACTGTGAATTGTGCAAGACTGATGAATCACACACCTGTGCCCCTGAAACAAATAATACATTATACGTTAATAATAAAAATAAAAAATAGTCTCTCCTACTCAAGGCCATCTACACATGTAATGCAAACCCTATCAAACTACCAACAACAGTTTTCACAGGGCTAAAACAACCAATCCTAAAATTTGTATGGAACCACAGAAGACCTTGAATAGCCAAAGGAACGTTGTAAAAGAAAACCAAAACTGGAGGCATCACAATTCTGGACCTCAAGCTCTATTACAAAACTGTAATCATCAAGACAGCATGGTATTGGCACAAAAACAGACACATAGATCAATGGAACAGGATAGAAAGTCCAGAAATGGACCCTCAACTGTATGGTCAGCTAATCTGTGGTGCTGGGAAAATTGGACAGCCACATGCAGAAGAGTGACATTGGACCATTTCCTTACACTACACACAAAAATAGACTCAAAACCTAAAGGTGAGATAGGAATCCTTCAAAATCCTAGAGGAGAACACAGGCAGCAACCTCTTCCATATTGGCCACAGCAACTTCTTTCAAGACACGTCTCCAAAGACAAGGTGAAACAAAAGCAAAAATGAACTATTAGGACTTCATGAAAATAAAAAGCTTTTGCACAGCAAACAGTCAACAAAACGAAAAGACAACCTACAGAATTGGTAAGAAATTTGCAAATGACATATCTGATCAAGGCTTACTAGCCAAAGTATTAAAAACCGATACAATTCAACACTCCAAAAAAACAAATAATCCATTTAAAAAATGGGCAAAGACATGAATAGACACCTTTCCAGGGAAGACATCCAGATGGCCAACAGATACATGGGAAGATGCTCAACATCACTCATCATCAGGGAAATGCAAATCAAAACAATGAGATCCCACCTCACACCAGTCAGAATGGCTAAACTGAACAACACAGGAAACGAAAGGTGTTGGCGAGGACGCAGAGAAAGGGGAACCCTCCTACACTGTTGGTGGGAATGCAAACTGGTGCAGCCACTCTGGAGAACAGTATGGAGGTTCCCCAAAAAGTTAAAAATAGAGCTGCCCTACAACCCAGCAATTGCACTCCTGGGTATTTACCCAAAGATACAAAATCAATACTTCAAAGGATACATGCACCCCTGTTACAGTAGCAGTATCTACACTAGCCGAGATCCGGAAGCAGCCAGAATGCCCACTGACTTACGCACGGATAAAGATGTGGTGTGTACACACAATGGACTATTACTCAGCCATATAAAGGAATGAATCTTGCCATTTGTAACATGGACGGACCTAGAGGGTATTACGATAAGTGAAGTCAGAGAAAGACAAATACCATAGGATCTCACTCATATGTGGAAATGTAGGAACAAAACAAGAAACAATCCAAGAAACAGACTCAACTACAGAGCACTGGTGTTCAGCAGAGGGGAGGAGGGAGGGGAGGAGTGAACCAGGTCCAGGGGACTAGGCGTACACTTACCGTGAGGAGCACGGAGTGATGTGTGGAAGTGCTGAATCCCTACACAGCACGCCCGAAACTAATACAACATCGCATGTTAATGACACTGGAATTAAATCTTAAAAAAATGTATCAAGCAAACAGCAGCAACAAAAGACACGGACGACAAAGACAATCAGTCTGAGCACTGCTGGCCCCCGAAACCCCACAGACCTCAGGGGGACACAAGTGTGTTTGTGCAGGTTTGGGCTTGGACTTGGGCAGGTGCAGGTGCACACAGGTCTGCTCCTGTGTCCCGACCTCGCCCGACCTCCCCTGTTCCCGGCCCGGGCTCCCCTGACCTGGGAGGCTCACACCTGCACCGTACTCACCCTGTCACTGCCCTGGGAGCCAGGACCCATCTCCGGCCACCTCTGCGTTGTGTCCACCATGGAGGGAGCCCACCCCTGAAATTCCTTTGGAGGCAGCCCCGGAAATGGGGGCGAGTCAGTCCCCAGGTGCACTCACTGTTTGGAAGGCCCGGGTTTCTGCAGCAAACCAGGCTCCCAGGTGCCGCTCATTGAGGGTACCACGGTCAGCACGCCGCAGTCAGGTCTTGCAAGGCTCCCAGATCCCTCCGCTCTGCCTTCAGGGGGAACACAGGCATTTGTGTGGATTCGCACTTGGAAACAGGCAGATGCCATGTATCCCACCAGGCTACTGCCGTGAAGCAAGCCGCCCTCCAGACCCCGGCCGGGGAGCAGATCCTTGGCTCCACGCACCTGTGCGGCTGGAGCATGCTCAGTAAGCACCGCGTCAGCCCGCAGAGGGTGGCTGGGGTCATCTGAGCCTGCCCAGCTCCCGACGGTCTGGAACCACATGCACAGCCTCCAGGCTGGAGGGAGCCACCCCCCCCAATCTTTCTTAGAGGCACCTTTCCAGGGGCCCAGCTCCGTCCCCGTCGGACTGGCTGCCTGATGAAGCCCCCGCCTTCTCCCGAACTCAGGGCTCTCAGGGGTCTCTCACAGAAGGACAGCGCAGTCAGGGGACTCAGGCCCCCCTGGCAACACAGGCCCGGCTCCCCCAGCTCCGGCTGAAAGGGAAACACACGCCCACGTGCGCAGGTGCAGGCTTGCAAGTAGGTCGAGCGTGTGGGCCGCCCAGCCCAGCCTGGGGTCGCTGCCACACCCCACACCAGCCGCGCCCCGGGCTCCCCTGACACGGGCGGCTCCTAAAAGCGCCAGACGCACCTGTCAGCCAGCCCGAGGCCCTGGAAACCGGTGGAGATTCGGGACAGCCGGGATCACCCCAGCAGCCTCCCGAATAAAACGGGCACCCCCACACCCCTTGTCAGGGGGCAGCTTGCAACGGTACAGTCAGTCCCCCTGCAACCGGCTGCCTGCCCGACGGGGTCCCGGGCTGACCAGGCATCGAGGCTCCCAGGTGTCTGTTGCTGGAAAAACACCCCGCCAGCCTCCCGGGCCCCTGCGACCAAGGCAGACCCCGCTCCTCCAGCTTCACCTCTGGGGGCGAAGTAGGCCCAGGTGAGTAGCCTAGGGCTGGGAATGAGGCAGAGGATTGGAGCCCCCGGGGGCCCCCCCCTCCCCCGGCGCTCTGCCCGCTCGCGCTCTTCTGGGCCCCTGGCTGCCCGCCCCTGCGCGGCTCACGCATGCGCGCTAGGCGCCCCTCACCTGTGCGGCGGAAGCCGGGTGTCTCTCTGCCCGTGGATCTCGGCCCGCACCAGAACCAGCCGGACACCCTCCAGGGAGCCCTCCCCCCACAAAATGTTTCTGGGGCGACAGTGAGTCCCTGTTGCGACTGGCTGCCTGCCGACGGGGCCCCTGGACTCCACACACGGGCCCCCCGTTTCAGGCCTGGGCCTCCCCTCCCCTCTCCGCAGCCTGAACAAGCGCAGCGGGTCCCCTTTCTCGCGCACCTGTGTCCGCCGGCTCCCTCGTGGCCTTTGGGGCTCAGGGTGCTCCCCAAAATGAACACGCCCAGGCTGTCGAGTACTCACGCCCCCAAATGCGGAGGCAGCCGCTTGACTCTGGGGCCCGACGGTGCCTTTTCCATCTGGATGCCCCGTGGGCCCCGGGGTCTGGAGGAACCAGGGCTCTATGAGGTCTGCGTGGGGTCGGACGGGGCTCCGCTCCGGGCGCAGGCTCTCCCTCGGACTCCCCGGTTCCCCTGCACGCCCCCCGGGGTTCTGGGCTGCCTGTGGGTGCTTCGCCGCCCCGTCTGTCACTCCGACTCTCTTGGACGTTCTCTCCTGGCCCGTGCGGCTCGGACTCCCACATGTGCACCCCCAGGGTGCAGACGCTTCCTCCCGAAATTCTCTCAAAGGTGGCCTCGTGAACCGCTCTCGGGCGGCCCGTCTCTGATCTGGGGAGACCTGAGGGGTCCTGGGGTTCCCCAGCCGCAGGGCCGCCTGGGGTCTGTGTGCACCCCGACAGGCCGCTGGGTCCCCTGCTCCAGGTCCTGGGCTTTCCCTGCACTTTCCCTGTTTGGGTCCCCGCCTCCCCCCGTGCCTGGCTGCCCCGTGGTCACCCGCCTCTGCAGGCCAGCTCCCTCCTGGCCTGTCTCTGGCTGGTTCACACGGGCCTACACAGACCTCAGGGTGGACAGAGCCCCTGCCCACGGTCTGAGGAGGCAGCCTTCACCTGCCCACCGTCACTCAGCATTCCCGCAGGCGGCCCCAGGGGCTGCCCGGTGTCCATGCTCGCTGCTCCGCACACCAGTGTGGGCCCTGACCTGGAAGGGCGATGCGTGTCCTGCTGCCCTGGGCAGAATGGACCCGATGTGCGGGTTAAGGTGGACGCCAGGTACCCCCGAAACCCCCTCCTGTCCCCCAGCCTCGTCGGCCGGACCCTGCCCTGCCCCAGGTCCCTGGCTCCCCTGAGCTGCACGTGTGCAGTCCACACCCTGGGAGCCGGTCTTGGGCTGCAAGGGGCACTGCAGTCCGTGGAGACAGGGCCTTTCCTCAGCCACGGGCAAGGCCTTCAGGGGGGGACAGTGCCTGCCCCATCGGCCCGACCACTAGCATACCCAGAATAGAACTCTGAAGCTTCCACAGGCGGATCCCCTCCCAGTCGCAGAATTCATCACTTTCTGAGCCCACGATCCCCACGACAGAGCCCAGGACACCACCCAGATTTCGCAAAAACCTCGGACATTGGTCCCACGTGTTAGCGATGCTGCCCCTGGTGGCCCTGTACTCAGGCCCCACCACCCACCCCAGCTGCAGGGACTGGGGTGCTGATGAGGTGACAGCCTGCCCCTTCCTCCAGCACTGACAAACACAGATGACCTCGTCAGAGGGGTGAGGCCCCAGGTTCCAGGAAGATAGCAGAACATGGCAATGGAAACTGTGGCGTGCCAGGCCCTGCCCATCCCCATGCTTGGACCCCAGGGAGGAGGAGCTCAGTCCCCACACCTGGACACCAGGAGGAGGTACTCGGTCTCTAGTCCTGGCAAATCCAGGGACAGAGGCTGTGGTCCCCATACCTGGACTCTGAGAAGGATGAATGTGTCGCCCCTGCACAGAACTCAGAGAGAAGCAATATGTCCTCCATAGGTGAGTGGGTGCCCAGTGAGAGGGTGCTATGTGAACCGAGGCCATGTGAGCAGGTGCCACCTGGACCAAGGCCACGTGAGTGGGCACCACATGGACCAACGCCACATGGATCTAGCCACCACTTGAGCTGGGGGTCCCATGATCCAAGGGCACATGGGCTAAGGCCACTTATGTGGATGATGAGTGTGATGAACACGTGGGGTGAGGCTGTGTTAACGGAGGCCACGTGAGTAAGTGCCACGTGGTCCAGTTTCTCTGGAGGACCCTGACTAACAGAGCAGTCAACAGGAACAATACATAGCAGGGCACACGGGCTGCCCAGCCTTCACGGGTGTCCCAAACCACAGATACCTACTTCTCATGGTCTGGAGGCCTCTCCCCTTGTGCATGTCTGCGTCCTGCTCTCCCCTTCTTAGAAGCACACCTGTTCTATTGGGTTAGATTCACCCTCGTGACCTCATTTCACCTCTGGCACCTCCTTGAAAACCCCGTGTCCACACAGAGCAACGTCCTAGGTCCTGGGGTTGGGGCTTCAATGTGTGGATTGAGCCTGTAACACCCTCCAGGTCGTTCTGGAAACACCTGGAACAGGCATGAAGAGCCGCTGGACCCAGGCCCACAGGGAGGCAGAGGGTCTGATCACAGGGGAGCCCGGCGTGTGGGTCTCATCCATCCCCTTGAAAGCCAGCTCGAGGCCACCTCTCTCCGTCCCCACACCCCACGCTGACCTCTTGACTGGCCTGGTTGCTCTATTTGGTTGCAGACTGAGAGCCCCTTGGAGGAGGGGACCCACCAGGGCCCACCCCTGCGTGGGCCCCGTAAGCAGGAGGAGGTGGTGCTGGATGAGAAGCGTGTGTGAGTGAGGGGCCTTGCCAGGAGGTGGGGCGAGGCTCCAGGCCCCCTTGAGCGGGAGGCTTGGCGGTCAGCCTGAGCCAGGTATGTGGCACTGACAAGTGGCTGAGAACCCGTCTCCTGTGTGTCACACGCTGGCCGTGGTTCTACTCCACTGTGTCACTGAGGCCCCGGCTGGTGGGGTTCCCACGGGACAGTGCCGTGGTTCCAGTGGGGACGGGGGGAAAGCTGCCAATGCCAGCCTCTCACATGTCTGCTCAGAAGGGTCTTGGGTCAATGCCGCCCCCATTTCTGTATGTGGAACAATTCCCACACCAGCCCTGGTGTCACGGGAGCGTCGGCCCCCCCTACTGGGAGTAATCAGTGTGTGCTGATGCGGCCCCGAGTGCCCAGGGACCCCAAGACCCAGGCAACGGGGGTGTATGCCTGTGTGCCTTTTGGGGGGAAGTGATCTGTCCTTTCCCTGGACTTTTTTTTTCCTGGCTAAACCGTATTACATATAAAGACTTTTTTTTTTTTTAAGATTTTATTTATTTATTTATTTGAGAGAGAGAGAATGAGAGACAGAGCACAAGAGGGAAGAGGGTCAGAGGGAGAAGCAGACTCCCCGCTGAGCAGGGAGCCCGATGCGGGACTCGATCCCGGGACTCCAGGATCATGACCTGAGCCGAAGGCAGTCGCCCAACCAACTGAGCCACCAGGCGCCCCTAAACCGTATTACATATAAACTAATATATATATATTAAATTACGTATTATATTTTTTCTGGCTTAACTGTGTAAGTCATAGCAAGCAATTAAAACATTGTGATAAAGTAGAACATAGCACCCCTTAGCCACTTTGTGGGTGCTGCTCAGGGGCATTAAGTGACTCACACTGTGTGAAGCTGTCACCACCGTCCAGAGTGTCCTTCACTTTCCCAAACAGACACCGCGTCCCCATCAAGCTCCTGACATCTAAGAGGGGTTCCTGGACCCAGAAAGGTCAAGGGCCATGGTCCCGAGTGTGGGCCCCCAGCCTGTGCCCGTCTCCTGCCCCCGCCCCATGACAAAGTCACCCTAGGGGGAAGGGTAAAGCTGCTGCCCTCTGCGCACAGTATTCCTATCAGAGGTCGTGCACGGCACGCTCATTTTTTCTGTGCGAATCAGCTCCAGCTGAAGCCAAGTGGATCCTAAAACAGAATTCTCCACAATGTGAGGTCAAGATGGAAGGCATTGTCAGGGGAGGGCAGGAAGGGGGTGCTCCACTGCCACCCGGGGCCCCTGGTTTGGGAAGATGTCCTGCGCAGGGACCTGGTGCTCGGGGCGCACGGCGTCCCTTCCTCTCCGAGAGCGCGGGGCGAGTGGTGTGGGGTTGGGGCACAGGCGCTTCTAGGAAACTACTCCCCGTGGTCTCTTCTCCCAGAACAAACCACTGAGAAATAACAAGAAGTGTCAGCCCCTGGTTAGTACTGTTTAGACGCAGCCGTTCCTCCGCGCGGCCCCTCCCGGGGGTGCTGTCAGCTCAGGGCAGCTGCACCCCGGAAAGAGCTTTATGGCTTTAATAACGTGGTGGTGGCGGGAGGCGGCGCGCTGCACACATACTGTTCTCTGGGAAAGGGGAGCGTCTGCGGCGGAGAGGCAACCAGAGCTCCAGCAGAACTTCCTGGTTGGCGGCTGGCCCTGCGGGAGCCCCTTGGCGAGGGGGCATCTGGAGCCAGAGCAGGAGGGTCGCTCGTTGGGGCGCTGGGCCCAGCAACCTGGCTCCTCCCTGGGACCCGGAGAGAGGAGGAAACCCAGACGTGCAGTTTCTGCAACACGGAATGACATGGACAGAAGCTCCAGGGACGCCACAGGTGTGCTGGCGACATCACACCCGGAAACGCACTATGATAGACAGCACCTTACAGCGTGCTCCGGGAGCTGACGCATTCACATTTTCCAGAAAGATCTAAGTTGCCTGAATCGTTTCTAGAACAGGGAGTGACGTGGCCAAGAGGCTGGTTATCTTTGGAACCCAGAGCCAGTGCCCAGGCCTGCGCTCGCCCCGTGCTCGGGCTTGCGGGCTTCCTGGGCTCCCACCAGAGCACCGCCATGAAGCTGGTGTCCCCGTGTATGGAGGCCAGACCAGGGGAGAACAGCCCAGAAATGCTGCCCCCCAATTCCTCGGGCAAACACGCGAGATCCTCAGAAAGATTAGCAAAGTCAGGTATGGTGTTGACTCGGGAGAATGGAGTCCCCTTTTCCTCCTCGGGATTTGGGGCCGTGGAGTGAAGTTTGTTTGCCTGAAGTGAGCAAGAGCACAACTTTTAAAATCATTTCCCAAGTAGGAGCGTCTGAATCAAGGTGGTTGACTGCTGTCACAGTGACAAAGTGGGTAATGACATAAACACGTGGACGAACAAATCTACAGCAGACCAGCACCAGAATGCCCATCTGTGAGATCTGTGGCATCAACACACCAAAGGGGACAAAGATGCTGAAAATGTAACATCAAACACCCGTGTCCGATTTTACCATTTAAGAGGAAGCTGAAATTAAAGAAGATCTAGTACCTGGGTATCAAACTCCCCATCCTGCAAATGTCCGGAATTGTGGGGCTTTCGAGTGGCCCCCAGCACAGGCAGGAACAAGGGCAGGGTCACTGCCCACGGCCAGCCCCGTGGTCCCCATGGCAGCACAGGTGAGCACCGTGAAGGAGGGACAGCCGACTGTCCGAATGGGACCTCCGCCTGGGAAGTAAGGAAATCACCCAAAACCTGGTGGAACAGGGGTAGGGGTTAGTAAATGCGTGTCAGGCTGGGTGAGGTTGTGTGGCCTTGATGAGCAGCCTGATTTCGGGGGCTCACTTCCTGGCCACACTGCACGCTCCGCGTGGCTCAGCCAACACTGTGCCGTGGTCTCCTCCCCACAAGACCGAGAGAGCGGCCACCCTTAGGAACAGTCCTGGATGCTGGTGGTTTGGGGGCGGGATGTCCACACTGGCGGATAAATGCACCCCAGCTGGGAAGCAACACAAGGACTTGCCCAGGGCAAGTCCCGCCTCCGACCACAAAGGGCCAGGAGTGCGGTCCCTCTGTGCCCTCTGAAGGCGCTGCAGGAGCGCGGTAAC
Organism: Eumetopias jubatus; assembly: GCF_037043125.1. Lineage (NCBI taxonomy): Eukaryota > Metazoa > Chordata > Mammalia > Carnivora > Otariidae > Eumetopias > Eumetopias jubatus. The sequence goes on along the minus strand of NW_028274822.1, from coordinate 93,443,127 downwards.
TAGCGTGGACTTCTGCCCGGCTCCGTTTGTGGCAACTACATACGGCCCCAGACCATTCTGTGCGATCCTAATAACCGGTGCGAACACACAACATTATTAAAAGCATAAAGCACACAGGAATACGGGTCACAAGACGCTGCAAGCCCTACACGGGGAATTCAACGCTTTACCAGACAACAGAAAGGACACCTAGAGAAACGAGTGCGTCGCGTGGTGCTTTGGGGAGAATCAGCGCCGCTGGAAACATGTCAGTTCTTCCCCCAAATCAACCTGTGAGTCCAGGGCTATCCCAACATAAAGGTCCCAGAGGAAAATGAACAAAAGCCTGACCGGCTAATTCTGACGTCCACGTGGAGAGAATGGTGGGGCTGATGGCACGGCCCGGGCATGGGGAGGGCACAGACGCTGGCCTGGGTCTTCCCTCTGCGGCCCCCCTCATGTGGGTTCTTCTGTTGGTTTACAACCTTAGTCTGAGATCTTCCTCTAGTAGCTTCCAAAGAGAGGACACAGGGAGTAAACGCATGTCTGAAAATGTCTTTATTCTTGATTGGCTGGGCTGCTTTTCATATCACTTCCTTTAAATGCCCCCCCAGCCCCACCTCCTGTTAATGTTTTTTCCTGAAAATTCTGAGTCAGATGATGGGCATCCTGGAAAGGTCCTCTATGTATTTTATTTTTTCTCAATTCCTCAACTCACTGTCTTCTTGTTTTACCTTCTAGAAGATTTTACAAATTTTATCAACTCGTATCTTTTAACCCTTTTATAGAAAATCTTTATTTGACAACCATTTATTCTGATTTTAAAGACGCTTCCCAGGGAGTGATGTTCCAGTGTGGACCCTGGGTCCCTGGACTCCGGTGCTGCATTACTGATAACAGTCCATTATAGGCCACTCTTGTAGACTAGGGCCTTTCTTTAGTGGGGAGTGCTCCACCAGAGTGCTCCCAGGAGGTGCTCCACCAGAGTGCTCCCAGGAGGTGCTCCCCCACAGTGCTCCCAGGTGCCCACCAGAGTGCTCCCAGGAGGTGCCCACCAGAGTGCTCCCAGGAGGTGCTCCCCCACGGTGCTCCCAGGAGGTACCCAACAGAGTGCTCCCAGGAGGTGCTCCCCCACGGTGCTCCCAGGAGGTGCCCACCAGAGTGCTCCCAGGAGGTGCTCCCCCACAGTGCTCCCAGGAGCTGCCCACCAGAGTGCTCCCAGGAGGTGCTCCCCCACAGTGCTCCCAGGAGGTGCCCACCAGAGTGCTCCCAGGAGGTGCTCCCCCACGGTGCTCCCAGGAGGTACCCACCAGAGTGCTCCCAGGAGGTGCTCCCCCACGGTGCTCCCAGGAGGTGCCCACCAGAGTGCTCCCAGGAGGTGCTCCCCCATAGTGCTCCCAGGAGGTGCCCACCAGAGTGCTCCCAGGAGGTGCCCACCAGAGTGCTCCCAGGAGGTGCTCCCCCACGGTGCTCCCAGGAGGTGCCCACCAGAGTGCTCCCAGGAGGTGCCCACCAGAGTGCTCCCAGGAGGTGCTCCCCCACAGTGCTCCCCAGGGGCCAGAATTTCGCTATGGATTTTGCTCCTCAAGGATAACATTCCATTAGAGAGAGTGACCTCTTGAAAATGACATCCCTTGAGGATGGACGACCTGCCCCAGGGCAGATACCAACACTCTTCCCCATGGTGACGTTCCACCAGGGGGCCTTCCCTGGGAAGAGAGAGAAGTACTGGCCTACTCCCCTCCACCCTATGGTTCAATGCAGACTGTGTCCTCTGGCTTTTAGCTCAAATATTTTATTCTTCTATGTGATAACCCTGGACTCCCAGGTGGTCTCAGTCAAGGGGAGAGCCTGATTGGCATCCATGGGCCCACTACACCTGTGGGTAGGTTCCCAGGGCCCTGGGGGCTGGTGGGCCAGCCGGGCCTGCCCTGGCAGCTGGGTGGGGCTTAGCGTGGGCCCCTGGGCACAGTGGGCTCCATGTGGGGCACCCCAACCCTCCACAGGGGGGCTCTTCTTAGGCTCAGGGCAATTCCGGGCCTGGCTGCTCACCCAAATCCATTCAGAGCCCCCATTTCCAAAGGGAATGGCCCCTTGCCCTTCTCCTCCCGAAGAGTAGAGGTGGCCAGTTCTGCCTCTGCCCCCTCCCTCCCTGAGCCCTCATTTCTCCACAAAAGGCTCACCTGGCTCTGTGTGGGGCCAGGGCAGTGGGGGGCAGGGGGAAGGCCAGCCCTGCAGGGATGTGAGCCTCCACCCAGTGCACAGAGAGGACAAGGCTGAGCAGGCTGACGGGGTGGGGACAGGCCAAGGTGGAGGCGGCAGGCAAAGGGCAGGAGGGCATTCCAGCAGCAGGAACAGCCCTGGCGGTGCTGGTCCAGACGGAGCTGGAGAGGCAAGGCCGAGACCCGTGAAGGTGCTCTGCTTCTAGGCAAGGGTGACCGGTGTCCCGGCTCCACCCAACGCGCCAAGGCAGTCCTGGGGCCAGGAACCCCCACCTTCTACAGTGCCACACAGAACACCCGACCACCTTGTGATCCAAAATCAAGGCTGTATTTATCTCCAATGATTGACACGAGAACTCAGTGTTTAAAACAACCAGAGTCCACAGTGGAAACATGGGTTGAAAATACAGAATGGAGCAGATGGCTGCTGACAGTCGAACCAACAAGGCTCAAGAGTGCAGTGGACACAGGTGGGGGTGTCGGGGAACAGAGAAGGGTGCTGGGCACAGGACGGGGGGACGTTCGGGGTTATGAAAGCAAAACCGAAACCAAAAGGAGATCATGCCAAGGCCTCCACAGGTGGAGGAGCGCGCTGAGGGACATCTGCCGATGGCCTTTGCACGGAAGGGAAGGTGGACAGAAGTTACTATTTCTGATTGCAATGAACCTTTAGACTCTTAACTCCTAAAAATCTACTTGTCTGGTATGGATTCTGAGAACACTGCTCAGTGAGCACTAGGCTCCACAGAAGTGTCCTCGCGGCCAGAGCCGGCCGAGGAGGGCGGGGCCCAGCTTGCTGCGAGGCTGGGGGAAGGGTCCTCCCCAGACAGCGGCCCAGTGCCCCCTCTGAGCGCTTGCATAGTTGAAGGATCTGCTGCAGTTAAGCTTCTGAGCGTGTCCAACTGACAGCAAGTGGGTTTTTTGTGACCATGTTAAACAAATAATCAGAGAGGTTTCTAGAAACTGCCTTTTATAAAGTCTACCTAGGTTAAGAATTTAATAACGTCATATATTTATATTAACAGACTATTTACATATTTCATTTGTTTTTCTTTAAAAACAAACCAAAAAAGAAATCCTCTTATGCTTCTGCATAATAAGGCAAAAAAAGTTTTTACATTATTATTAATTATTATTTTAATATATATCTGTAACTTCGGTTCCAAGTACCAAGGGAGGGCCAGGCAGGCCCTGAGTGGGGGCCTCACAGTGCGCTGGACAAAATGACCGTTTTTTCTCCATAAATAAGACAAAAGATCCTGGGGCTCTAGAGAGGGATCTGAGGCCTTTACATTGCAAATCTGAACTGAAGATAAAAAAGCAAAAGTTTCTCTTTTCTTTTTAAATGTCTAAAGAGCACAAAATTGAAAAAAATACAAATCTATTAAAAACACTTCTCACCTGTGGGAAAAGATGTACAAACTTGAATTCTCCTCCAGTAGCCTAATTTCAAGCTCAGAAAACAAAAGATCACCCCCAGCAAAGCTGTGGATGAAGCTCCCCGACTGTGCAGGCTTCGGGTGTTAAGCAAGGGTCACCCCAGGACTGACGGCGCTGTGCTTAGGTTCTAGAAACGTCCACGTAGAAAAGTTTACAGCAGTGCATTTGTGGAAGGGCCTCTGTACACGGGGCGCGGGGTCCCGCGGGGACTACCGCGCCTCCACCTCCTGGGGGTTGCGGGATGGGGAGTAGTCGCGCGCCTCGGGCCCATGGCCCCCAAGCGGCGTAGTCCTGCTCCGCGGCGGCGGCCCGGGGGGCGTGGGGGGCCCGCCCGCGGCCACCAGTGGGGGCGGCGCGCCCAGCGCGGCGGCGGCGGCAGCGGGCGGGGTCCGCGCCAGGAGCCCGTTGTGCAGCGCAGCGGCTGCGGGCCCGAGGCGCGGGTAGTGCAGGGCGCCCAGCGCGGGCAGGAGCGCGGCGCCGTCCAGGTGCGCGGCGGCGGCGGGCAGGTGCGGGCCCGCGCCCAGGTGCGTGGCCCGCGCGCGCTCCAGCTCCTCGCGGCGCGCCTCCCGTAGGCGCTCCGGGCTGTAGTCGTGTGGCTCGCGGTCGCGGTAGGGGCGCTCGGGGGGCTCGAAGAGGGCGGCGGGACCCGGGGCGGGGGTGGCGGCGGCGGCGGCGGGCAGGGCGCGCCGGGGCAGCTCCAGGCCGCGGTAGGCGTCGCGCAGGGGCTCCCATGTGAAGCCCAGGCGCTCGCGGGCCGCCGGGCTGGGCCCGAGCTGCAGGGGCGCAGGGGGCGCGCGCGGACGCTCGGGCGCTGGGTGCAGGCCGGCCCCTGGGGGCTCGGGCGCGTCGCTGTCTTCCCTGCGCTCCTCCTTGACCTTGACGTCGCCCTGGGGCCGCTCGGCCGGCGCTTCGGGCGGCTTCCCCGGCTCTCGGCCCAGGAGGCCCGCCAGGCGCAGGCTGTCGCCCAGAGCCGCCTTGCTGTAGGGAGATGGCGGGCGCGCGGCCAGCTTGGCGCCGTCCTCCTTGGCCGGAGAGCGGCTCTCCTTGACGCGGGGCTCGGCCTCGCGCTCAGCAGGGACCCCGGGCCGGCACGGTTCGCTCTGGCCGCGCAGCAGGAGGCTGCTGGCTGGGGGGCCCACGGGGGCTGCGGGCGAGGCCCGGCTCAGCAGGCGCGTCTTCTCCAGGAGGTCCCTGGGAACAAGGAAGACACCTTCACTCAGCCTATCGGCAGGAGGGGCTTCGTGGAACAGGGTGCCCGGAAGCAAGCTGTTTGCCACCAAGTTCCCACTTGTATGACCTCAAGGTCCTTGGGGGGGGGTCCCACACCCTCACAAGGCCCCACAATACCCCACGTCTCCCCTCCCCTCGACAAACAACTTGGAAACCAGTTTTGCAGCAGGACCCCAGAGCTCCCCACCCAGACCCAAGCTGCTACACCCCTGAGGCAGGACAGACCCTCAGTGGGGAACCTGGGCCCCAAGTTCACTCTGGGGATGGGACCCTGGAGTCCTGCATTGGCTCTGGCCGACCACAGCTCCCCTTCATGAGGCTCCATGGCCCTGTGCTTCTAAGCCCTTTACCCGAAGTCTGGGGGCAGAGATGAGGGCTCGGCCCCCAGGGCCTTGGCAGGGTACCGGCAACAGGAGGGGCGAGGCTGGGAGACCTCCTCTGCTCCTGTCCACTCCACCAGCCAGCCACAACTCAACCACCTCAGGTTCCAGACTCTGCTGCCGACTCTGGAATAGGACTCCCACCTCCCCTGCCCCAGCCCAGCCCTGCTGCCCGGGGGCAGCCGGGTTCAGCCCCACCCTCCCAGCCTGGGAACTCGCCCACAGGCGCCCCTCCCAGACCTGGCCCCACCTAGGGGGTGCCAATGGCTCTGCGAGCTCCCTGCAGAGGCCCCGCTGTGGTCAGTGAGCCGACCTTCCCTGCTGCAGCCTCCAGGGGTGGACCTGCTCTCTGCACAGCTCCTGCCCAAATCCTGCTCCATCAGGGGTTCTCCATGGGGGCTCTCTCTCTACTGGGCTTTCCCAGCCCTGAGAGTACAGCAAGGGGGATCTCCACACAGAGCTTGGATTGGCCCACACCCAGAGTTCTGCAAAGCCAACTGGAGCCCACAAGAGCAGGGAGGGGCACGCCACTCACCTCTCCTCCCTGCCCTTGTCCGGCTCTCGGTCGTGGTTGGTCAGGGCTGAGACCCGATCGGGGTCCACGGGCTTAGGCCATGGGGGTGGTGTGGGAAAGGATGGTGGCGCCCGGTGCAGTCGGTTCCAGGCCTCGTGGGGGCTGGGCAGGCCATGCAGCACAGAGCTCTCCTTGGGGGCAAAGATGCCGCTGCCCTGAGCTGAAGAAGGACGGGAATGAGGCCCGGACAGCTTCCCTGCCCCCACCGAGGGTGCCCTGTGGGGCTGCAGGGCTGCTGGGGAGAAGCACACCATTCCTGCATCCCAGGGAGGTGGCCGGAGGGTAACAGTCAGGGTCTAGCCCAAACCCACGCCAGGAGCCCGAGTGTGCGTGCATGTGGGTGAGCAGAGAGCAAGCTCGGTGGTCACTCACTCAGTGCGTGGCTCCCCAGGCCTCCGAAAGCGCTGCTGCCCAGGCTCCCCAGGCCCCCGAAGGTGCCTGGCCTGCTGAAAGGGTCTGTGGGGACAACCTGGGCTCAGGGCTCTGCACGGCTCATGCCAGGGCTCCCACCGGACTCCCCTCCCGTGACACCAGAACACGGCAGGTGCTCCTATACAGTCTGAGGGATGGCCTTCCTCTTGGGGTCACCTCCCCACCCACCTGCCTCCTCCCCCAGCCCTGAGGGCTGCAGAGGGCCAGCCAGCCTCCAGGGAGCGGAGAGCATACCTACCTGTCAGGTGACCGGTGGTCAGGAAGCTGCTGGGATGGGCTGAGGGTCCGAATGGGTTGGTGGTGGGATGGGCGGCACCTGTGGGGGCAGGTGGACGGGGGCCTCCTGTTTGTGGGTCATTCCCAGGGTGGGGACACCCCAGCTTCCTCTGGGGACCCGTCTACACCTCCCCCTGGAAGCTCACGAGGGAAGAGGGGAGAGAGGCAATGGCAGCAGGGACCCCAGAGGAGAAGGTGCCGAGAGAGCTGCCAAGGCTGTCCTGAAGACACTGGCCCCAGGGCTTCCAGCCAGAAGCTAAGAAGCCGTGTCCTAGTGGACGCACCTGCTCCCGCAATGTCCCCCAGCCACAGCCCACGGGGGTCACTATGTGGTCAGCTCCGCCACTCACCGGCGGGCCCACCCTGCCTCTGCTGGAGCCCAGCCCGCAGCACCTCCAGGGCGGCTGAGTTGGCCCTGAGAAGGGGCTGCAGGTCTGGGGGCGCTGGCCCTGCCACTACACACGCCCTTGGCTCAGGAGGGCGGATTCCCGGCACAGGCCAGGATGGGGCCGCACTCATCTCTGCAGCGTCCCCCAGCTTGGGGGACACCTGCTTGCTGGGGTGCCACCGGCGAGCCCCTCCACAGCACACATGCAGTTTCTCATCTCCGGGAGCTCCCCACCAGAAAGCTAGCCGCTCTCCTGAATCACTCACAGGACATCAAACTGGAAATTAGGAAATAAACAGCTTGCCATGGTGCTAGCGAAGACGTGTACCCGCGTGTGTGGGGGAATGCGTTACTCTAAGAGCACACGCAGTGAGCAAAAGCCAATGAGCTGACAGGCAAGCGTCCAGCTCGGGAGCTGGGAAGGGCGGCAGCATAGACATGGCAGGAGAGACACCCACCCCAGACCAGGGCAGGCAGCCGGCGTCCGTAAGCCTGGGGCCCGGTCTGGGGGGCGTGCTCTGGGCATATGTGGACGGCGCAGCAGGGCTGCGCTGTGCGTGGGCGGGGAGTCCAGGCTCCACGCAGCATAGGAAGCCTATGCCCACCGCCTGGGCCCCACGATGAATGCGGGTCCTGTGGACTCCACGGATTAAAGCCCAGATGGGAGGACCTCTGTTTTCTGAGGGACACCCCTCTGTCCGGAGGCCAGCCTGGGTGCCCTTGTCCACACCCAGCACCCCAGCCTGCTGACCGCATGTCTGGGTGGGAGGGGGCTGCAGGTGGAGGTGGGCATGCATGAAGATGGAGCAAGGCAGTCAGGGAGGGCTGAGAAGGTGGTGCCTGCAGGGCCCTGACTGCTGGGGAGGGGAGGAGCGGACCCCTCCAGAGGTGGGCCGTGCACAGCTGTGTGGGGTGCTCACAGTGTGGGCCCAGACGGCCGGCCCTGGAAGCACCTGCGTGTGAGGCTGGGAATTCGGGGCTGTTCTCCCCTTTCTTGGACAGCAGCGCCTGTGAACCTGACTCACTTGCGCTAACACTGGTTCACACGGAGCGCCTGCTTCTCTTCTGGGAGTCTGTGGTTTGGGTGTGTGCGGGCAGAGGAGCTATGTGACCCGCCCCCAGTAAAAACCCTGGGCGCTGGGTCTGTGAGCATCCCAGCGCCGCGGCACTTGGTGTGCGTCATCTCGGTTCCTTGCCGAGGAAATGGGGTGCGTCCTGGGCCTCCACAGGCCAGCCCTCAGCGGCCCTGCGCCCGGCTTCCTGCTGATCTCACCCCACGCGCCTTTCCCCTTTTGCCCATTCTGCTGCGTCCCTTCCCTGGGATGCATCTTAGCTGTGGGGGTTATGCTGAGTCCTGGAAGGGCTCCCCATGATCCTCGAAACTGGGGGAGGCCCGGGGTCCCCAGCATGGCAAGACTGTGCCAGGGCAGGCACATGGATTCTTGGGGGCTGTGCCAAAACCCCTCCTGGGAGACGGGCAGGCCAGGCGCAGGGGAGGGCACCCCTCAACCCCACTCAGGTGGGGGTGGGGGGACAGCAGAAGCGGAAGCTCCAGGGCAGAGGGGGCGCCCGGGGAGGGTACCACACACGGAGGCACAGAGGCGGGGGATGCCAGGGGGTGCCCCAGTGCATCTGGAGTTGTCCTGCTGGAGCGCCAGCCCAGGGAACAGGCTGGACCTCCCCTTTCCTTGTGCTCTGGACGGGGTGCCTTACCCGAGCCAGAGAAGAGGGGCCGGGCCAGGTCCTGCGGGTAGTGGAATCCGGCAAACACGCCCGGGGCAGGGGGTCTGCTGGACAAGTCCAGCTTGGCGCCCACCTCCAGCTTGTGGGGGTCCAGCTGCATCTGCTGAGAGGGACAGAGCACGTGCAGGGCCCGCCCGTCCTGCCAGGCGCTGTGGGTCATCCTACCTGCTGTGGTGGGAATGGGCCCTCATCCTGACCCAGGAGAGAGCCAGGTGCTGTCAGGACGCGTGATGGACAGAGGGGTGTCTCGTGCCTTCTGGGGCCTCTGAGAGCTGTGTTTACACTAAAGCACCTCAGTTCGGACATTACGCTTTCACTGGTAATACTTTACCGGTGGTAAGATTTTGTGAAACTGAGTTGAAAGAGTGGATTCCTATTACCTGTTGTCTAAAACTTGCTTAGAAGTTTCCAGTGACTGGATTTGGCATCGCTATTAGCATTTAAGTGTATTAAATAAGGACAAACAAGCCTGTGGCTCTGCTGTGATGGTCCCATGAGGCTAAGGGGCCGGGCTGGGTGCTCGCTGGTGCTGCCCACCTCTGGCGCCCTGCCCTGGCAGTGGGGGTCTCCAGCCCACAGGGGCCTCCCCCAGGGCTATACCTGAACATCTGCGGAGTGCAACAGTGCTTTGTCCTAAGGCCCTGTGGACTTCTCGCAGTGCACATTGGCGGGATCATTTCTGACAGCCGTGCACGGAGGTGCATGTGACCAGAGATAGCAGCAGAGGGTGTCAGGACCCTTCTGGGACGGGGGGCTGGTCCGGGTGACTAGACTGCCTCCACCCACCCTTCCCTGGCATCCCCAGCCCGCGGTGCGTCCCCAGAGCGCCCACCTGGCACCACCCTGCCCCCTTCAGTGTCCCCTGTTCACTGCTGAGCACCCAGGCACACACAGCAGGTGCTCAATAAGTGCTTGGAGGAAAGGTCGGGGGACAGAATCGAAGGTCACGCGGATGGCTCAAATGATGTTGGTAGGACTGGCACAGGGTCAGCTCATCCCAAACCCCTGCCTGGGGGCACCCTGGGTGACCCCCCCCCGCCACCCGGCCTCCTCCCCAGCCCTACCCCGTGTGCCCCCATGATGGGCACACAGTGAACGTCTGTCAGACGCGGCCCCGAAGGGGTGCGTCAGGACACCGTGTGGCACGCCGGCCCAGCCAGCAGGACACGTGACCGGCTCACCTTTATCTTCTGCTGATGGTGGTAGATCTGCCAGGCGATCTGCACGTGCACAGCACACCACTTCCCAGGTTTCTGTGACAGGGCGGGCCACACGCTCAGCCGCACAGTGGGGCCTCCTCCTTCTGCCCCCCTCAGCACCCCAGATTCCTGTTGTTGGGGGCGCCCCTGGGGCCATCCGGGAGGCACCCAGCGTCCTCCTCAGCCATGATCCTCCCTCCCAAGGGCACATGCACACACGCACAGACGTGTGCCTGCACACTCACCCTGACTGTGGTCCGGTATGGGTCGGACACCTGTCAGCAACAGAGAAGGAAGTGTGAGGTCCAGGCTCTGGGGGTGGCCATGCCCTGCCACCACCACAAGGGGGACTGGGCTGGCTGGGGTGACCCCAGGGAGGGAAGGATGGGCAGTGTGGCCACCTACCCCGGGGCCTTTCTGGAGGAGGGTGTGAACAGCACTGGCCCGGCCTGTTACCTCGATTGGGCTGGAAGTCTGGAGGGAGAGAACAGGACGTGACAGAGCTGCAGAGCCCGCGTCCCTGCACACTGCCACCTGGGGGGGGGGGGGCGGAGGGCTGGCTTCCCACATCCTCAGTACAAGAGTTTCTGCAGAGGTGGGAAGGGGCTCTTGACAAGGACATGCCTGGCTTAGGGGCCTGAGGCAGCCCTGCTCTGGGGAAGGTGAGAGCAGCAAGCCCAGTCCTCTCCCGGGCCTCCTGCGACATGGACGGCCCCGTGCTGGACACCCCACAGACCTCCCCTCTGCCCTGATGCTCTCCACGCCAACCTCGAGCACTCCCAGCTGAGGAATGAGGACGCGTGAAGCCTGACTCCCATTGTTCCCTGGTGCCCCCCCCCACTGCCTAGGCTGGGGGTCCTGCTGAGACCCTGCAGGGAGCACGTGAGCCCCCAGCCCCCTCCTGCCGTGGGGCTGCACAGCCACATCCCACCCGGCATGGCTGGCTCACACCAACACCAGGATTGCAACACACACAACTGCATGGCGGGGGCTCCCATGTGCCCTGAACCCCGTCCACCCCAGGAGCAGCTGGTACCTTGGGCTGAAAAGCACCCTGTAGGGACCCAAAGGGGCCTGGGTGTGGGAGCAGGGTGGGCAGTCCGGGGATGGCAGAAGAGAAAGACGGGAAAAACTGCAAGAGAAAGAGGGGGAGCGTTCCAGGGCCCCGGCTGGGAGCATGGACATCCTGGGTGGGGACGCTGGGCCTGGCCCCCTGCTCTACATGGAAGGGAACCTGACAAGGCTCTGGGCAGGCGCAGCCCCACCCTTTACCCGCGACCTCTAGCCCACCGGCCAGCCCGGTGACCACAGAGGGACACTCACGTTGGAATGTCGGAAGTAGGGGCTGTCCAGCTTGGGTGCGTACTTATCAAACTGGAAGGAAAAAAGCGGAGAGTGAGGCCTCCCGAGCCTGCCCACACCCTCCACTGGGCCCAGCACCCACGCCCCCGTTGGGCCAGGTGGAGGCCCAGACGGCTGTCCTGCTTCCTGCGGCTGGTGGTCTGCAGCCAGCCGTCCCCTGGGCTCCCTGAGGACACTGGCCCAATGCCCTGACCTGGCCCCTTGGGGCCCAGCTCTCAGACTGGGAGGGGCCCCTCCCTGTTCTAACGGTCCCACTGTGGGAGGTGCAAAGTGGCCCATGTGCACCATCCGACTGTACTGGCTGAGGCCCAGGGGGAGATACTGCAGCCATGATGAGGGGCATGGAGCCCAGAGCTGGTCGTCAAGCAGTGACATGTACCTAGGAGCCCAGGGACCTGGCCCTTCACAGACCAAAGCCTGGTGGCATAGACTCTGCCCCACACAGCAGCTGGCTCCAGAGACGAGGGCCCAGGACCCGGGGCCCATGGGATGGAGTCCTGGTCCCGCCCTCTCAGTCCTGTCTCCAGACCTGCTGACCTGGTGCTGACTGAGACGGTGAAAACCCCGTGTGGGTACGACTGGCCCCAAGGCCGTGCCAGCCGAGTGTGGACGTGGGGCACCCGCCCAAGCCCACAACAGGGAACCTCACGACAGGACCCAGAGAAGGACCAGAAGGAGGGGCCAGACGGCCAGACGGGGCGGCCTTGGCCGGCGTGCGTGCGGAGAGCGTCTGCGTGTGCCTGCTGTGTGTCCCGCCGCCCGGGCCGCCCCCCGCCCACCCGCATGGGGGGCCTACGCACCGGCGGGGGTGCGGCGGGCGGCAGGAGCGGCGTCGGGGGCAGCCCCGCGGGGAAGGGGGCAAATGTGTGTTGGTGCTGGTGTGTGTGCTGGTGTGTGTGTTGGTGCTGGTGGAACTCCGCCCGCAGCAGAGCCCCCGGGCCCAGGGGGGCGCCGGGCCGCTCAGCGCTCTGGACCAGAAAACGCGCGTTCAGCTCTTGCCTGAGCAGCTCGTGATCTACAAGAGAAAAAGAGAGAGAGACGGAGAGGCACGTCGGCCGCGGGCTCCGGGCGGGGCGAGGCGGATAGTCACCTGGCACTGGTTTCGGCAGGCCAAGCCGTGGTGGCCGCTCGCTAGGTGCGGGCCCCAGGGTGGAGGTAAGAGAGGTGCCTGTGACCAAGTACCAATCAGAATCCCCGAATGAGGCTGGCAATACATGATTGGCTGGCTGAATGAGATCAACAGGCTGGCATCTAAAGGCAAGAGAGAACACCGTGAGCCCCCGGTGCCCCCCAAGCCGGCCACAGGGGAGCCCTGCCCCCCCCCAGCCCAGCATCCTGGTCCCATCCCAGGGCACCAAGCTGCCCGGACCTGCGGTGGGCTGCTCAGGATTTTACAAAGAATGTGGAGACGAGACCCCTGGGAGAAATCTTCCACGACCTGATATTTGGCCTTGAAGGGCCACCTGCCAGAACCAAGCAGGAGGGAGAGGCCAGGCTGCTGTGGTTCACCTGGAGACCCCCTACCCCAGGACTCAGCCCTGCACGCCCTGTCGTCCCAGACACACTAGGGATGAGGGACTGCAAGGGTCACAGCAGGCCCTGGAAGCCTTTGTTGGCCTGGCAACGGAGCCGCTCCAGGCCCCCCTCCCCTTGACTAGGCCTGGCAAGGGCTCAGGATGGAGCAGCGGATGCGTCTGTTTCTGTGTGCACATGTGGGGCACCCATGCGCCTGCGTGCGTGTGCACAACCCAGGCCGACACCGGGCAGTGGGACCCCCTTGGGAAAGGCAGCCTGCGGGGGCCAGGGCCCCGCCATCAGCCCCTGGTGTCTGGGAGCAGGTGGGGGAGGCTCTGCCTCAGGAGCCCGTACCCCTTCCCCGGGGAGACCAAGTCCCTCCCACCTGCCCAGAGGTGAGGATCATTGTGCGGGGGTCGGCGACCCCGGCCCCAGCCAGCACCTACCGGCAGGGTGTCCTGGGATGACCAGGCTGTTGGCCGGCAGCGCCGGGGGCGGGGGCAGTGTCGGGGGGGCGGCGAACATGGCCGCCGCGTGGTGCTGGTGCTGGGCCTGCGAGCGGAGCGCCAAGTGTGAGGTAGACAGGTGGGGGCCCGGCCCGAGAGGCGACAGGGACGCGTGCTTCGCGAGCCCGAGGCTGGCGCTGCTGCCGGCGCCGCTGCTCCTGCTGCGGGGGGCGGGGCTCAGTGCCTGGGGGCGGGGCGTCCGCGCGGCCCCCGCCCCCGCCCCGCGCAGGCCCCTCCCCTCCCCACCTGAGGCTGTGCAGGCCGTTGTGCGCAGCCTGGCCTTGGCCGGCGAAGGCGCCCAGGGGCAGAGGCACGTGCGTCGGGAGCGGGGCGCGGGGCTGTGGGGGCGCGGGCGGCGGCTGCGGGGTGAGGCGGGGCAGGGCAGGGGCTTCCTTCTTGACCGGCGGGCTGGCCGGGGCGCCTGTCGCGGGGTCGGCGGGGGGCGCGGGGCTGCGCACCGTGGGCAGGAAGGGCGGCTCGGCGCTCAACTCGCGGCTGCGCTCCAGGCCCGAGACTTTGGGCGGCGCCCCGGCCTTGGCCTCGGCCTCCTCGCCCAGCGTGGGGCCTGCGGAGAGAGGGCCGGAGTGAGCTGGGCCTGACTCAGGACAGTGGCAGCGAGGTCACAGCCAGGGCTGAGCCCCCCACCACCCAGTCCACAGGGGCCAGGGCTGGGGAGGAGGGCTGCCGGCCCAGAGAGCTCGCACTTTCCGGAAGGGAGGCAAAGTGCAGCGCACGCTCGGCCCAAGCAGGGCATTGGTCCGAACCTGATGCCCACATGGACAGGCCCTTCCTGCCACTGCGCAGCACGCGCGCTAGTGGCCCGCGTTCTTTCCGAAACCACCCAGGTGACCCATGGCCTGAGCCCTCTTTGGGCCCATGACCTGGGGGAGACCTCCAGAGGACTGGCCTCGCTGGGACCTGGTGGGAAGAAGTTGCTGCCCGCCCCCCCAACTGCCGCCGTCCAGGTTGTCTCCCACCCTCGCCACACCCACCGTCCAGGCAGATCCCGCCGAGACTGCTCCCCTTAAACTGTGCATGTGCTCGTGACCTTGACTTCCTCCCTACTCATTCCAAACCCGCTTTTCTAAGCAGTGTCTCAGGTCACGTGCCCAGAGGTCAGGTGGGTCAGGAATCCCCAAAGCAGGCTAGGCAGCGGGCACGTGTCCAGGCCACAGGAGGCTTTGTCTCGAGCGGACCACGGCCCAGTTTCCCAGGAGTGGGAATCCAGGTTCCTGATTGCGGTCACCCCATTTGGGCTGCGGGCAGGGCAGATTTCGCGTCCTCCTGGGGCCCATGCAGGCACTTGCCGCGCTGAGTGGGGCGGAGAGCCTGCAGCTGCAAGGCCGTGGGACCCGGGCCGGCAGCGAGACCCAGAGGACTCTGCTGAATCTCTGGGACGTCTCCTCCCCTGGCAGAAACCGGTGGCAGCAGGAAATGGCTCCTTCTGCCTCCTCTCGGGTGACGCCTCCCGCTTTAACCAGCAGCCTGCATGTTTGCTCAGGGCCAGAACCGGGGAGGAGGCCACCCCCACTAGCACCACCACTGCCATGAGAACAGGGACTGAGGCCTGATGGCTCATGGCGCCATCTCTGCCCACCCGCTCACAGCTGCCAAGGGGTGCCAGCCTGGCACTCTGACCTCTCTCTCCCCCATCTTTGTGCCACCCCTTGCAAAGTGAGCACAGACCTGAGCAGACGTGAGGATGGGAAGAGGCAGGTGTGGGCTGGGCAGAGCTGGTGTGCGGCCAATGCCCTGGCCCTCCTGCAGCCCCTCCCCTCACTGGGGAGGCATGAGCACTACAAGTGGACACCCCTGCTAGAAGCCTCCCTGGGCACTGCAGAGCCCTGACTGGTTGCCCGAGCTCTGCCTACGCACGTGCGTGAGTGGACCTGGCAGTGGGCTGAACTGTGCCAAAAAGCCCTGTCCAAACTGTGGTCCTTAGAACCTGTGAATGTGACCTAATTTGGAAAAAGCGTCTTTGCAGATGTCATCAAGCTAAGGATATTGAGATGACACCAGTCTGGAATAAGGTGGGCCCTAAACCCAGTGATGGGCGTCCTTCTCAGACAAAAGGAGGGGACCATGGGAGGTGGGAAGGACACCCAAGAGGGAGAGGAAGGGAGGAACCTCCCCTAGAGTTTCTGGAGTGTGGCCTTGCCAACACCTTCATTTCAGACTTCTGGTCTCCAGACTGCTGAGAGGGTACGTGTCCATCCATTTTGTGACTTTTGTTGAAAAGGACACGGTTCTGTGTTACACTCTGTGTGAAACTCTCTCCCAAGCCCAGTCCAGCATCCCCTGCCCTGACTCTGTCTGGCATGTGTCGGCTTTGCAGAAATGCTTTGATCTGAGGACGAGTCTTCTCCACCTGAAGCACGGGGAGACCATGCCCTGCTCCCAGACCGGCAGGACGGGTCACTGTGGGCCCCCACCTGTCTGTGCTGCAAGGCTGTCGCGTCCAGTTCCATCTGGACAGAGCCTTCCAAGCAGGCCCCTTATCTGTGCTGGGTCCAGTGACCCTGGCAGGCTGGGTGACAATGGCCTCTCCTGGCCTTGGATGCTGGGGAATTCACTCTCTAGAGCAGTGCAGGCCAGGAGAGCTTTCTGGCACTATATGCCTGTGCTACCGTGTGGGGGCCGCCGGCCAGGGGGTGGGGCTGCTGTGCAGGGATCTAGTTCCTTCATGGCAACGTTAGCCATGTGTGCAGTGGTGGCCCTGGCAGCCAGCCTATACCGTGGCAGGGGTGCCTCAGCAGGTGCCAAACCACGAGCTGCCAGTTGTCCCCAGAGCACCTGACCCCATGAGCCTCGGGAGGGTCTGGGAACATGCCTTGCTAACAGTTCTGGGGAAGGGGCAGGAACCCCACTTTGGGAACCACTGCTCCATTGCTGGCCCTGCTCCTGACTTCTGCTTTCCTTGTAGCTTTTGCGGGGGCGGGGGGGGGGGGGCTGTAAATCACAGCATGTAACTCCTGCCTCAGGCTCTGCATCCAGAACCCGACCCATGATAGAGCCTAACCTGGAGCCCACGCTCTTGCCACAAAAGGCCCACTGCCCCTTTCCATGATGACTTCTGGGATGTGTCCTGTCCTTTCCTAGAGGTGAGGAGGTGAGGCCAAGGAACATGCTTACCTTTATCAGCTGCTGGGGCGAAGAGCTTCTCAGAGCCCACAGATGCCTGGAAAACAGACAGGAGGGTCAGAAACAGAGGGGATGAAGGGCCTGGGGTGAACTTGGCTCTTACCCTGCCCCCAGGACACAGGTCTGGGCAGGTTTTGTGCATGTGAGGTCTGCCCGGCCTGGCAGAATGTGTCCTCCTGTGTCCAGCTGCCACCCAGGAGGGTGACCATGCCCAGGCCTGGTGCAAGCATGTGGGCACACAGGTCACTCAGCCCCAGATCAGGGACTCAAGGATGCTCAGCAGAGACATGGGGGTTCAATGCGGCCCTGCCAGTGGGGGGCTGGCACCTGGGAACTCAGGTGCGTCTTGGCAGGGCCAGCCCCAGGAACCCGAGGACTCTGCTGGGCCTGGTGCCAGAGGACGGAGCAGAGCTTGGAACTGAACAGGCTGCAGGATAGCACCCACCACACTTTGGTCCAAGTCACAGGTCTGGGGAACCATGGCTGTGACGAGGCAGAGTGTCCAGAGCAGAGCATTCTGCCCCAAGTGGTTTCTGATGGACCTCACCTCTCAGCCTCTCTCCCGGGGAGACGCCCACATGCACGCAAGATGGCGCAATGTGAGGGTGAGGACGTGGTCCTGTGTGGAGGACTCTGCCACAGCTCACAGGAAGGAGCTCCGTAAGACTGCCCTTTTCTTGCTAGTTGATTTTTTAAAAAGATTTTATTTTTAAGTAAACTCTACAGCCAATGTAGGGCTTGAACTCACAACCCTGAAATCAAGAGTCGTACGCTCCACCAACCGAGCCAACCAGGCACCCCACTAGTTGACATTTTTTAAAAACAGCTTCACTGAGCTATAATTCACATGCCATACAATTCATCTCTCAAAGGTGTACAATTCAGTGGTTTTAGTGTCTTTGCAGCTGTGAGCAACTGTCACTTCAGTCAGGCTTAGGACATTTTCATCACCCCAAAATGAAACTGAGTTCTTCAGCCATCGCCCCAGCCCTCACATCCCCTGGCCCCAGGACCACTGCCTCTCATGTGTGCAGAGGCCCTATGCTGGACTTCCTGGTGGAAAGCGGTCAGTGGTTGCTGCTGGGCGGGCGGGAGGGTGGCGGGGAATGACCAGGCACCAAAGAGCATGGGGGCTCAGCCCGTGAGGACGGCCACTATTAAAGCCGGACAGCAGCAGGAGCCGGCTAGGATGCAGAGAAGCTGGGACTCTCGAGCACCATTGTGGTGCAGGTAAAAGGTGCAGCCACTGTGGACAACGGTCCAGAAGGTCCTCACGAGGTTGAATGTGGAAATACCACGTGATATAGCAATCCCACTCCTGGATACACACTCCCCAAAACTGAAAGCAGAGTCGCCAACAAATATTTGTACGCTAATAGGCACAGAAGTATTATTTACAGTAGCCAGTAAGTGGGAGTGGCCAGGTGTCCATCAGCAGGTGTATGGAAGAACAAAATGGTCCACACATGCAATGGATACCACTCAGCCTTAAAAAGAAATCCTGACACCTGCTACTATCTGGATGGACCTTGAGGACATGGTGCTGAAAGAGGCCAGAACCAGAAGGACAAACATTGGAGGATCCCACTTATCTGAGGAGTCAGATTCATACAGAGTAGAGGTGGTGCCAGGGGCTGGGGTGGGGGAGCCAGGGTTTAGTAGGGACAGTGTTGGTTTTCCAGGTGGAGTCCGGGGGTGGACGGAGGTGGACAGAGGCGGCGGCGGCAGCAAAACAGTGCGAAGGTGCTTAATGCTTGTTCACTGTGTGCTTAGAAATGGTTAGGATGGTAAGTTTTGTTGTGTCTCTTAGCACAATAAATACAAAATTAAGAGAAAACACGAGGGTGCTTTCTGGGGTGATGAAAGCGTTCTCTGACGGTGGTGGCGGAAACGTAGTCATATGCATCTGTCAGAGTGCATGACGCTGCACACTTGAAACAGGAGCATCTTACTGCATGTATGTTACGGCGCAGGAGTCCATTTTAAGATGCGCTCCTGACCCAGGATCAGACCCAGGCCCATGCATGACCCAGGCCGGACACTGCTAGTTGGTGGGAAAGTGAACGGTGTGTGACAGGAGCTGGCTGCTAGGAAAAGGGGAAGCCGCTCCCCGATCAGAGTAATTCCAGACTGATCAGTGATGTAAATATGAGAAACAGAACCATAAATGCAGGACAAAGCCTGTCACTGTAATACTTTGCGATCACCCTGGAACGGGATTAGCTTTTTCTAATCCCCAAAACCGGGACCAGGAAGAAAAGAGGGTGGTAATGCAGCCCCAGCCCGGTGCCCCAGGAGCCGGGCCGGAAGGGAGGCTGTGGCTCCTCATGCCCTGCGATCTCCAAGCGCTCACGGAGGCCCAGGGGAGGGGCCCCTGACAGGTGGACAAGACCCATGGTGGGCCTCCGAAGCAGGAAGCTCCAGGCGAGGGAGATGGGTGCAGACTCCACTTTCCCCGTGTCTGACTGCGTGTGGGCAGCAGTGCACGGAGGGGTCCTTCCTGCTGGCCTGCCAGACCGTGTGGGACCTCACCCGCCACCAGCTGGGCGGGACATGCTGCGCTCCCACGCAGGGGTGCCACGGCCGTGACGTCTTCTCTCCCAAGTTTATTTCCAGGACATTCTACATGGTGAGCAGTGGCTGTGAGAGTCCCTGGATTATCACCTCACCCCTAGGAGTCCCCATGGGGTGTCCACCTGAGCTGGGGGTCTGCAGGGGTGGGGCAGGGCGGGCTGTCAGCCCTGGTGGGGGAAGGGGGCACTGCAGCCCAGCCTGTGGCTCCAGACATGGCCAGCAGCGCCTGTCCCCGTCTGCCCCTCGGGGCCAGGCCCCTGGTCTGTTTGTCTGCAAAGTGACCAGGAGGACAGCTCACATGAGTTCACTCTATGTCAGGCACGGCCCCAGATCTGCCAGGAGCGATGACAACTGCACCCCTACGCTGTACCCTTGCCTGATGGCACAGGGGTCACCCACCCTCCCAGGGCCCGTCCAGAGACCCCAGGACCACACGGCAGCGCCCGAGTGACAGCTCTGTTATCATTACCTGGACTCATTAACATGCTCACAGATGAATTCTCCACAAAGCCAAGAGTCTCTTTTAAATCCAAATCAGAGGGGCGCCTGGGTGGCTCAGTCGGTTAAGCATCTGCCTTCTACTCAGGTCATGATCCCAGGGTCCTGGGATCGAGCCCCACGTCGGGCTTCCTGCTCAGCGGGGAGCCTGCTTCTCCCTCTGCCTCTGCCCCTCCTCCCCCACTTATGTTCATGCACTCTCTCTCTCTCTCTCTCTGTCAAATAAATAAATTAAAAAAAAGAAAAAAAATCCAAATCAGAACAGGTCACCCCCCGACTCAAGCACTCTAGTGTCTTCCCAGTGCCCCCAACTGCAATCTGTCCCCGATCCTGTGAGGCCCATGGGAGGCCCACCCTCCCCCCAGGCCCCTGCACCAGGGTACAGGTCTGAAGGTCTTTTCTTGCTTGGCCGCCTCTCAGCTGCCCTGGACGAGTGTGGGCACTGCCACCGATGAGAGGAGCTGCTGTGTGCCAGCCGTCTCCTCTAATCTCCTCTAACGAGGCAGCCCCTTAAGGTCTTCATCATCTGCCGCGCTGACAGACTCTCTGGGCCAACGGGACGGTGCTGTACCTGCGCAAGCAGCCTCAAGGGTCCCCAGCTCAGCGCCACGGCCAGAGGCTCCTTATCTCTCGGCAGAGCACACGAACGAGCTCAAGGCCCCGCCACCCCTGCTGCCATTCATTACCGTCCAGGAGTCTGGGGGGGAAAGGGAAGCTGGGGAGGGGGGCCCAAGCCCCAACCCCGTTCGAGCCCCCTGTTCTGACACGGCCATTCCCATCGGAGCAAGGCGGGATCAGAAAGGAACGCGGAGAGGCGGCCCTGAGAAATTCCTTGTGTTCTGTGGGGCACGACTCCTCTTGGTCCCAGCCTGGGGGGAGGGGGAGCAAGTTCACCTAAGGTTGCGCTGGTTCAGTTCAAGGCCTGGGGCTTGAGTAGGGGCCAGGAGGTGGCGCCCCAGACACTTGGAAATTCTAGGGGAACAGTGGAGGGGCTGGGGGGGGGTGTCTTCCCCACCACTCCTCACCCTGGATGCCAGCCTGGCAAAGGCAGGAGGGAAGGCATTCTCCCAAGTCCATCCAGTCCCCACCACCCCCAGTGCCACGGAGGGCCCAAGTTAAAGTTTGCTTGGGGAAGTTGAGGGACCTGTGTCCCTGCGGGGGTCCTGGGAAGGGCCCTGGGCAGGTTCCTGGCCCACAGTGAGAGGCCTGGACATCTGGCCAGGCACAGCCATGCCCACCTGGGAAGGCTCTGAACAGACGGGGCAGGCACCCTCAGACCCCTGGGGCCTGCGCCCGCGTGCCAGCCCCTTTCCCAGGGCACGCAAACAGACGCTCCTGCTGGAGCTCGCCCAGCACAGTCCCTCCGCTCCTTCCATTCCAGGGGGAGGGGTCTGGAGCTAGCCAGCAGACCCAAGGGGGGGTGGGCAGGCCCAGTGCGGCCACCAGACCTGTGCAAATAACTTCCCGAAGACCATTTACTGGATTGTGACCCAGGCAGCCACATCGTCTCTACACCTGGCAGTGAGCCAGCGTGGGGGCGGAAGAAAAGGGTCACTCGGGGAGAAAATACAGGTGGGAGGTGCCCGGGCTGCAGGTTCACGGTCTCGGTGGAGGGGGCACGCCCGGTAGGGAGAGTGTCACGGCCGGCACTAACTCCCCTAGGGTGCACAATCCCGGGCCGGGCGGAGGTCACAGCACGCTTTGTCTTCGAGGACCCGACCCGCGGGGCAGTCTCCGCTCAGACACGCGGCAGGCACAGCCTCCGCCGGCCGCGCCCCGCCCCAGACAAAGAACTCCAACTCCGGGCAGGTGAGCGCGGAGGGCGCCGGGAACCGGGGTGGCCGAGCCCCCGCCGGGGCGCAGACAAAAGCGCGCGTCCCCCACGACGCCCGGCCCCGCCTCCGCCACAGGCCCCCCCATTGCCCTGGCCAAGGCCCGGGACCCTCTGCAGGGATGCACCCCCGCCCGCCGGCCGCCACGTGGGCCGCGGGGGCGCAGCCGGAGAGACACCGGGTCTCCGCGCGCCTGGCTCCCGGGAGAGACGGGGTGGGCAGAGCGCCGGGGGCCTCTCCTGAGCCCCGCTCCTCTGGAGGGGGCGGTTGCTCTCTTGTCCCCGGCCCCCGAAGTCCCGAATCCCTCCCCGGAGCCACCAGCGCGCACTCACCGCGCGGGCGCCCCGGGTCTGACGGGCTCTGCAGGCAATTGCCGCTAGTCCTCGGGCCGGGGCCGGAGCCGGAGCCGGGTGGCATGGACGCGGGCGGCGGAGCGCGGGCCCCCACCACCTCTACCCGTCGAGGTGGCCCCTCTCCCGGCGCGCCCTGCCTAGCCGGAGCCCGGGCCGGGGACGCGCATGCGGGCCGCGCCGCCTCGGCGCGCTCTGGGCGGTTTTCGGGGCGCGCTGGGCCCCCGGCGCCGTCGGGCGCGGCGAGGGCCGGAGAAAGCGGCGGCGGCGGCGGCGGCGGGCGCACTGCTGGCGGGCGCGCAGGCGGCGGCGAGAGCGCGGGCGGGCGGGGCGGGGGCGGGGCGCGGGCAGGCCCGACTAATCCAGCCCCGAGGCGCGGATCTGCCCGCGCGGGGCCGCAGGCCGGTCGGAACCTGGATGTTCCCTCTCCGCCACGAGGTCAGCGCTCGCAGCGCCCGCTGTGCTGAGCTCTTCATGGGCCCGACCCCCTCCGACTCGCAACAAGTTATGCACGGCTCCTAAACCCAGTTTATAGAGGGGGAAACTGAGTCACCGAGCGGCGAGGAAAGATGACAGAGCTCGCACGTCCGTACGATGTAAGCCCCGCCCTCCCTGGTGCTCGGTTTCACCATCTGTGAAGCGCGGGTGCACAGTGGGGAACGGTCCAGTTACTGGAAGCGCAAACGGGTACTGCGGGGCACGCGCCGCTCGGCGGGCGAAAGCCCACT
Source organism: Eumetopias jubatus (assembly GCF_037043125.1). Taxonomy (NCBI): domain Eukaryota; kingdom Metazoa; phylum Chordata; class Mammalia; order Carnivora; family Otariidae; genus Eumetopias; species Eumetopias jubatus. Next base: position 93,420,758 of record NW_028274822.1, on the reverse strand, counting down.
GAAGATCCGGGCGAGCCACCGCCCCTTGCGAACGCCTACGTGTGCGGACACTGAGCCAGGCGCACCGGCAGCCCTTCCATTCCAGAGCGCACAGACGGGCTACAGCTTCCTATCATGAAACGCGCTGTGAGGCAATCCATGCAGAACACACGCTCGGGGGGCACCAGGAGGTCAGCTCTGGTGGGGCGTCCAGGGACCCCTGGCTTAGAAGCCCAGGTCAGAACCTGCAAACACCTGCCCCAGGCTGCAAGAATCAGTGGCTGGGTCCACGCTGGGGAGCGCGCTGCGTAGCCGTTCCAAGAGACCCATGGTTACGAGTTCCAGGATCCCATGGGCTGGCTAAATACACACGAATGGACACATTTGCATAGGACCCAGCTCATCTCCAAGGGTCCAGAAGAAACGGCTAAGCAGTGCCACTCGCGGTGGGGACCTGAAGTCCTTTTGTTCTGTTTGAATTATTTACCAAATACACGTATTCCCTTCTCCTGCCAAATTAACGCCGTTCCCCCCAAGTCCTGCCATAAAGACAGCAAACACCAGCTGCATGTCAGACATCAGGCTATATGCCCTGTGACTGTGAAATCGGTGGGCCCTCATGCCTGCATCCTCTGAGGACACCCCGTCACCCCCACTGTACTGATGAGAAAAGTGCAGGTAGAGACCCGAGGGGACCCGTCTGGGGTCCTGCAGCTGGTTTGTGGCAGAGCCAGGACGTGAATCCCGGAAGCAGGACTGTGGCTTCCGTGGGCTTAGTCAAGACATGCTGGGAAAATCGGGGGCTGGGGAGGAGTCTCTGCCTCACAGCGGGGTGTCTAGGCCTCCTCACCCGCCACACTGCACCCCACAGGGTTATGAGCTCCTGCACACAGCCCTGGCTCCAAGGCCTCTGGCGGCAAAGGGGAAAGATGTTCATGCAGTGGGGTGTCCCAGCAGCCTAAGAGCTCTGAACGATGTCATGCCCTCGTCCCAGGAGTCTGAGTAGTTACCCTACACGGCAGAGTGGAATTAAGGGTGCTAACCAGCTGACCTTGCTATGGGCAGATGACGGGGGGCAGTGTAATCACAGTCCTTACCAGTGGAAGGACATGGGAAGACACCTCTCTGCTGGCTGTGGACACAGGAAGGGCAAGGAGCTAGGAATGTGGGCATCTTTGGGAGCTGGAGGAGGCAGGGAAGGGGGACAAGCCTGGCCCCACCCTGACTTAAGACCGTGGAAACCAGAACACCAGAACTGTGAGATAACCAGTCTGTGTTGTCTGCAGCCACCAGTTTGCGGAAGTTGGCCACAGTGGCCACAGGAACCCCCACATCTGTATCCAGGACTCTGATGAGGGGATGGAGTGCAGAAAGACCAGCCCTTGGGGCACAGCAGGCTGCCCCCCAGCATGTTGGTGCACAAATGCCCAGCAGCAGGCCTGGGTCCCACTTACAGCCTCATGCGAGCCACTGGCAAACACACCGGGAGTCCCGCCAGACAAGTACAAATGAGGTGGGAGTACAGCAGTTGGACGGGCAAGGTGATCGCGTGCTGCTCTGAGCGGCAGTCAGGGAGGCCCTTCCAACCGGGGCCTCCAAGCAGACCAGGCTGAGGGGACCTCTGGGGAAGGGCCCTTCTTGGACGGCTAACAGCCAGTGCAAAGGTCCTGAGGCAGGAGCAACCTGGCAGGGCCTCAAGGGAGCTTGGGTGTTTGTGTTGAGCAAGAGGAAGTGGCTCCAGGTTTAGGCAGGAGAGAAACTCTTTAAGATCCTCTCTGTAGAATCCACCATAAGGCTGGGGGGGGGGGGAGCAATGGGCCTAGCTGGGAGCTGCTGGGATAAGCCGGGCGGCATGGTGGTGGGGCCTCTCCTGTGATGGAGATGGGGCTGTTCCAGTAGAGTGGCAGGGGGCCGTGGTTACAGGAGCTGGGAGCTCTGCAGGGGGAGGTTGGCCAGTGGCTGGCATGGGGCCCTGCTGTCCCCCTTGTCCACCATGGGCTTGACGCTGAGGCCTAGAGGGGCCTGCAGGGAAGGAGCAGGGGCAGGGGACGACAGTGGACGTGGGCCCTGGTGGAGTCGCAGCTCTGTCATTTCCTTGTGACTCTGGGCAGGTCCCAGCCTCCCGGGGGGAGATGTACACCAAGTCGGGTACGCCTCACTAACTGAGCTCTGAACCTTCAGGGCCCCCCAGGGGTGTGTTCTATTGTCGTGCCTCTTACAGAGGACAGACCCAGGCTGGTGGCCAGGCTGTACCCACTCCCCCAGCGGGCTGGAGACCCTACCCTTGGAAGAGCCAGTGGGGGTGGGGATAGCAGGTGGGGGCCGAGTGGTTCTGCTGGGCCAGTCTAGGCACCGGCAGGAGGCACCTGCAGACATGCCATCCAAGGGGGAGCAGCCCCAGCCCAGCCACATCACCGAGTGCCACCCGCCCACCGCAGCCCCAGACCCCAAGGGAAGCCCGTCTTCATGTCAAGCATGGCTCCCCAGGCCACCCTGAGGCCCTGACAGTCCTCGAGACAGCACCTCTGAGCCGGGCACTGCGTCCCCCTCCAGCTGGGGGAACCCAGGGCGGCCTGTCTCTGTGTTTAGAAAGGCAGGCAGCTGTGACATGGAAGGTCTGAAAAGGTGCGAAATCTGGAAGGGCACAGGGGGCAGACAAAGGGGGAGGAAGGCAGTGGCAGGGGGCACAGGGGCTTCCCAGGGAAACACGCACTCAACAGGGGATGTGGTACCTCTGTCTGCCGTCCCAGGCGGCACCGGGGGAGGTGCCTGCCCCCGCCCCCAGGCTGCCTCTCTGAGGGTAGGCAGAGGCAGTCTGCAGGTGAGGAGGGCCTGCGGCCGTGACGGAGCACCTGCTGAGACCGAGGTCAGGGCCCTGCGGGAGTGTGGCTGGGGCTCTCAGGGAGGGGGCCAGGGTGCTGGGCCTGAGTGCCCTCCCGTCCCTCACCGCCCAGCATGGGCCCTGCGCCTGGCCTTGGTTCTCCTGGCCGTGGTGGGAGAGTGGCCTCGCACGGAAGCTCCCCATGGGGGTGGCCTGGTGGGCTCCTCTGAGGCCAGGGCATGGGGGCAGGGTTCAGGGAGGGCCCTTGCTAACCGGCACCCAGTGCTGGGAGGGAAGCGAAGCCAGAAAGACCCACCCCACTAATGGGCTGACAGAGTGAAATCAGACCCTGCTCAAATGGCCAGCGCTGCCTCCTCACTGACCGGGAAATGCCAGCTCAGTGCAAAGCAGTCTAGATGCTGCCAAAGACGTGGATTTCACAGAATCAAGAAAACCCTGGGGCAAGCCTTGGAGGGAGGGTCCCACGGCACCGGGAGAGCAGTACCAGGACGCCGAGCTGAGCTAGAGGGCTCTGAAGGCCGCCGGCCCCAGGGGAGGAGGCCCCGGGCCATCTGCCGTCCTCGATGCCGTGACCGTGGCAGCCACGTGGCTCGTGCCGCCCAGGAGGTGGACATGAGCAGCACAGCGCAGCCTGACGCACTGGCGGAGTGGCGGCCCCAGAAGACATGTCCACCCGGAACCTCAGACTGTGACCGTATGTGGGATTAGGGTCTCTGCAGGGGTGACGAGCATAAGGATCTCAGGATGCCTGATTTCAGCTCGCCATAATCTCTGCGTCCAGCTCTGCGCTGGGTGTGGAGCCTGTCTGGGATTCTCTCTGCCCCTCCCTCTTGCGGGAGAGACAAGGATCTTGAAATGAAATCATCCTACATTAGGGTGGCCCTAAACCCAAGGACTCTGTCCCTCTAGGAGGAGCCACAGAGAAGCCACATGACAATGGCAGAGACGGGGGATGTGGCCACAAGCCAGGGACACCTGGACGAGGTGGATGAGGCAGGAAGGACCCTCCCCTCGAGGCCCCAGAACCACGGCAGAATATGTTCCTGTTGGGTAAGCGGCCTGACCTGCGCTAGAGTCCAGTGAGGCAGGGGTGTGGGGTGTCCTCAGCTGGAGTCCGAAGCAGAAGCCATGAGCCCACTGGGCTTTCTGGGGACAGGGCTGAGGGGTGCCCGTGAGTGTGCAGGTGTGTGCACACAGAGCATCCGTACATGTAACGGCACTGTACGGTGTGAACGCACGTGTGTGCGGGCCGGAAGGCATGTCTCCCTAAGGCTCCCGCAGCGGCCCAGTGCTCTAATGGAGGTGGCAGGCAGGCCTGGCTCTTCTGCCCTTCCCCTCTGGGGATGGGGAAGGGGTGGGGTGGGCCTGAGTGGGATAGTCACCCCAGGTCCTGTGGGGGCACCCCCAAGGGGCGGAGGCCTGTGGTGAGGCCAGGGTGGCTGTGGGGGCTTGGACCACCTGAGGCTGTGGCACTGAGCTGGTGGAGCAGGGAGGGAGGTGGGCACCTGGGCGCCGGGGGGGAGGGTGTCTCGACCCCCCACGGACCCCTGCCCCATCCACCCCACTCGTCTTCAGGCCCTCACTGCATCCGAGAGCTTATGTGTGTGCTCAGCCTACACCTGGCCCTGAAAGACCCTGGGGTTCCCACTGTGCCCCCACCTGCCCTGGAGGTAAGGACCACCCACCCACAAGCCTTCACCAGGCCTGGGAGCTTCCAGCCCAGCGAGGCCTAAGAGGTCTGCCGGGCAGGGGGGGTCTGAGGGTATGACCCCTCTGGGCACAGGGGGAGCAGCCCAACAGACGGACGGCCCCTCTGTAAGCCCCCCACCCCAGTCAGGCCTGGTACGACCTCCAGGGGGTGGGCATGGGGGCTGCTCAGCTAGCTCTGGAAGGGCCAAAGTGTGGTGGGCAGGAGGGACAGACAGCCCCCATCTGGGGTGTCACTGAGCTGGAAACGGGCAGTCAGTCCTGCCCTGCACGCAGGCCGTGTGACCCCAGCACCTCTGCTTCCTGCTGAACACAGCACCCCCCCCCCCACTTCCTGTCCCTGCAGAGCGTCGACATCTGCCCCGGCCGGCTCCAGCTGGGGCTGTGTGCACCCATGGAGGCAAGGCCATGGGAACACACTCTCGAGGGGGAGGGGGAGGCTGGCCCAGATCAGTGGGGCCCCGAGGTGCCCTGCGGCGACAGGATCCCAGCACCGGGGCCACCCATTGTCCTCTCCAGCCTGCCGTCCCCAGGCTCCGTTTCACTCAGGCTCCTGTGAGGTGAGTGTTGGTCACTTGCAGCCCAAAGCATCCTGGTCTCTCTCACCTCCCTCACCATGACCTGCTTCCTCTGGGCCCCTGGTCCTAGAAAGCACTGTCCACCGTGTGCCGTGGCCTGAGGCCCGGGCATTATCCCCTCGCCGCTACAGCAGAACAGTGGTCCCGACATCCATGTCCAAATCCTCAGAACCTGAGAATATGTCCATCACCCTAAGGGGCCCAGGGATTTTCAGTTATGCTGAAGGAGCTGGTGAGGAGGTGGTGAGCCTGGAGGGCCCCAGTGGACCCGATGTGACCATAAGCGTCCTTACAAGAGGGAAGAGGAAGGTCAGGGTCAGAGCCCAGGAAGCTGGAAAGGTTAGGGCTAGTGTTCTCCCTGGAGCCTCCCGAAGGAACCAGCGAGGCTGATACCTTGATTTGGGCCCCGTGACACCCATTTCAGACTCATGACCTCCAGAACTATAAAACTTGAACTGTTTTAAGCCACCGAGTTTGTGACAATTTATCACAGCAGGTGCTAATCCCAGCCCCCCACCCCTGTACCCCTCTGCTGGGATGCCACAGCCTGGGGAGCCTTGCTCAGCTACCACTCTGGAGGGTTATCTGGGGCCAGGTGAGCTGATGGTCCTCACTGGACCCACCTGCCATACCCAGTGCCTATCTGGACCCTTGGCATGCAACAGTCCGAGGCCCTGCCTTGGACAGACCCATGGGAAGACACCGTCTGGGCTCAGCAACCCTAGGCCAAAGCGCATGGCTCAGAGGGTGGCTGGCTTCATTGCCCCCACACGCCCACAAGGCTTTCCCTGCACCTGGCCTGTACCCCTCTAAGGAGCTCCCTGCACCATTGTCCCCACAACAACTGACCTGCAGAGGCAGGCTATCGGGTGAGGGGACAAGAGAGCCCCCCACAGACTTCTGAGCAGGTGTTCCCAGGAGTGGGTCCAGGAGAGACACGTGGGGGAAGCCCACTGAGCAGGGAGTTCCTGCAGGGATCGGGTGCAGGGCACATCCTCAGAAGGCCCCAGCCTCCTAGGACACACACTGGGCGCTGCCCTGGCATCAGCCCTCCTTGACCCCGGATCCTACATGGTCCAGCAACTGAAGGGTTACTGGCTGGAGGGCAGGGAGCTCCAGCCCTGGGCTGCCGTGTGGTCTGCTGTGCCCTCTCCTCGCAGGTCACAGGGATCTAGGAGGTGGACCTCTCATTTCAGAGAGAAAACAGGTGCGGGGAGGACCCCAGTCAGGCATCAGGGAGCCTGGGCCCGAGTGTGTATCCACTGTAGGCAGGGCACGGACAGGGCAAGGATGGCCCAGGGAGGAGCGACTGCCCACTCACCTTTCAAGCAGCCCCAAACCTGCTTCCTAGGGTCCAGATGCTCACCCCAGTGCCTGGCGTTCTCACCTCCACCCCAGACCACAGGCCCCCCAGGACCCCCATTTAGCAGAGAGGAAAGTGAAGCCCAGAGGGTATGGGCTGGCCATGGAAGTGTGCTGGTGCCCACGAGGGACCCCAGCCCCTCCTGGCTGGCCAGCTGCCTGCCGGCCCCGTTCCTGTTCCTGCTGCTTGGGAGCCGGCAGAGGCCCAGTGCTGGGGGTTCGTCCTCACAGGGGATCTGACAGACGGGCCAGCCAGACCCACATCCCTTGAGAGAGCGCAGTGGCCACAGGCAGCGAGCAGGAGGACTAGCCCACCAGCCACCTGGTCGGGCCACTGGGGCAGACGGCAGCCAATCCAGGCCCAGGAGGCTGCCTAACGAGCCCCACACAATCTTTCCCCCCATATTTTCCCAATAAAAAAGCAGTTAGACACCAACCACAGCCTCGCGGAGGGGCCATCTGGCTGCCTGGCTCCCAAGCCTACTGGCAGCGTGGATGCCTTCCCCACCAGCAGCCGGTGCCCAGGGCAGGGCTGGGGGGTGGGCGGGCCAGGCTGGGGGGCTTGCAGAGCCAGCATGGGGCGCCCACGGGGTGGAGCCTGCTCTTTCATGAGGGGCGGTGACAGAGGTCTTCCTGTCTGTCTGTCTGTCTGCACACCGGCCTCCGGGGCGGCTGCAGGGTAGACAGAGACTCTGCTGGTCTCCGTGTGCCCATGTCTTGGATGTGGACCGTCCCCAGTGTGTCAGAGCCCAAAGCCAGTGGGCGAGGGGTGGGTGGGCTGGCGAGAGCCTACAGACGCTGCAGGTGCATCTGACCTCAGACCCTAGCAGGTCTGGGAGGAGCGCACTGGCTGGAAGAGGGGGCCTGGGTCTTCCTGCTGCCCTGTCCGGGGGGAGGCCTCCCTGGGGACGGCCTGCCTGCCACAATTTCCCCAGCGCCCAGACCCAGGGCCCTGAGCTGCCCAACCTGCACGTCCAGCTGCCTCACCACAGGCCCAGAGCAGCCCTGCTGTCTCCAGCCCACTGCGCAGCCAGGAGCGGGGCAAGGGGAGCTCCTTCCACCTCTGTGTAGCACACGGTGCCCCCGGGCTGAGTGAGGGTCTGGGAGACACCCTGTGGCCAGGCCCCAGGGGAGGGCGTGCTGCAGGGGGACGGGCCCCAGGGGAGGGTGTGCTGTGGGGGGATGGGCCCCAGGGGAGGGTGTGCTGCGGGGGGACGGTGGCCGGGCCCCAGGGGAGGGCGTGCTGCAGGGAGACGGGCCCCAGGGGAGGGCGTGCTGCGGGGGGGACGGGCCCCAGGGGAGGGCGTGCTGCAGGGAGACGGGCCCCAGGGGAGGGTGTGCTGCGGGGGGATGCCTCTTTCTCCCATTCCCATGTTTTTTCAGCTCTATAAAATCAGGGCTTTTGCCATCCTGCAAATGCTTGGAGACACGTGGCCTTCCTCCCCTGAGCAGCTCCTTCTGGAAGGGGCAAAAGACCTCACCTGGCTGTGTCCCTGGAGAAAGGTGGTGAGGAGCTGCAGAGGGCAGAGGCTCCTGGGGGGGGGGGGCCGGCCCATGGCAGGTCAGTTGGACTGGGGTGGGGGAGGACAGGAAGGGTGGCGGCTCTGGATGAGCGGGCACTGCACCCCTTGGAGAGGCACCTGCTTCCTGATGGGCTGGGAGGAAGGCCTGGAACCCAGCCTGGCTAGAGGGAGGCAGCAGAACTCAGGTCTCTCTTGCTGTCCAACCTCACATGGTGTGTAATTAGCGTCCCCATGCAGCCCGGAGGGACAGGGACCTCTTGGGATAGCGGTTCCCCACTGCACTTGGAACAAACCTGAGCTTCCTGCTATGGTTTACATAATGTGGCCTCTCTGAACGCATGCTCTCTCCCTCTGCTCTGGCCCCCACGGGACATTTTGCACCAACATTCTCCCTGGCTCGCCGCACAGGTGATCACTCATTCTGCATGATCAGTGGTGTGGGGAGGTGAGATGCAGATGAGGTGGCTGGTGCTACAGCTGCCTTCATGGACCAAGGGGGTGAGGGAGGCAGCTATATACCAAGGACGGCCAAGCAGAGACAGGAGCCTGATGACCACACACAGGCCATGCCAGCCTGGAGGGCCCACACCTAGGCTTCTAGGTGAGAAATACAAACCCTCTATTAAGCCACTGCTAACTCCAGTTTCCACTACAGCAGTCAAATGCAGGTTCTAACCAATGCGAGGCCGTGTGGGAGAGAGCTGGTGTCTGTGCCTTGGAAGGCAGGACTGAGGGCTGGGAGTTGACTGTGCAGGCAGGATGGGTCTCTGCATCTGGCGCAGGCAGACTTGTGAGCCTATGAGCAGAGAGGTTATGTGTGCCCAGATGAGAGGCACAGAGGGCCGGGGGGAGGGGGCAGCCCAGGCAGCCACGTAGAGCCTGGTGAGGCACCATGACCCAGCCAGTGCTGACCAGGCACGACCCATCCGTGGTGGTTGGCAAATTATCCGGCAGGGAGCCCTTGCCCCAGGCAGCCTCTCCGGGAAGCCCTGACACCTCCCCACAATCACGCAGCTTTGGGGCTCAGGCCGAGTGCCAACCTGGCCAGCCCATGCTGACCCATGGTCAGTTGCATGGGGTCTCAGCCTGGCCTCTGGCCTCCATCCCAAGCTGCCCAGAGATACACCCCAGTGTTGCAGAAGACCCAGGTACTCCTGGGAGGGCAAACCTGGGTGACCAGGGAGGAAGCCTATGCCCTTTCCTGGCTCTCCAGCCCAGGGGCTTTCTGGAGCACCATCCGGCTCTATCCACCCACAAACAGGAGCCGCCTGTGGCTTACTCACTCCGTATTAACTGACTCAGAGCTCACTGTGGCTCAGAAGACGTGTCTCCATCTCCCATGGAACAGGTGGGGACACTGGGGCATGGAGGCGATTCTGCTTTCTCCTCTGACCCTGGCCTCATTGAAGCTGGGGATTGGGGGGGCCTGGCCTCCCACCTGCCCTGCGATGGAGCTGGGCCACCCCATCACCCGTGTAGGCCACTCACTGTGGCCACGGCCGGGGCCCAGCACACAGGTGTGGGGGAAGGCTGACTCTGGCCACAGCCTTCCTTCCCAGGATCCACAGTCACAAGCCCCAGTGGCAGCCTGAAGGGGGGGGCTGGGCCAAGTGGCTGCACCTGGCACAGCAGAGGAGTGAGCCCCAACAGAGACCCTAGCCAGTCCCTCCAGTCAGGGGGCTCTGCGACTCAGACTCTGGCCCTCCTAAGTCTCCAGGGCAGGGGCTCTTCCCTTGGGCTGCACAAGGAATTGCCAGAAAAAAACCAGAATCATGAGTTCGAGACCCTGCCCTGCACCCATCCAGACTGAGCTCTGCTGCTCACACCCTCCCAACTGCACCTGCTCCCCCTTGTCCCTCGGCTGGGCTGGGCGGGGCCCCAAGCGTTGCTCAGGACTGGCCTGTGGGCTCCCCGCTCAGCGTGAGTGCAGAGGAGGCCATGGCTACAGCCCCTGCTAGCCCCTGGTGGTGGCCTGCCACCTGGTCCAGGGCATCAATGGCCGTGCCAGAAGTGACCTCTCGTTCCTGGGGCACAGTCAGAGCTGCACCCTGCTGCCTGCCCTTTCCGTGCCCCCGTCTCTACCACCCAGAGTCCCCACTCTGATAGCAGGGGTGGCCTCAGAGGTAGAGGGACAAAAAGACCAGGGCCAGCAATGAGCAAGGGGCCAGGCTGCGCTGGGCCCCAGAGGCCCCTGGAGGGCTGGGGTCAACCCTTTGGCTGCCCGAGAGAAGGGGGGAGCAGGTTCTGGGTGCGGCGCGACCTGGCGGCTGAGTCAGGACTCTGACACCCGGAAGGAACCCGCTTGCGGGTAGCAGCCTGGTTTCTTCTGTGGAAGATAGGCCAGGGGCCCTGGATGGGGCAGCCAGCGGTCTCAGGCCTCAGAAACCCCTCCTCTGAACCCCACTCAGAGCACCCTGTCTTCAGAGAGCGCTTCCTGCAAGGTGGTGTCAGATAAAGGAGGTGCCGGAGGCGAGGTGTCAGCTCAGCACCTTCCTGAGGCCCTTCATCTAATTCATTAGAGAGACTGAGGAACGACCACTCTGCACAGGTGCCTGGGTGGGGGGGCTGAGCTGCTCTGCCCCAGGACCCAGACAGCAGTTCATTCCCAGCTGCCCGCCCTCCAGCCACCTTCCCCAAATGGTCCAGACCCCGCTAAAGACCCCAGGCAGGACTTCTGGGCCAGCTCGCCTTGCACACCGGGGGCTCCTCACCCATCCACACCACTGCTCTCCCCACCACGGATGACTCCCGGCCCTTCCTGCCCCCCCCCCCCCCCAGGCTCCGAGGCTGATCACCCGGACTCCGGGCATCCTCCGCAACCCTGTCTTTCCATGCTTGCTCATATACGTCTGCCGAGAGGGGCCGTCCGCCTGTCCACACCTTGGACAACACCTGCCCAACGCAGGCCAGGACACAGCAGGTGAGCAAGAAGCACGGTCATGCATGCACAGACCTCCCGATGGCACTTCGCTCCGTTTCACAAAACTGGCCTAGAAGCCAGTGTGCAGCGGACCCGCCTCCAGACGAGCATGGGGGAACATGCTGTCCTCTGGCCTGGACACTCGGCACCTCCCCTCGGCATGCTCATCGCCTGCAGCCTCACCACCAGCTACCACCCTTTCCAGCTACGCGGGTCCCATATCCCAGAGGACTCTGGGGGCCAGCTGTGTGAGCTCGGGTAGGCTCCTCTTTTGGGGTCCCTGGATATGTCGGGGGGGTCACAGTTCCTGCCTCCCCCGGGGCCTCAGGACAAGCAGAGAGTGAGTGCCAGGCCTGGGCCTGGCCGTCTCACTCTGCCGCTTCTCAGGGTCTTCGCCCCTGCTGCAGTTCGCCTCCACGAAGCTCAGCACACAGTAGGTGCCCCACAGTCAGCTGCTGGGCTGTGAGCTCGGGGCGGCCTCTTCCCTGCTCCCCACAGGACACACAGGGGCCAGCAGATGACCAGGACCAAGGGCCCCAAGGAGGCCTGTGCTGCGGTTTTTCCTGAGCTGAACCCTCCAAGTGCATAAATCCTGAGTTAACGGGAACTGCTGAAAAGGAGGGTAATTAGGAGGAGCTAACACATTGCTGCTATTAGCGGAAGTCGGTTCTCTGGTGATGTTCACGGCCCCAGCCTGGAAAGTGGGGGGCTTACCGAGAGTATGGCCCCGCTCTGCCCACAGTGCCCCCCATCCCAGGGAGCCCTGGCGGAGACGGGGCCTGGACATGTGGGGAGGCCACCTGTCCTGCAGCCCCGTAGGTGGGGGTCTCGGGAGGAGGTGTGGGGGGCTTACCTTGTCGTCCCCTTCACTCTCGCTGTCACACTGCAGGGGAGAGAGAGGAGAGTCAGCGCCCCATCGCACCCCGTGGCAGGGCAGGGGTTGTGGGAGGGGCCTCGCGGGTGAGAGGGCCTTGGGGGGCCTGGGAGGGATCTGGAGTTTGGAGTGCCAGCGAGGCGCTCGGTGAAGGGCTCTGGGGGCGGGCCAGGCAGAGGTGAGGCAAAGAAGCATGCTCAGCCAGGCAGGTGCATCCGCCCCAGGACAGGCACCGGGGCCCAGAGCGAGCCATGAAGCCTGCCTCCTCACCCCAGGCTACGCTAGGGGCAGCGTCACCCCGTCTTGGGACAGCTGCTACCCTGTGACCCCCTCAGGCCTTCTCCCACATGCGACTCTCCAGGCGGGGGTCCAGGTGACAGGTGAGGAGCTCGCACTCCTGGGCGGTGGGCACTGATGGGGGCCCAGGGTAGGATCAAGGATGCCCTCTGGGCAGGGACATGGAAGCCCAGCCTCAGCAGCCCCAGCTCTACTGAAGGGGCAGAGGGGGGCTTGGATCCCTTGGACAGACGAGGGGGTCAGCCCAGGCCTGTGGCCACAGGCACTGCCTACAGGGAGGGTCGCCTCGCGTGCCCCTGCAGCCTGGGTATAAGCCACTTGACGTGCTTGCTCAGCTGGTTAGAGAAAGGTTGGTAATCGTGCAAACAAATCTTTGTTTTCCATCTTCAGTAGGCAGAGCTTTAAAAAGAAAAGACTGCTTTTCTAGAAACCACGGCAATTTTCCCCTAAAAGAATATAAAGAAAAATAATCCCTTCCTAGGAACCACAATTACAACATGTCGTGTCAAATGAATTCTGCCGCTGAAAATAAATCTCCTGGGCCACATGTGAGGGTGACAGGCCCCCGTCAGCTGTGCACCTTGCTGTCTGTGTGGTGTCCTCCAGTTGGTCAGCGCAGGGAGGGGGTGCTCTGCCCTTGGCGCCCCAGGGGGAGGGATGGGGTGCACTTGATGGCAAAGTTCACAGGGTTGTCCAGATGGGCCCCGTGCTTTACCAGCCACCCACTGCAGCTGGGAGTGACCCTGGGGGATGGGCATGTGTGGGGGGGTTCTTCTGAGGCTAAAAGCGTCCCACCCCCAAAGCCCTGCAGACCCCCTGCAGGGCCTGGACAGAGACCTCCAGGGTTGTGTCCCTGCACAGATGGCAGAAGGGATGCATGGGCCCAGTGCCCCGGCTGCACAGTGACAAGAAGCCAGGTCAGTCCTTCACGAGCAGCTCTGGGGGCCAGGGAGAGGGCAGAGTGGCTAAAATGCAGGAGGAGGTGCACCCCGAGGCAAGGAGGGGAGTGTGCAAGACGCGACTGGAGAGGTGAGGGGCTGGGACACACCGGAACACAGGCAGTGTCATCATCCTGCGGAGCTGGGACTGCACTCTGGCACGCCGGGGGCTCAGTGCTGGCAGAGAAGGGCTGGGGGCCGGGGGGTTGTGGCCCATGGGGGCCAAGAGCCCTTCTGACTAGGCTGCTGCTGGAGCTGCCAGAGGCCCCCAGCCGGGCCTCTTCCTGCTCGATTAGCAGCACTGAGCCCTTGCCTTGGAAACCACAGTCCCATCAAACCGCCAGGAGGGTTGGGCCTTGTGTGTGCACGCGGCAGGACTGCAGCTTGGGCGCCTGGAACCCCCCAGGCTGGGCTGTTTCACACCTCTCCCCACAGCTTTTGGTGTCACAGCGAGAGCTTAATGACCCGACACTCAAGGAGGGGTGAGAGTGCTTTCCAGTGAGCGTGCATGGATCCTATAATTAACCAAACAGCACATCCTTGTCAGCCAGCACAGGCCACGTCGTAAATGAATTCACGTTATTAAGTCCTACTGAATTAATGTTTAACTGCAATAGAGTCGGAACTGAATGAGGCAATTAATCAGGGCAAGGAGGGAAAAAGAGCCACGTCTGTCTTGCAGGAGTTGCTTGAGCGAGGTGACCTTCATGGAGTCGAGCTGGGCTGGGTGGCCCTGGTGGGTGTAACCCTGGTGTGTGGGGGTGCTCCAAGCAGGGAGCCCATGGGGCAGAGGACAGGCTCTAGGCCCCGAGGGGATGTGCTAGCTATGGTGGGGAGGCTAAAACGTGGCCAACTGGAGCAGACGTCCACCAGGATGCTGTGCTGCTACCCACATCAGGCAGTCCTGGGCAAGCCCCTTGACCACTCCATGCCTCAGTTTACGCTTCTGTAAAACACAGACAACAACTTGTCTACAGGGTTGTTGTGCAGCTTCAATGAGTGAATAATATATGCAAAGCACTAGGACAGTGCTGGGTATGTACTCAGCATAATATATATCATGGTGATCACTCCATCACCATCGCTGCCACCATCACCATCCTCACCATCACCACCATCCTCACCATCACCATCATCACCATCCTCACCATCACCACCATCCTCACCATCACCATCATCACCATCCTCACCATCACCATCATCACCATCACCGCCATCCTCACCATCACCATGATCACCATGATCACCAGCACCATCCTCACCATCCTCACCACCACCATCATCATCACCATCATCCTCACCACAATCCTCATCATCACCATCATCATCCTCACCACCATCACCACCACCATCATCATCACCATCACCATCATCCTCACCATCATCACCATCACCATCATCACCATCATCACCACCATCACCACCATCACCATCATCATCATCACCACCATCATCACCATCATCACCATCACCACCATCATCATCATCATCACCATCACCATCATCATCATCATCACCATCATCATCACCATCCTCACCATCATCATCACCATCATCATCACATCACCATAATCATCACCATCATCATCACTACTATCATCACCATCATGACCACCATCACCACCATCATCATCATCACCATCACCATCATCATCATCATCACCATCATCATCACCATCCTCACCATCACATCACCATCATCATCACATCACCATAATCATCACCATCATCATCACTACTATCATCACCATCATGACCACCATCACCACCATCATCATCTTCACCATCATTACATCTCAGCCTCTTCCCTTAGATCACCTGAACAACTCTTGGAGGCATCTAGACCCCCACAGGGTCTAGACACAGACACCTCTCACTGACAGTGCCCTGCTCCCCCAGGAGCACCTGCACAGGAGGTCTGGGGAACTTGGCCTCCATCCCTGGGCCTCTTCCAGAAACCTGGGCAGCCACTTGCTTGGGTGGGGGCAGCTTGTCACCCTCCAGAATTGGGAGACACAAATCAACACAGTCACTGAGCAGCAACAGAAATGGACCTTTTTCTTCTCTCAGTGTGAACGTTAATTACTGCTTCACAGTGGAGTTTAGTGGAGGTTGCCTGTCTCCCATTTCTCTAACAAAGGCATGAAAAATTCTTGGGCAGGGAGACCTTGACACTGAGTCCACTTCTCCCATCAGATGCTCTAGCACCTGGGCCTGGGCCTGGCTCGGAGGTGCCCATGGAGAGTGGGGAGAGAGGCAGGGAGCAGGGACAGGGTCCCTCCTGCTCACTGTGGGGGCCCCCTCATGCCATGGAGACAGAGAGGGCTTAGAGACTGCCCTCGGCCCTGCCGTGGAGAAAGATACTGAAAGCCACCCCTAGCTCTGCTTCTGCCTCCCCCCAGCTTCCCACTCAGGTGACCGCTCGATCCAGGGGTCAGAGAGGGTTGAGGGGTGGTACATGGCCTGGTGCTCTGGCCTTGGGCCAGGTTTCTGCTCTTGCTGCAGCACACGGTCTGGGATGCTACCTACAGAGGTCCTGCTTACAGAACTGCCCAGGGACCAAGGAGGACCTGACTTCTCACCAGCTTGAGACTCACTCTTGAAGGGCACTGCTGCCTGCAAAGGCCCGAGCAGCTGCAAACCAAAAAAAATCAGCAGGGTCCATGTGTGGGTGGAAGGCCATGGAACATTCTATGCAACCCACTTGAGCGTGGGGGCAGAAAGGTCTGAGCAGCTAGAGTCAGTGCTGAGTCCACACTCTGGGCTGCCTTGGGGACACCCAGGGAATTTCAGGAGGCACAAATCCTTGATGTGGGCTGTCTTCATTGGGCTTGTTCTCATGACTCGTGCCTGTGCATGCAAACCCAGCTGGCCTGTCGTGTATGTGCATGTTCTGAGACATGTCAAGGTGTGCTCTGAGGCCTGTCTCATGTGAGCACCTGGGCATCCTGCCCAATGGGTACTCTACCCCAGGGTGTCCTGCCAAGTGTCCCAATGTGCACATGGCATGTGTGCACCCAGGTGACCTAACACAGGGCCACTTGTCCTTAAGCATGTGGCCGAGGAGCACTGGCCATGCTCAAAGGACACGTCTGTGCTTCCCGTGGCCCCTTGTGGGTCCCATCAGCTCCAGCTTAGTAAACATTCTGCTCATTGGTGCTGCCTTGGAAGAACTTTGGGGAACAGAGTGGCTGCCTTGCCTGCCGACATGGGTATCCGTCTGCCTCCAGAGAGAAGGGCACAAGGTGCTCACCTTCTATCCTGCTGCAAACGCTCCACTGGGATGTACAACACCTGCCCCATTAAGCAATTCAGCTAAAGAAGGAGCTGTGAACAGACTGTAGGAGGCCCAGGCTGGGAGCCACCTCCCATCACCTATGGTCTGGAGTCGGGGTGAAAAGGCCATTTTTCATCCTTGTTGGCACACCCCAGCCACGTACGTGAGCGCCACAGATGTTGGGCAGTGATGCGGGACCTCATGGGCAGGGGTGCCAGGAGCAGGGTGGGGGCTGCGGTCTGGTCTGTGCCTGGGGCGGCCATGGGATCAGCTGGGTGACTGTGTCTGAAGCGCTGGGCCACGGCTGCAAGGGCGGGGTGCACCGCACAGAGGGGAGCCGTGCCTGCCAGCGCTCACCAGGGTATTAGCCTACTTCACAGACAAGAAAGTAGAGGCCTGGGGCGCCTGGGCAGCTCAGTCGGTGAAGCGTCTGCCTTCAGCTCAGGTCATGATCCCAGGGTCCTGGGATCGAGCCCCACATTAGGTTCCCTGCTCAGTGGGGAGTCTGCTTCTCCCTCTGCTTGTGCTCTCTCTCTCAAAATGAATACATTAAAAAAAAAAAAAGTAGAGACCCAGAAGTTAAAGGGATTTGCTGGCAGCAACATGGTGCACAGGCAGGAGCCAAGCCCTAGAACCTGGGGTTCGGGTGTGCCCAGCAACAACCCTGGCACTACAGGGCAGGCGGGAGAGGGGAGCCACACATCCCACTGGCAGGAGGCCTGGGACCCTGTGGGGGGTGGGGCTGATGGTGCATTGGCTCACTGGGGCCGCTTCTG
The DNA here is from genome assembly GCF_037043125.1 of Eumetopias jubatus. Classification (NCBI taxonomy): domain Eukaryota; kingdom Metazoa; phylum Chordata; class Mammalia; order Carnivora; family Otariidae; genus Eumetopias; species Eumetopias jubatus. The sequence goes on along the minus strand of NW_028274822.1, from coordinate 93,403,685 downwards.
TACAACTCAGGCCCCACCACAGACCCATCTGCTTATGGATGGGGAAACTGAGGCACGGTAGTTGGGAGCCCACCTAGGTGAATGGGTGTGTGGGCTCTGGCACCCGCAGTCTCAATCTGGCCCTTCTGATCAGGGCCCCATGCCAGGGACTCCCTCAGGGCAGCTGGGACAGGGCTGGGGCTCCAGGATCACCCTGCAAAGGTGTGGCCCCAGGCCACACTGGCCCAGAAAGTCACAGCGAGCCTGATTAATTACGCACGGTAGCTGGATGGGGACCCTGAAAACCCTATTCTTGTTTACTCAGCTAATTCGCTTTTTATGAGTGCTTAGGCTTTAAAGCAAAACAAAGCACTAATTACCCAATTAACGAGCAATTAAGTTACTGCAGCCTAATAGCCCAAGTGCGGACGGCCTCCACGGACTGATGGTGAGTGAGACCCACTTAGAGATGCACAGCTGGAGCCGAGCAGGCGCATTTCGGGGGGAGGCAGAGCCACATTACCTGTCACGGGGCGGGGGCAGCAAGGGCAGATGGGGCCAGTACCTGCCCTCACCAGCGTGCTTCCCCCAGAGCAGCCCAGAGAGGCCGTACCACTCGCCTGCCCAGCCCCATGGCCCCTCATGTTCCCACCCCGAGTGTCTGCATCTTGGGTAAAATGGGGAGCTCAGGGTGGCCGCCCACCTGGAGACCTCTGCGTGGGCAGTGGTTTGGAGCCCTGAGAGAGCCTTGTAGAGGCCACCTTACAGAGACAAGGATGGTCCTGCAGCTGGGCAGTGGGCTTTTTGGGGCCCTGAGAGATGAGTGGGTTAGGGTACCTGCGTCCTGCTGCCAGGCCACCTCCTGCATTTTGAGAGCAGTCTCTGAGGGAAGTCCATGGTGCCAAAGCGTGGGGCCTGGTGGCCCTGAGCCCCAAGTCTGCGCTGGGGCTGCGAACATTGCAGCTTATGAGTGACCAGTGGCATGATGCCACATCAGAGGGCAGAGTCTGGGGCACAGAGTGTTGGGCAGACCCAGTAACTGACTGGTCAGAGGGGAAGCCAGCTGGAAAGAAGCCACCCCTCTAACTCTCCAAATCTCAAGACGACTGGAACAGAACTCTGATCCTTCCACTGCCTGGCCCATGTGACCTGCCTTGCTGCCCCCGGACAGAATGCATAGATGGAGGGAAGGATGCATGAATGACGTGGCCTGGTGCACACGGTGCGCAGACGAAGATGGCAGGGAGTGAACGCGTGGACGGACAGACGGATGGAGGGTTGACTCGGGCTCTGACCACTGATGTCTGAACTGCCCTATCCTGCTCCCGATGCGGGGTCTCACGGGGGCGGCACTTCCAAGGGAATTCTGGGTTTCACAGTGAGGGCCATCCCACAGCACCACCGTGAAAAACACAGGTGACTTTTAATATTCTCTGGCTGCGGTTACCTAAGATACCAAGGAGAACTGGGCACTGCTTTGTGGGATAACTTGTCCGAATTGGCCTATCAGGGAACTCGGACACCCCACGGCCGCCCACGGCAACAGCAGGCGTGGAGGACACCCCGCCTGGACAGATGGAGGACTGGCCCCCTGGCTGCTGGCTGTGCGTGGACCACAGCTGGGGCAGCCCTGTCCTTCTTGGGAGTCCGAGCCCCAACAGGGGCCCCGACAGGCTGCCCCTGCACCCCCACACACCCTGCTGTGACCCTCTATTCCCACCAGCAGCTCCTGGCCACACAGCAGGCCTCCCCCTACCTGCACGATGCACACGCCCGCACCCTCACGCAGACGCACACACAGGCTCCTGCCCCCACACACGTGGTCCTGTTCCTGGGCCGGTATGAACGCCAACCCCCCAGGGGCGCTCAGTGGCACCCCTGGACCCTAGCCCGATGGCCCCTCCACGTTCTCTCCCCTCCCTGCTCCACCCACTCTGTGCACTTTTGCTCTGACAGGCCACACATTTATCCATCCCTCCTATTTTCCACCTGCCCTTCCTTCCATGGCCCCCACGAGAGTGGGGATTTCTGGGTTTTCTTCAATCCTCTGACCTCAGCGCCGGGAGCTACCCCTCACCTGCAGTAGGTGCTCAGTAAATACTCGGAGACCGCAAATGGCCACTACATGACGCTCCTGAGCTCGGAGGCCCCGATGGCTCCTTCTGAGCCATCCCAGCCCCACCCGAGCCTCAAGGGGGCAGGCGGGGGCCCTCCGCTCCCGCCTCAGGGGCCGCACTGGGCCCTTGGTGCATGGACGGCAGGTCAGACATCAAGCCCACGCTCCCTTTTTCTCAGTAGCGGCTCTCCCACCAGCCCTTGCTGGGCCAGAATAATTAACGAGCCCATGTCAGAGAATGAATAAAAGATGGCCCACAGCCCTGCCGCACGCGGCTGACCTTTCGCGGAGTCGACTGTATTAATATATTCTCATGTTGTCAGACTCAAAGCGCTAACTGCCTTATGAATTATTTATCAACACAAAAAGTCTTAACCAGAACAGTGTTAACAGTAATTCCTAACCTTCTGTGCCCCAGCAGCCCTGCGTGTTCCACATAATTGAATTTCAGCTTCCGACTGGCACCCGGCCTGCCCTCCCTCCAGCACGTGGGCCACTGCCGTCAGGGCTCCTTGGGGCTTGTCCAGAGAGGCTGTGTTCAGCCTCTGGGGACAGGGCTGTGGCCTGGTCACCTGGCGGGACGGGAGTCCTTGGCTCAGAACTACATGCCCTGGGCACGGGTGGAGCAACACAGGGTCCAGGCAAGAAGGCAGAGCCTGCCGGGGACCTCAGCTGGAGGCCTGCCTTCGGAACGGGGAAAGGACGGCCAGGGGCTGGCAAACGCGGGAAGCCCGGTGCCCTCCCGCTAAAGGGATGGCAGGGGCTGCCCACGCCTCAGGCCAGGCGGGGAGGGAGGGCTGTGGGGGCAGCGCGGGGGTGAGGGCGGGCAGGGCTGCAGGCTGGCTCCGTCTGGGGGCTCCAGGGGAGGACCCAGCAAGATGAGGGGGCTATGGTGGCCCCCAGAGCCCCTCCTGGAGTCCACGCTCTGTGCGGGCCCAGTCAAGAGGATACTGCGGGGTGACCATGCTGTCCGAGGCTCAGCCTCATGCCGCCCCAGCCAAATGTCCCCAAGGGATCCCAGGGGATGCCACGGAGACACAGTTCCCTAGAGCTGAGTCCACAAAGCAGTGACAGGACACAAGACAATGAGGAGGCAGCCCTCAGCGCTCTTCCCTGTGGAGTGGGTGACGGGAGGGACCCTGTGCGCTGGAGGCTTCAGGGACGGGGCGCAAGGGGGCATCTGGGTGGCTTCTCCTGGCAGTCCCTGCAAAGTGACCGAGGCGGGCCCAAATCCGTGGCCCACCCACGCGCCTGACCCCACGCCTGCCCGGTTGGGGGTGTTCTCCTGCCACGTGCTCCGTGCCAGCAGTGGGCTGAATTCTCTTTTATGGGCCTGTGGCCAGTCTGAAACAAAATAATGGGGGGAGGGAGATTTTAAAGATGGGTGGATGCCACGGAGACGAACTGGTTTCTCATGAACATAGGCTCTCCTGCCCCTAAATCCAAGCCTTGCTCAGAGGGCAGCACAAGAAATGGAACACACCTGAGTGACCCCCGAGGCATGGAACTCCAGCTGGAGGAGGGTGCACCGACATACCAGATGCCTCCCAGAACCCAGGCCCCCTCTTGTTGACAGCGCCCCAAGACTCCCATGGAGTGACCTGCCCAGAGAAGTGCCAATGGGCTGGATGTGTTTGGGCTGCTGGGACAAGCCTTTCCTGAAGCCCACCTCCCTTTCAGCCCTGGGAGCTGGCTGGGCCCCTCACCCTCCATGTGGCCCCTTCCTCCCTCCACTCAGTCCTGACCTGAAATCTGCCCTTGGCCTGACGTCCCCTGTCAGCTCCTCTCTGGCCACAGGGCACACTCACTCCCAGCAACCCCCATCCTGGCAGCCAACGCTCTGAAAGCACCTGCCGCTGAAGGGTCTGTTATCTCCCACCGTCCACCCGCTAGGGCAGGGACCCCAAGATGTGCTCTGCTTGCACCCCCAGTGGATGGGGCCCTCCTGCGGCCCACCTCCCTTTCAGCCCTGGGAGCTGGCTGGGCCCCTCACCCTCCATGTGGCCCCTTCCTCCCTCCACTCAGTCCTGACCTGAAATCTGCCCTTGGCCTGACGTCCCCTGTCAGCTCCTCTCTGGCCACAGGGCACACTCACTCCCAGCAACCCCCATCCTGGCAGCCAACGCTCTGAAAGCACCTGCCGCTGAAGGGTCTGTTATCTCCCACCGTCCACCCGCTAGGGCAGGGACCCCAAGATGTGCTCTGCTTGCACCCCCAGTGGATGGGGCCCTCCTGCGGCGGGTCACGGCATTGTCACAGACACGTGGCGCTCCACAGTGCTGTGCACTCTGGGGGGGACCGGGACACGGGCGGTGTAGGAACAGCAAACACGTGGGATGCTCCTTCCCTCTCTCTGTGCTCCAGCCGTCTTGCGGAGAAAACTGAGGCCCCCAGCCCCACGGCAGCCTCACACTCCTCCCCTACACCTGAGACCCCTGCCCGACCTTGCCCAGCTGTCTCCCCCAAAGGGAGGACTGTGAGCGGGGCGACGGGGGCAGGTGGCATCTGGCTCCCCACCCCTGCCCCCGATCCCGCACCCGGGAGCCACTGACCTCTGCAGGTAGCTCTGACACCTGTCCTGTGCAGCAGAGTGTGGTCCCGGCCACCCCGCTGGGCCAGGTGCAGACCCTTCCCTGCCCAAGGCCCTGGGTCCCAGGGCTGGGAGGGGCCGGCGGCTGTCCCGGTCTGTGCTGCCCCTGAGCTGTGACCTGTGGGGCTCCGGGATGCCTGCCGCTCCAGCACACATGCAGCACTGCTCCGAGGGTGGGGAGGGGGCGGCACACCAGCAGGGTGCAGCAAGAGGCCAGTGGGGCCGCCATCCAGGGCCACAGCCGCTCCCCACCTCCAGCGCCTGGCAGGACCACGGGGTCGGGGGGAGCGTTTCTCTGATCCGCACCCTGGGAGGGGAAGGGCACGTGACCCTGGTGCGCCTGGGGCCCACCCCGCCCTGGCCAGGCTGACCTCCGTCTGGGACCAGCAGAGCAAGGGGGACAAAGACCAGGCTCCCTGCAGAGAACAGCCCGGAAGACGAGGTTCGGGAAAGTGCCCCCGGGACTGCCCGGGGACCTGCAGACACGCGCCAGCAGAGCCTGCTGGTCCAGAGCATCAACCCGAGACGGGGCACCCTCCCCTGGAGAGCAGCACGCCTCCCCTCCACCCCTCCACACCGGCACGCCTCCCCTCCACCCCTCCACCCCTCCACCCCTCCACACCGGCACGCCTCCCCTCCACCCCTCCACACCGGCACGCCTCCCCTCCACCCCTCCACACCGGCACGCCTCCCCTCCACCCCTCCACACCGGCACGCCTCCCCTCCACCCCTCCACACCGGCAGGCCTCCCCTCTACCCCTCCACACTGGAACCCCTCCCCTCTACCCCCCTCAATACCAGCACCCCCTCCTGAACACCGGCACCCCTCCCCCTCGACACCCGCCTACACCAGCACCCCCTCTGCCTGGTGTATCTTTCTCCTCAGCACTTGCCACCAGCTAAAGCACGGGGTAGGTCAGGTCACCTGTTTATCTTTCCATTCTCTGCTCTGTCCTGCTCTACCTGGGGGTGCACAGCAATTCACTGCCCTGCCCCGTTTCTGGAAGAACCTGCAACCTAGCTGCTGAGAGTCGGGCCTGCAGCAGGGCCCACAGGAAGGAAGCTCAGGAGCAGGGGCCCCTCAGGCCACACCCCTCCCGGTGCCACATCTACCGAGTGAGCATTAAAGGGCCAGCCCAGCTCTGCTAGGCCACACCCTTGTCTGTCTCCACATCGGGGTTGGCTTCCCTGCAGATACACTCTTGGATGTACCCGAGGGCCGTGTGTACAACCCTACAACCAGCCCGAGGAGGTGGCGTGGGCTGACACCCCTGAGCCCAGCCACAGCCGAAGTGCTGGGGGACAGGGACCCAGGGCTCCTTACCAACCCCAGGGAAGGACTTCTGTGTCCTACCAGCTAGACAGATGTGGGCCACGGCTGCACCCCAGGGCCCTAGGAGGTGGGCTGAGTGAAGGGTGGGTGCAGGGGCGGGTGGACGGGGGATCTTCTGACAAGAGCCAGGCCAGGCTGGGGCACAGGTCAGGACACTGTGCTCAGGACACACCCCACCGCCCTCTGAGCGGTGGCACTTCCCCTGCAGCTGGCTTAAGGACTGCCTCCGTGCTCAGAGGTCGTAAGGAGAGTGCAGCTCCCCGACTGCAGGGGGAGGCTGACTGGCTTTTATTGCTTTTGTACAAATTATGGCCGCTCAGAAGTGGCCCAAGGAGCAGGGTAATGGATGTCATAAACCTGCCTCGTAAAGACAGAGCCTGCTCCGGGGTCTGCCAGCGCTGACTGGGTCAGTGGAGGCCTGTGCTGTTCAGGGGGGCGGCTGGGGACCGTGAGTGCAGGGCCATTCCTGGGGAGCCAACAGGTCTCAGGACAGCGAGGGGCACCCCAGGCACCTCCCCGCCCCCCCCAGGGGAAGTACGGCTGGCCAGGGTTTCACTGCATGTGCCCACCCACCCTCCTGCCATCTAACACCTCAGTGGGACCCGAGTGCACCCCCATCTCATATTGCACCCCCCATCTTTAACCATAGAGGTCCCTGGCTCAAGGGCCAAACCTGCCAAGTGGTCTGCACGTACCCATCCCGTTACCTCAGGGAGAAGGCAGGCTGCACCCTCCTGCCAGGAGTGGGAAAGCAGGTGCAGAGCCAGGAGCTACCATCCCCAGTAGGAAGGGGTGGCCCAAGGCCCCCCGGCTGCATGTGTGCTCAGGTGTACGAGCCTGCTGTGCCCCTCGTCCCACGGGTAAGGGGCTCCGTGTGGTGGGGTGTACCCCACAGCAGCCTTTGCCCATCTCACAAAGTGTGGGCACCCTCCTGCAGAGAAAAGGGGCCTCAGCCCTGCCCTGTAAGTCCAGGTGGGTCTGGTGACGAGAGGATGTGGGAGCCACACCACCAATGCTTCCTCCTGGCTCTTGCCCTCGGGACCCTGGGTACGGCCCCCGTGCTGTGAGGAGGCCCAACCAGCCCATATGCAGGGACCACACAGGGACGCCCACATCAGGGGAACGGAGGCCCAGGCACAGGAGTGAAGGAACCTTCCATAACCGTTACCCAGGCTGTGGGTTTCCCTAGATGCCGGGGTGTGTCAGCACAGGGCCCTGCTGCCCAGGCACTGTGGTGCGGGGGACAGGCAGGGGTACCCTGCTGGCCACAGCAGCCTCCCTCCATGGCCCTGTGGCAGGCACCCCCGCCACACCCCGTACACTGTGCCTCCCTGCAGCCTGGCCTTGCCCCTCCCTACCACCTGGTCGCCATGGCCCTCACCGCCTCCAACTAGGAGCGGTTCTCATTGGTTTTATTCACTATCTTCCCCACGGCGAGGCTGGTGGGGCAGGGACACTGGCCATTCGGGTCAGCAAACACTTGGGGAAGGGAGGAGGGCGGTCCGAGGAAGGGAGGGGACCTGCAGACTGGCCTGCCTGCTCCTGGTCTCAGCTAGGCCCCTCAGTGGGCACCTGCGGTGCGTTCTCTGACCCCTGAGCCTCAGTGTCCTCACCTAGAGGTTGGGGGTCATTGCCAGGGTGACAATGTCCACATGGAGGGCCTGAGGCCTCCCGGGCTCACTGCAGGTGCTGGCCAATGGCATCGCTGCTGTTCTGCTTCTGCTCCTGTCCACAGCCCAGAGCCTCTGTGAGCACAGCCCCTTCCAGAACACTCCGTGCACCACACCCAGCTGGCCTCCCGGCCCCAGCAGGCAGCCAGATCCTCATTTCCCTTTAATGAAGGAACCCCCAAGCCCTGCTTCGGGGGGAGATGGGTCATCACATCCCCAGTTCCCAGCAGTTGGAGAAAATGACTTTCCAACTGATTTCATGGCACTAAGGAACATGTGATGCGTGCTGGGGAGGCTGCACCAAGCTTTTGGGACAAGCTGTCCAGGATGAGCAATAATTGGGGATTTGCTGGGGATAAACCTCAAAGAGTCAAACCCCTTTAAGTACGGTCTATAAAGCAGGTCAGATGGCAACTTCCCGGGTCGCCTGTGCAGGGGCGCTACTGGGGACAGACATGAGCCCTGCCGAGCCTGAGGCCCCACTTACAGACACACACAAGCAAGGCCCCAGGACACACTTGCACCCCGCGTGCGAAGCAGCGGGTCACACACAGGCACCATGCCGCACCCATCACTTACGTGCAGATACACACCCTTCCAGATGGACATGCAGATGGCCCAGAAAGAAACACAGGACACCGGTAGGCGCAGGTGTGCACAGCCTACCACAGCCACATGGAGACACAGGGGCCCCGGCACACACTCTGCTCCCACAGAGCCACCCACGAGCTGCACACAGGGCAGGTGCAGGCGGAAGCCACATGGCCTACCCACTGGAACATGCAGGCACATGCCCGTATGTGCACACATGCACACACACACAGGCCTCAGCCTCAGTGTGCATGCTCAAGTGGCCGAGGGTCCCATGGGTGAAGGCCCGGATTTAGAGGCAGGGTCGTAGCCCCCTCTGCCCAGTCCAGCTGGCCCAGCCCTGACGCCACTAGTGGGCAGTCTGGCAGCCGCAGACAGCCCTGGGGGCCCAGTGAACACAAGAGATCCGGGCGCTGAGCTCACAGTGCTTTCCAGGCCTGGGCCTAGCCACCCACCTGCCCGCACCCTGCCTGCTCCTACTGGACGAGGGTCACCTGGGTTGGTTCTGGCTCCTGCAGTGCCAGAGGCACCTCTGTTTCTGGGAGGGCCGGGCCAACCACCTGTATCCTGCAGCGCCCACCGGCACACACCAGTGACCAGCACACACACCTGCTCATGTCAGGGCCTAATGCACACACACCTGCTCATGCCAGGGACTAGCACACACACCTGCTCATGCCAGGGACCAGCAACGCACCTGCTCATGCCAGGGCCTAATGCACACACACCTGCAATGCCAGGGCCTAATGTACACACACCTGCTCATGCCAGGGCCTAATGCACACACACCTGCTCATGCCAGGGCCTAATGCACACAACCTGCTCATGCCAGGGACCAGCACACACACCTGCACATGCCAGGGCCTAATGCACACACACCTGCTCATGCCAGGGCCTAATGCACACACACCTGCTCATGCCAGGGACCAACACACACATCTGCAATGCCAGGGCCTAATGCACACACACCTGCTCATGCCAGCAACCAGCATACACACCTGCACATGCCAGGACCTAATGCACACATACCTGCTCATGCCAGGGACTAGCACACACACCTGCTCATGCCAGGGCCTCATGCACACACACCTGCTCATGGCAGAGACCAGCACACACACCTGCTTATGCTAGGGACCAGCACACACACCTGCACATGCCAGGGCCTAATGCACACACACCTGCTCATGCCAGGGTCTAAGGCACACACACCTGCTCATGCCAGGGACCAGCAACACACCTGCTCATGCCAGGGCTTAATGCACACACACCTGCTCATGCCAGGGACCAGCACACACACCTGCTCATGCCAGCGACCAGCATACACACCTGCACATGCCAGGGCCTAATGCACACATACCTGCTCATGCCAGGGACTAGCACACACACCTGCTCATGCCAGGGCCTCATGCACACACACCTGCTCATGCCAGGGCCTAATGCACACACACCTGCTCATGCCAGAGACCAGCACACACATCTGCTCATGCTAGGGACCAGCACACACACCTGCACATGCCAGGGCCTAATGCACACACACCTGCTCATGCCAGGGCCTAAGGCACACACACCTGCTCATGCCAGGGACCAGCACACACACCTGCTCATGCCAGGGCCTAATGCACACACACCTGCTCATGCCAGGGACCAGCACACACACCTGCTCATGCCAGGGCCTAATGCACACAACCTGCTCATGCCAGGGACCAGCACACACACCTGCACATGCCAGGGCCTCATACACACACACCTGCTCATGCCAGGGCCTCATACACACACACCTGCTCATGCCAGGGCCTAATGTACACACATCTGCTGCCAGGGACCCCAGCACACACACCTGCTCATGCTAGGGACCAGCACACACACCTGCACATGCCAGGGCCTAATGCACACACACCTGCTCATGCCAGGGACCAGCACACACCCCTGCACATGCCAGGGCCTAATGCACACACACCTGCTCATGCCAGGGACTAGCACATACACCTGCTCTGCCAGGGCCTAATGCACACCCACCTGCTCATGCCAGGGACCAGCACACACACCTGCACATGCCAGGGCCTAATGCACACACACCTGCTCATGCCAGGGACCAGCACACACACCTGCACATGCCAGGGCCTAATGCACACACACCTGCTCATGCCAGGGACGAGCACACACACCTGCTCATGCCAGCACCTGGTGTGCACACATAGGAACCCCCATGGCCCTAGCAGTAAGCTGGGCCTGTCCTTGCCACCACCTGTCACTCCCGTGAAGCGGCCATGGGGGATTAAGTTGCAAGTAGCTGGCACATTAATTATGGGTTCTTCAGGAAACATTCAAAGGAGCTCTTTGGGGAGAAGACCACGAATAACACACGCAGTTTGGAAGCAGAAGGGCTGCCCAGTGGCTCTGGCAAGGAGGCTCGGGGCAGGGACACCCCAGCTGCCCAGGGGCTCTCAGACATGGAAGGAGGCTCCAAATCGGGCATCCCTGAGCCTGGCCCCTCTGGGACCCTCAGGCTGGCTTACCTCACCCCTTACCTCACCCACTGGTAGGGGTCTTGGCCCCTCACTCTCCCTGATCCTGACCTGCATCACACAGCATGTTATCGCCAGCCACTTCCCACACTGGCAGGTCTGCCTGCTCTGTCCCCAGCTGGAGCCCAGTGCTGGCACAGCTCCTGGCCAGAGTGTGGCTCCATCCAGGAGTGGCTGAGATGCTGAGACTGCCCGGGCGGTGGGAGGAAGGGGCAGTGCAGGGCCGCCACCCATGGCTGTGACCGGGGACCCGAGGAGGGCAGGGCTCCCCTAGGGAGACACCCCTCCGGCGTCACACCACCCAGAAGTGTACAGCCCACCAGGTGCAACACTGGAAAACACGGCACCTGACCCACCTGACCCTGAGGTCGGGGCGGCTGGGGAGGCCCAGGGCTGCAGGGTGTCCCTGCTACACAGAAAATCAGCGGGTTAATTACACACCCTATAAAAAAGCTGATGTGAGTTAGGGAAGCAGCCCTGCAGGCCTGGCACTGTGGAGCTCGCAGTAAATCAGGGGCTGTGGTGGTCGGGGGCGGGATGAGGTGGGCGGGGCCCAGGCTCCGCCCTCCAATGAGCCAAAAAACGGCTGTAAATCTGCAGAAATGGCTTTTATGTAGCTCTGGGTTTTATGGTGTCATTAACGTCCCTCCTGATGCTTAAGGGGCAATGAAATGAAGTCCTGAGGAAAGGGTAGGGGCTGCTCCCCTGGGGCTGGGGCAGGGGGAGGGGCAGGAAGCAGGGACAGGGGCTGGGGTTGGGGCTGGGGCGGGAGGTAAGGGTAGGGAGGTGGCCCCCACAGAGCTGGACTCCTCAGGCCCAGGCAAGCCAGCCACCTCCTGCCCCCGGGCCCAGGGGCCTCATGCCTGAGTCCAGGCTGAGTATGGAGCATGGCATGGGAGTGTCAAGTCCCTGGGGGGCGGCTGCTCCGTGCCTGGGGCCCTTCACTCCGAGTGCCTCCTGGCAGGACCCAGAGGCAGAGCGTCTCCCCCACCCCTAGTCCTCAGGAAGTCAGGGAATGAGGGTCAGCTGGTCTCTCCCAGGGCAGGACCCTGAGCATGTGTGATGCTCCCTCCGAATTCCCCGCCAGTTTGGGCCCCCTTCCCAGCCCCGCTGCACCCTGAGGTGTCTGGCCCCGGGGAGGCATTCAGGACGGCTGGGGGCTGCAGAGGTGTGGGGCATGCATGGGTCCAGCCAGCAGAGGAGGGGACGGCAGACTTACCGAGTAGCCTCTGCCCGAGACGGCCTGCGTAGAACTCTGCGGGGAAGGAAGCATAGGGAGGAGGGTCATGGCTCCCGATGGTGGCCCCTCCTCTGAGGACCGCCCCTTGGCCCAGGACCTGAGCCTCCTTCAGAACCCCTGTTCCTGGGTGCTGATGGCTGACGGGCCACTCCCGGGGCGGGGGGCGGGGCATGACAGAAGCCGCAGGGGAGGGCACAGCAGAGGGTCCCAGAGCCCCAGCGGCCTTGCGCCTGTGCCTGAGGACCCGTGTTCGGAACCTTCCTCCAGAGACGTGGCTCAGCCCAGCAGTCAACCCAACAGAGAGGCGGGCACAGTCACCATGTCCCCTCAGTGAGGGGCTCAGTCCTTGGGCACATCTCGGCCCCTTGCAAGGGCCAGGTCCCATCTTTTCACACATGGTTCTACCAGCCACAAGAATGGAGGGGAGGCAGACCCACCCCTCTGTGCCCCCGTGGGTCTACCACTGACCACCCAGCAGCCTCCAGCCTCCCAGGGTCACAGCGCTGCGGGGGTATGGGGGTGGGGGGCAGGCTTCCTGGAAGGGGAGCTGGATGGGTAACCTCGGGGACACGGAAGTGAGATGGCAGGGCACACTGTGGCCACCCAGGGAGGTCCCTTGAGGGAGACCCAACAGCACTTGGCGGGGCACTCTCGGGCTTGAGTGGGCATTTCAGATGTGCCGGGAGAAACCAGTGAGGAGCTGGGCTTTGCAGGCAGCTGCATGGGGAGGGGCCCTCCGCTGCAGGGCAGGGGACAAGGCGTAGGAGAGGGCCGCAGGGCGCAGGGCGGTTGGATGTGGGGGTGGTTCAGGGTGTGAGTGAGGAGCAGGTGCACAGTGGGCCAGTGTGGGCTCATCCGGGACCCGCAGACCAGGGTCCAGAGCGTGCTAGGGGGGGAACGGAGGTCTGGCTACAGAGTCCTCCAGGACAGTGGATGACCACGGTGGGTGGTGTGCGTTGGGGGGGGCGGTCTCCCTACTGCAGCCTGGACTGCTCAGCTCTGCACACAGCGCCTCGGCCAGGGCTCTGGGACCCTTCCTTCCCCAGGCAGACCCTGGCCACATCCCGAGGGCTCACCCTGGCGGGGGGGCCCCACCCGTAAGCCCTGCTGGTGGGGGCAGGCGGGGTGCTGTAACTGCTCCCCAGCGTGCGCCCTCAGGGCCGTCCCTGATGTGCTCAGAGTCCGTCCTCACGCGTCCCACCGGCAATCAGAGTCCGAAGTAGGACAGCCCCACAGCCCCAGACAAGTACCAGCCTATTTTCCCATCTTGTGGCAACAAGCTCGGGGCCGGGCAATTAGGCCCTCCTCCTGGCCTCCCCCCACAGGCCGTGCCCCCAGGCCCCTATTGAGATGATAATGAGAGACGCTCACTCCATTCAGAAACCCAGCCCCACGCCTCCGTGCTTCTGCAGCTGGGGGTCTAGGAAGACAAAGGCCTGGGGGGGTCCGGCAGCCCCTCCTGGGGGACCCCCTCCTGGGACCCCTCACCGCCACCTTCATCCTAGTCTGCCCTGTGCCCAGCGACCCCCTCCTCCAAGTGGCTGTGACCAGGGAGACCCAGGGGCCCTGGAGGGTGCCCAGCACGCCTACGGCTGGCCGTATCCAAGTTCAATCCTCTGTGCGCTGCCCGGTCAACCCACGCTAGGCCTGAGGCTCAGGGGCCCATCCTCTGGGACACTGTCCCCAGACCAGGACGCCCTCGCTCCCCGCCGCCCCAGCAGGCCTGCCCACCAGGCCAGAAGCACTGCCCACCGCTGTTCCCGTCACGGCCCCACCTCCTGCCCACTGCCCAGCCAGCAGCACCAGTGGGCCAGGGCAGAGCCCTAGTTGGACAAGGGCCTCCCCATGACTCCTGCTGGGGCCTCACCCAGGTTCCTCATTTAAACCCCTCCTAGCAGGGAAGTCCTAATTAGTGAAAGACCGTGTTTTAGGGAAGGCAAAATGCTAACTGCAAAGGCAAAGCCCTCGGTGAGACTCTCAGGTGCTAAGCACATGGCCTGCAGTGTCTGCCGGAGGCGGGGGGTGGGGGGGCCAGCTGGGGGCACCTGGGGGACCAGGAGCGTTGGGCTGAGCAAGTGGCGGGGCACTCACGTCACTGAGCTGGTCCCGAGAACTGCTTGTCCGGGAGCTGGTGGCTTCATGGAGGCTGTCATCCCCACTGTGGCGGTCGGCCCCTCTGGATGCGGTGACCTTCATCTGGGGACAGGGAGAGGCAGGCTCAGCACACACAGACCCAAGCCCTCTGCCTGTGGGGGCAGGGCAAGGGCACAGCCAGGGTCAGGCTCCTCACCCCTGCCCTGACCTGCTCACCCACACTGAGCCCCGGGCCACAGCCCAGGGAGAGGGCAGCAGGGGCAAGGCTGTGCAGAGCTAACCATTTACCACTCGGAGTGGGAAGAAACACCCAGAAGAGCAGACGGCACACAATGGCATAATGCCACTCTGAGCTCTGGCCTGGTTTCCTGGAGCCGGTGGGCCGCCCCGCCACCTCACTGTGCCAGGGAGCCGGACACTGGGCCTCCGCGGCAGGCCGGCGGCAGCCTACCCACCCTCACGGCACCCATGCCATCACAGTCCCAGGTCTGCACAGCTGGGTGTGGACTGGCCACTCCCCACTGTGTGACCTAGGGCCACCGCTAGACCTCTCTGTGCCTCTGCACCGTGTCTAGGATGTTGGCCAGTGTCTCCAGCTTTTCACGCAGAAGCCCGGATCGGGCGCTTGTGCCCACTTTACAGACGGCCAATCCAAGCCCAGAAGGTTAAGTGGACCCAGAGTTCCTGTTCCTCCTTTCCTTTTCACTGGGAAATAACTTCAGACAGCTGCAGGTCAGCCCCGACCCTGACCTCCTGCGGCCAGGGAGTCACCACCCCAACCACGTGGCCTATAGGCGTCCTGGGTTCCCCCACTCACTGTCTGGGGACCCACCACCTCCCGACCCCCCAGCCTCCCTATTCTGGAGCGTTCTCGCAGCCCCGTTCTGTTGGCGTGTGGGGCACCCGCAGACCATCGGCACCCCGTCTGTGTGCCTGGCGCCGTCCTTGGAGCAGACCCAGGTGGCTGCTGACCCCTCTCCCTGGTGCTGCCCAACACCCCGTGGGCCAGTGTGGGGACACCACGGGGCATGTGTGTCCTGCCCTCCTCTTCGCCCCCAAGCTCAGCGCAGTGCCCACAAGTGCAGCAAAGTGCAGAACCCCCCTCATGACCAGGGTCAGCGAGGCCTGGCCAGGGTCCAGAGCCTACAGCCAGTCCTCCACACCCAGCTGTTCTGTCTCGAGCACCCATTAGCCTGGAGACCCTGACTCGGCCAAAAGTCAGGATGGGTCGGCAAGGCACCCTGGCTATGATCTAGAATATTCCTGAGTCCCGGGGAAACACCCTCAGGGCCTCAGCCCCTCCTCCTGCACACCCACGGCAGGCTCAGCCAGAAGCCTCTCTCGAGGCAGCCCCTCAGAGCCCCTGTTCCCCAGGGCCACCCCAGGTCCCAAGACGGGGCTACAGCCCCCAAAAGCCATGGGCCCTGTGTTGTTGGCCAGCAGTGTCCACAAGCCACAGCCCAAGGCCCCAGGTGCTAGGGCCCAAGGGAGGCCCAGGCCTCAGCACCACCCTCCTTCTCTGAGGTAGGCCAAGGGCAGGATCCTGGCCCCACTGCAGGCACGAGCCCCCACATCACAGGCCTGTGGGACCCCTGCCTCCCATGCTCCATCCTGCTCAGCTGAGCGCTGGCCAGCGTGGCCTCTTCTGACTGTCCCTGAGTCTCAGCTTCCTTACCTCTGCAATGGGGATGCCCACTGAGTCCCTCACATGTGGCGGAGTGCGCGTGCACGTGTGTGTGCGCGCATGTGCGAGGTGTGGTTCTGTCTCCTGTGCCCTGGGCCGGCACCGAGAAGCCACCAGGTGTCACTGTTGTCACCTGCAGGCTCGCACTGCTCTGCACCCCACATCCGCCCTCCCCCAGAGTGGAGACAACCGGGGCCTGGGGGACCTTCCTTGCCGCCTTGCTGGGGGAAGCCTCTGTAAGAAACCAAGAGTTAGAGTCCAGTGCTTCTCAAAGTGGGGTCCCTGGGCCAGCAGCATCAGTAGCACCCAGGAACTTGTTAGGAACACAAATCTGCATTTTCAGGACCCACCCCAGGCTTCCTGAATTTGAAACCCAAACCATGTGCCATCAGGCACTCTGGGAGACTCTGCTGTGGCTCAGTTCAGATCCACGGTTTGGGTCATTAGTAATCACCCCCATGAGCCCCACACTCGCTGCTGGGGGACAGCAGCTCAGCTTGAACCCAGGGCACGGTCCCTGCCCCAGGAGCGAAACCCAGAGAAACTGCAGGGACAGGAAAAGACCAGTGCAGGACTGCCATGTACAGTTGTGAAGACTGTTCACTGCACAAGTTTACCCAGTAAGAGGAGAGGGGATGGAGGGGCTAAAGTACAACCCACACACAGCTGAAACTGGAAGAGGGAGGGTGCCGCATTACACTTCACACACACAAACAGGCTGCCTCCTCTCTGAGCTGGGCCCCAGAAAGGATGCCTCAGCCCGACTCCTCAGCGGAACCCTGCAGGAAGGGCAGGCTGGGGTCTTTCACCCTTCCTTGGGGGACCAGTTTTGGCTCCGAAAGCCCCATTTCCCAGAAAAATCCTGTAAAACTAAGTCTTGAGTCGTGGGAACCACCCCAATCCCAGACACAACAGGATGGCTGGTCACCTACTTCTGTCCCCAGGCCCGGACCCCAGAGAGCCCAAGCTGGGGTTTGGCTATCCTGTAGCGCGCCTGCTTCCCTAGCTGCTCAGAAATGTTGCTGGCCAGCTATGCCGGGGTGGGGTGAAGGATGGCACACCTCTGCTTCCAGCTGGAGCTGGAGAGATGAGATCAGTCTCTGGGCCTTCAAGTCCATCTACCCATCTGTCTACCCACCCACCCATTCATCCACCTGTCCACCCATCTGCCCATCTGCCTGTCCACTGGCCCACTCGTCCATCGTCCACTCGTCCATCGTCTACTCGTCCATCCGTCCACCTGTCCATCCACCCACCCACCTGTCCAACCACCTACCCAGTGCTTACAGGGTGCCTACTAACTGGCTCTGTCCTGGCAGTGCACACAACAGACACATTCCCATCCTCCTGCAGCTACGAAGGAGGGGCGGGCACGTGGTCGGCGGCCACATGTACCAGGACAAGAGCAGAGGGAAAGGGCAGGGCCGCCAGCGAGGGCCTCACCGAGAAGGTGACGGTTCTGAGAGGTGTGTGGCGAGTCCGAAGACTAACAGGAAGAGTGGAGAATGGCACCACAGAGAAAGACGGGCTCGCTGGGGAGGGAGCGTCTGCAGCTTCTACGGTGTAACACACCACAGCTGGTTCGGCTGCCCATCTGAAAACTGGCTCGAACGAGCCCGGAGCAATCGGCCTCTGCAGGTGGTGTGCCACCAGAGCGCGCGCTCACCCCGCTGGGGCTGGGGCTTCACCCTCTGACTGAGGGCACGTACAAACATGGCATTGCCCTCCAGCTGGCAGGGCCCGGTCACGGCTCCCAGAAGGGGGAGAGAACAATCCCCTTAGACCGGCATGACAGGGCACTGCCGTCAGACGACGGGGTCAGGGACACTACTCTCAGACTGGGGCGTACCGGGAAAAACCCGGGGTCCTGAGCTCTCTGGCAGTAACAGCAAGGCCGCGGCAACTCGCCCATGAAGAACCCCCTCCCAAGACACCACCCCAAATATCCATCCTTCCCTGACCCCCCCCCCCCAGGGCCCTCCAGCCCAAGATCCACTGCACATCCCAGGAGGAAGTGTCTACCTCCCGGGCCGACTGCCAAGCACGAGGCCAGACAGGCAACATGTGGTTCCACTTGGCAATCAGGCCACAGGGATGGGGGTTGCTAGGGGTGAGGGGAGTGGGTGGCCAGTCCGGAGGATGCTGCCAAGGAAGGGCCCAGGAGGTGGGACCCAGCAGTGCCCCCGGGCAGACAGGACTGCCCGTGCCTGGTATGCCCCTCGCTCCCTGGACCTCAGTGTCCCAGGTCAGGGCTGTAAACCTACGGCTCGGCCCGGGACGCCCCCTCGCGTGTCTCCAGGCCTGGTTGTCCCCCCGGATCCCCTACCACTTGCTCCTCCCACCAGCAACAGGTACCCGGTTCCCTGGGGCTCAGTGGGGCCTTCTGACCCCGCAGAAGCTGCACCCCCTCCCACCGGGCACGTGCGCCACCACCCTCCCACGGCACATGGCAGCGGGGAACATGGCACAGTACTGCTCCAGTGTCTGAACCCATGGCCGGCAGAGGCCTGTGCACGAGGTCCTCCCGAGGGTGAGCCTGGCTAAGGCTGCCTCAGGGAGCCCCGGTCCTGGGCAAGGCCACAGAGCAAGGCCAGCCCGGGGGCGGGGGGCCTTCATGCAGACAGCACAAACACCTGGGCAGGCAGGAGCATGAGACAAAGTCCCCCCTCCCCGCAAGGGCGCATGCACAGCCTCTGGGCTCTGTTGTGTGCGCTCAACACCCCTCTTAGAATGTGAAAAACGGGTCATGGCTAAGCTTGGGTGTTTTCAGGCTGGCGTCCCCCGACTGATGGCAGCGTCCACTGGTGAAGTGTGGTCATGCAGCCTGCTCAGACTCATGCCGGGAGTTCTTGGGCTGCGCGTGGGGTCAAATGCAACCAATTGTGAGGAGATCCTGGTGGCCCCACTCCCCTGGGCTAGCTAACACCTACTGGGGTTATAAGCTTGGGCCCTGCTTCTTCCAGAAATCCTTCCCGATGCTCTGTCCACTCCTGCGTCGACCAGGCTGGGTGAGGGACCGTCCAGGGCCCCGGGGCCCCGAGTGTCCCTCTGAAAGTGAAGCAGGATCACTGTCTGGCGTGTCTGTCCCTGACGACCCGGCACAGGGCCCGGCGCAGTGAAGGGGGCGCAGGCAGTGTGAATGTCTCCACGGACAGCCCAGCACCGAGGCGCAAACTGCTGCTCTCCGAGGCTGGCCATCCCTCCCACCGCTCCCTCCTCTTCCATGGAGACTTGGACGGGCCGATGGGTGGATGATGGAAGACGGACAGATGCATAGGATGCGCCACAGATCATGAGGGATGCTGTTGAGGCCACCGCCTGAGAAGACGCGTGGCCAGCAGGCTCTGGGGGACACAAGCTGTGGGTGAGCCCTGTCTGTGCTTGGTGTGGCCCCCCTTGCTAGAGGGACAAGATGAGCCGCCGTGTCCAGCTCCCAGAATCGTACCAGAGTGGGCTGATGAGGGGCCCTCTGGGCTCCATCCAGCCTCCGTCACCGGCTCGGTCGATGGGGACCTGATTCAAGCCACCCAGAACCTCCTTGTGCCTGCAGAAGCCTCCCGCTTGGCGGCTGCCTGTCACGGCCAGCACAAGTTCTTAAAGACACGCAACAGTTCACGCCCTGCGCTGCTCCCAGCTCCCAGCGGCGCCTGGGCCGGAGGCCCCCCACCCGGAGAGCCAGGCACTCGGCCGCCCCCCTCACCTACAGAGCCCCTTCTCTCTTTGCAGGCCCGCGGGCACCTCCACAACCCTCCACGGTTTCACACCTGTCTTCCCCACGGGAATGCAAGCTTCGTGAAGGTAGGGACTGTCTTCTGTCTCGTTCCCTGCTGCATCCCAGGGCCCAGACGGGCAGTGACAGGACGCTCGTGCGGAATGCTGAGTGCTTCCCTCTGAGGCGGGGCTGCGAGGACCTGGCAGTCCAGGGGGGCTGGGGGGCCGTGGGTGCCTGACACCCTGCACCCCAGCTCTCCACCCTCCCAACGGTGCCTGCGCTCAAGCCACCCAGGTCCTGCAGGGCCTGGCTCTCGGCTCCCGTGAGCGAGCACCCGTCTGGGGTGGGAGCTCAGCACTGGCACCTGCTGTGCCCCAGCACCCGAGACCCAGCCTGCTGCTGGGGAAGCCGCCTGGGAGGGGGCCCGAGAGGTCCAGACACCGTTCTGTGAGTGGGAGAACCAGGGCCGTCCCGTGACAACTGCGGAGACGCACGCAGCACGCACTCTGGGCACAGCCGTTTGAGAGGCGTGGGGACGCCCCGCCTGACGGACAAGGAAACGGGCCTGAAGGGAGGGGAGGCGGGGTCTGAGCCCCCAGAGTGCCCGGCCCAGCCCAGCCAGGGCGGACAGCAGCGCGACCCTGGAAGCCCCATGCGCCGCCCCGGAGCTGCAACCTGGTGTGGGAAGGAGCCGGGGAGGGGCAAGCATGTGTGCAAGCAGGAGCCGCCGCTCGGAGACTGCACTCAGTTCACGCGCTCACCCACAAGCCTGAGGGAGGAGCGACAGGACCCCACTCACAGCGGGAAAAGCAGGCCCTGAGGGGCCGAGTCAGACGCCCAAGGCCACACAGCAGGCCAGAGCCAGAGGCCCCTGCCAGGACGCCCAGTACTGGTGGACACTGCTGTGCACCGGTGTGGTGAGCAGCACCGACGGCCACCGTGGGGCCAGCCTCCGGAGCTGTGCCACGACCCCCACCCGCCTCCCCCAGCACCTGCCTCTGCCAGGCCCAGGGTCACGCGGCCTGGCCGTTGAGCGCACACAGCTGCACGGGGCGCGAGGCACCTGGAGAGGGAAGCCGAGGGTCGTCAGCCAGAAGGAAGGCACGTCAGGGCAGGACAGGGACTCAGGTCACCAGGAATCAGGGCTCTACTGAGGGCAGAGGGGGAGGACATGGTCCAATGGGCTCCGTAGAGGAACCTCGCTCCCTGCAGACGGCAGGGGGGCAGAGCCCGGGAGGTCAGCCACTGCTACCGCCACCGCCTTCCAGGGAAGGGTCGAGGGCAAGGGCACAGGCCACAGGAACGGAGCTGCTTGGGCGTGAACACTGGCCCACCCAGCACCCCGGCAGTCGGGGCAGTCGGGTGAAACTACCTCCTGGGTGTGGCCAGTGGGCTCCAGGCGAGGCTGGTGCTAACCCCGGGGGCCTGAGCGGCGGGAGGCTGGCCTTCTGGCAGGGCCGTGAGACCGTGGTGACTGGCGTGGAGACATCCGCGTCACAGAGCTAATTTCCTCAACAGATATGGGCCCATTCGGGTCGTCGGCTTCGTCTCGGTCTGTGGGGTCAGACCGTATTTTCCCAGCAGCCCGTGCAATTCCCCTCGGCGGGCGACTCGCCGCGCCTGCCCAGGCACCTGCCCATGCGCATCTAGGCCCCTGCGGCGCAGCCTCCTCCCTCTCGGGCCCACCCTGGTCCCTGGGGACATTTATCCCTCATCCGTGCAGCCGGGGTTCTGCATCGCCGGTGCTTTCAAAGAAACAACTTCAGGCCTTGCCCGTGCTCTCCACTGTTTCCTGGTTCATTCACGCCCGGTCTTGTCTGCGTCCTTCCTTCCACCCTCTCCAGCCCCTGGCGGTCCCCGGCCTCAGACCTGTCTCCTCCTCCAGCACGAGCACCGGGGTGTGACTCTGAGTGCGGACGATGAACTCTGATGGCCATTTCCTTTCAATTATTTTCTAATGAAATCTCATTTGGAGAGACATTTAGAAGGTGGAAGCCAAGGACTGGCCTTGTGTGGGGGTGGGGAGCAGGGAAAGGCGCTGCCTGTTTCCGGCTCATCACCTGGGCAGCCGGGGGAGGCTTAGAGCTGACGTCTCCCGGCTGGTTCGTGGTCGGTGACGGAGGCTGTGGCATCCGAGGGGAGCTTCTGGGCTGACGTGCCCAGCTTTCCGGGCCGGTGGCGGGGATTCAAACCGCAGGCTGGCTGAGCGTGAGCAGTGGGCCATCCAGCAAGGCCCCCGAGTGTAAGAAGAGACTCACGGAGACAGGTCACTGTGGACCCTCCACACCCCACAGGCTGGAAGCCGCATGGTTACGGAGCATGTAAACGGGCGGATCTGAACGGAGAAGGGCAGGATACACCCCACCTCCCTTCCACTGGCCATAAGGAGAGGGACAAATGTCCCACAGGTACCACTCTGAACACAGAAGGTTATATGTTAGCTTTGTTTCTGGTTCTTGAATTTCAGCGTGGCCATGAGATGTTCACAACTGTGTGGCTCTCAGCACAAGCCCATCACACAGCACGGCTGTTAAGCTCCATCTGCAGGCTCAGAACCCCGGCCCTGGGGCCGGCTTCTTACCAAATCCCCCAGGCAAAGCAGACAGTGGGACATGGACACCGCTTTCCTTAAAGCCCCCTGGTTCTGGCGAACTGCGTGGATGGACGGTGGTTGCTGCAGCCTCTGGCCAGGCCAGGAGGGCTGGCCCGTTTCTCTGCGCAGCTAAGCCACGGTGTAGCCTGCATGCACGCCCGCCCCTCTAACTCAGCAAGTGTCTGCAAGAACAGAGCTCCACGGGGCAGGGCTGGTCCACATGGGTCAGGATGCCTCTTCTGTGCCCGGAGCAGCCCCTGGTAACAGAGGTGCTGGCGAAATCCTCGGTCAGCGAGCGGTGGGCCAGTCCAGGGGCTCCTCCGCCCTGGGGCTTCCTTGTGAGAGGGCAGGACTCGTCAGGACTGCCCTGGCGTTCACCCGAGCTGGGAGCCTGCTTGCAGAGCACTGCCATCTCAGCAGCACACACAGACGCGCACACGCACGGACGTGTCCACGTCGCAGACAGGCTCCTCCCAGGAATCCTGGACGGGGTGTCCCAGACGAGCGCTGGGTGAGGCCCGCATAGGCTGTCCCCACGCTCAGGGCCCTCCCCTCCCAGGGCTATATCGCACCTTCCACCAGGTGCACCCTGAGGGATCCCCTTCCTCCCCGCAAACAGCCACACCCACCATCATTGCCCTTGCTCCTCGCCGGCCTAGCAGGGACCAGGCATGGTCTCCTCCTCAGGGCCCCATCCGCAGACGGGGAGGTGGAAGCAGGGTGCTTACGCGGGGCGGGAGATAGGGCTTGAAGGGAGACCCCAGCAGAGCACTGCACCCAGGCTCCTGTCTCCATCCAGGGGGTCCCCTGGAGCAACCCTGGGCCCCCCTCAGACCCACAGCACCCCCAAGGACTCAACCTACCCCCAATCTTCAGGCCAGGCTGCCCCCATTCTCCCCACGACGGGGCGGGTCACACCCCACCCCTCTGACCTTGGGGCCACGTAGGCTGCCAGGGTCCAAACCTCTACCCCCCAGGCCATGCAGGGCCCCTACAGCTGTGTCCTTTGGCCAGCAAGGTGGTTCATGACGTTGGAATGAGCCACCAACATTTCAAAATCTCCAAATCCACAAAAAAAACCCACATTACCAGCTGCTCTCAGAAACCCCCAAGATCTGCCCACACAGGACCCTTGTCCCCTCACGGCAATGAGGGCGGCAGCGGCCCCCAGGACGTGGCACATGTGGTCTGGCCACCCCCCCCCAACAGCAGCCGGTGCCTCCCCTCAGGCTCCTGTCACTTTGAACCCAAGGCCAGCTGTGGCCCCAGGGGACCCCTCTGGGCTCAGATGGCTCGGCAAGGAAGCAGGCAAGGAACAGCGGGGGCCCAAGGGCATCATGGGGCTCGCTCCCAATAGGGCCGTTCTGGAGGGGGAAGGGGTAGGCCCGGCACGGGGGGGCTGCAGTCTCCCACCCTCTCCCGCTGACCTGTCAATTCTGTCTCCCCCACGTAGGCACTCAAGTGCCAGGGCCACGCTCCCAGAGCAGAAGGGCCTAGGAATGCAGCAGCTGCGCCAGTCCACACCTGCCTGGCCGGCCCACGCACCTGCACAGGACCCAGAAGGCAGAGATCCCAGCACTGCCGCCCTCAGGTCAGGGGGAGGGAGGGGGCGGTGGGCACACCTGGAGCCCGTCACAAGTCTCAGAGGCGCCTCCTGCAGCACCCAGAGAGAGGCCCCTTCCCGAGCAGTGGCTTCAAGGGACACGGCAGTACGGTCTGACTATGGCGAGCGCGGCCCCCCAAACGCACACCACACAGCACGGTGAGCCGTGTCCAGGCCGTGCACCCCTCCCTGGGTGCCCCCTCCCCAGGCTGCTTTCCCGATGCTCGGCAGGAATGCAGCGAACAGGCGGCAAGTCCAGATGCGCAGAAAACCACTTGTCGGAATAAATCACTCCACGTACGACACACACTCGCTGATGCTGTCATAAAAATAATGGCACGGCACTTTTTATTTTCTTTAATCGGAAAAATAAGCCCCGCGTTTCTGGGAGACACTGGGTGAGGACCAGATGCCCGTAAGCCCTGCTCTGGGCGTTGGGCGGCCCCCACACCCAGCCAGTGGGGACCCCAGAGGGCCAGTGTCCTCATGAGCAAATGGTGTGGGCGGGGGGGCACCTCCAAGCCTCCACGAACAGGGTCAGCACTAGAGTGGCCGTCGCGGCTCAGTGACACTAGGCACACAAAGGGCTGCCAGGAGCCCAGCCAGGGCACCCCCAGCTAGCTGATGCGGCTGTCCAGAAGGGGCTGCAGCCCCCTCCCCAGAGACCCTCGAATTCTGGAGGGTCAGAGCTGAGCTCTTGCCTTATGCCCAGGACTCCAGGAGCACCAGTGTGGGACTGCCCTGAGCCAGGGATCTGGGGTGAGGAACAGGCAACCCCTGAGCACGGGTCTGGGATGGGCGGAGGGCAGAAAAAGCCCTGTAGTGTGAGGTCTGTCCCGACAGGGAACGTGCTGGGGTGCCAACAGCTGGAAAGCTGCACGGGCTGAGTGGGAGGCCAGGAGGAGGCATTCCAAGAATGGCCCCGGCCCTCCTGGTCCAGAGCTGGGGGGGGATGGGAAACTCTGCCTCCACTTCAGTGCCTAGCCACAGGGGTGGAGGCAGAGTTGGGGGGGTGGGGAGGGACACCCTCCTGTCACCAGCAGCTCCTACTTGGCCACAGACAGCCCTGAGTGCCCCCCGTGTCCCATCCCTGCATTCACAGAACCCTGGAGATGCACATGCATCATCGCCCTTCACCAGAGGGAAGGTGAGCGGGACCTGTGGCCTGGCTCCAGCTGAGCCCACATTATGCCTAGGGGCATGGAATGCACACTGGCCAAATGGGTTAGGGCCCAAGGAGCGCGAGGCCTGCGCTGGCACACCCCCACAACACGTACGCACACCCGGGCTGGGCATGCACAGGCTCTGACATACAAGGACATGTGGGCACTTCAGAGGCACAGAGAGACACTGAGCAACCCCTCCAATAAGCCCAAGCCCTTGGGGGCAGCCGTGTCCACTCTCCTAGGAGCGTGCACATCCCAAAGTAGCGGGCACGATGGGGGCAGGCATGGCAGGGAGGTGGGAAGATGCTGGGGGTCCTCTCCTCTCTTCCTGGTGCAGGTGGGCCTCAGCCTGGTA
The DNA here is from genome assembly GCF_037043125.1 of Eumetopias jubatus. Lineage (NCBI taxonomy): Eukaryota > Metazoa > Chordata > Mammalia > Carnivora > Otariidae > Eumetopias > Eumetopias jubatus. Next base: position 93,378,434 of record NW_028274822.1, on the reverse strand, counting down.
ACGGCCCTGCAGGGGCTGCCTCTGCTGAGCCTCAGTTTCCAACCGCAAACAGCCCGGCCTGTCTGGAGAAGGCCTCTGGCCAGTCTGGCAGCACATCTGCCCAGCACAGCCACACCCAGGGTGGCCTAGAAAATGGGCATCAGGCTCCAGGACTCACAGATGGGGCCTGGCGGGCTACCGCAGGGGTGGAAGATCGAGTCCGTCGTGACCTCAGGGGCCTGCAGGGACGGCCCAGTGCCAGGAGTGAGAGCTGCGGCTGATGGGCCCGCACCAGGTCCAGCAGTGACCGCCGCGGCTGGCTCGGGGGCCCCAGGAGGGGCCGACGGGGCGGGGCTGGCCGGCCCAGGAGCGACGGGCGCTCAGGGATGGGGAGTAACGGCTGGGGTTTGCAGGGCTGGCTGGGACCCAGAAGGGATTGCAGGGGCTGGCAGGGCTGCTCGGGGCCCAGAAGTGGCCGCTTTCGTCGGCAGGGCTGTTCTGGGCCCAGGAGTGGCCGCTTGGGCGGGTGAGGCTGTTCTGGGCCCAGGAGTGGCCGCTTCTGTTGGCACGGCTGTCCAGGGCCCAGCAGTGAAGGTTTTGGGGGGCCAGGGTGCTCTGGGGCTTCAACTAATTGCTGGGGCTGACTGAGGCCCAGCAGTGACCCCTGGGGGTGGCTGGGCTGGCCCAGAAGGGACCTCCGGGGCTGGCAAGGGGCTAAAAGAGTACGCCGGGGGCAGCAGCACTGGCCTGAAAGTGAGCTGGCGGGTCGGCGGCGTGGACGCAGCAGGAGGAGTGACTGTGGGGGCCGGCACCGCTGTCCTGAGGATGCCCTGCTGGGCTGGCCACGGAGACAGGGGGCCACCCATGACCGCACGGGCCAGCAGCGGTGCCAGAGGGCCAGGAGGGAGCGCAGCGGCCGGCAGAGGTGGCACGGGGCCAGGAGGGAGCGCAGGGGTCGGCAGCGGTGCCACGGGGCCAGGAGGGACCGCAGGGGTCGGCAGCGCTGCCACGGGGCCAGGAGGGAGCGCAGGCGCCGGCAGCGCTGCCTAGGGCCTAGGAGCGCCCAACGTGGCCGGCAAGGCTGAGCCAGGAGTGACTGCTGGGGCCGGCAGTGCTGCTCTGGGGCTGGAAGCAGCCGCTGGGGCCGGCAGGGCTGACCTGGGCCCAGAAGTGACCGCCGGGGCTGGCAGGGCTGTCTTGGGCCCAGAAGTGACCGCTGGGGCCAGCTGCGCTGACCCGGGAGTGGCCGCTGGGGCTGGCAGGGCTGCCCGGGGTCCGGGAGAGCCCGACGGGGCTGGCAGCGCTGACACGGGGCTGGGAGTGACCCCTGGGGCTGGCTGGGCTGGAGCTGCTGCTGGTGCTGGGCCGGGCCGTTCTGGTCCCAGTGGTTGGCTGGGAGCGGCCCCCCTTCTGGGGAGCACACCTGCATGGAAGAAAGAGCACGTGTCCACCTGGGCAGGTGTGCCTGCAGACCCCCCAACCAGCCCGGGCCCCTGAGACATGCTGCCCCCTCACCAGCAGCCCAATCCCCAAGGGAGTTGAAAGTGGAGTGTGAGAAACACCAAGAAGAACCCCTCTCTGAAAAGAAGGCGCAAACCAGTGAGTCCCTGAGGAGGAAAGCAGCTGCAGGGCTGAGCCGGCACCTGGGATAGAGCCCCACACTCTGGGAGCGGGCCCCCCAGTCCCAGTCTCCCCACCCTACCCCAGCTGGGCTCTGGTGACAGCAAGGATGCCCCTCCCACCAAGGGCCCGTGTCCCAGCTGCTGTGGAGGGAGGCCCCTGGGTGGGGCTGCTCCCTGCACCGGGGCCCCTGACCACAAGTCACGTGACACCCCCCCTCACAGATATGCTGTATCCTACAGAAGATTAGCAGATGGAGAACACCCAGTGCTGAACCTGGCCCCCACGCATTACAGACACCCTGGACACCCCGTGGTCGGCGGAGCCTGACAGACGCAATGGGGAAACGGGGCCAGCCTATCAGCGGGTGCACCCTCCTGCCCCAAGTACACACTCCCCCACCCCCAATCCCTGGGCTCCCAGCTTGGCCTCTCTGGCTGTGTGACCCACTGGGGGAAGGTCTCCTGTCTGCTCAGGACCTGGGCTCACGGCGAGCAGCTGCCTCGGGCCCCAGTCCACATGTGCCCCATACCCCACGCCCAACAACGATGGAGCACGTTGCCAGGCAGGCCCAGATGCCAACGGTGGTGTCCAGGTGCTGGTGTGGCCCTGAGGGCACCCAAGGGAGAGGGCACAGAGCCCATGGCTCTGAGTGGGGCAGGGCCCAGTGCTCACCTGCTTGGTGGGCTGCAGTGGGACCTTCTTCTTCCCCCGGTCGCAGGCAGGCTCCAGGTCCTGCTCAGGACTGACGATCTCCAGGGGACGCCCATTCTCACTTGGTTCTGCAGACGAGCAGTTTTCTGACTCGCGGGGCTTCTTGGCAAGGCGACGTTCCCATTTCTCCTTCCGCTCATGTGGCTTCAGGGCCATGTCCTTCTGTCAATGAGGAAGGACAAAGCTGGTTAACTGGCAGTGACCTCAGTGACACCATGGAAGACCGTGCCGTGCTCTGAGGGCGGGTCCCTGGGCATGTGACAGCACCTACCTGGAGCGCCAAGCACCACCCCCTCCCCCGAGTGGGCTCTCAGGCCGGACTCACACCTCAGGAAGATGGGCAGATGGGTCAGACGAATCTGGGTGGGCCTGTCAGGACTGGGGGGCTCAGAGAGTGATGTGAAAACACAGCTGGACCAGGGGCTGTTTCCCAAGGGGCCCTAGCCGGTCACGGGGGCCCCCAATCCGTGGCCCAAAATGGAGCAGGTGCTGCACTGGCTGGCCTTCCTAGGGTTGTCCCTCAGATTCCTGAGTTGAGGGCCATCACCACAGCAGCTGACCACTGTCCCCGGGTCCGGTCCACCCATAGGTTTATCTGCCCAACTCCATGCAACGTGGCATCCGGATACCAGTCCTTGACTCAGCCAGGTATGCAGAATGTCAGGGACCCTGGACCCCTTCCCTAAAACAGGGACCTGTGCCCATTTTGCTCACAGCTGCACCTGGGCCCAAAGCGGGGACTGATACCCAGCAGGGATTTACTGAGCATGCCCTGCTGTGCCGATGCCAACCGTAGTAGAAGGGTGCCCACAGCACCGTACACAGCCCCTACTATGTACAGCTGGTCCTGCCAGTGAGCCCAGAGCCCAGGAGAGCCTGCATTTACTGGTGGTGACCAGGTGTAGTGTCACCCACCAGCCTCGTGCTGGGTCCATGGGGTAGGGTGGGAGGTACCATCTCCATAGGGCTGCTGAAGAAAAGGGAAGGACCCAATGGGAAAGCATTCACGCAGGAGGGAGGGGAGGAGGGCCTGAATGAAGGTGATGCCCATGGCTGAGGTGCTCCCCCACATTCCAGGTGATACCCTCACGGCCCCACAGGAAGTGCTTCTTAAGAACCCGAGGGGTGACTGTGGCAGCCTCTCCAGGGCTGGCCTCTGTGCTCAGGTGGGCACCTGGCCCCCCAGCCAGGACTCAGTCCACCTGGGCAGCTCCCAGTCTGTTGTGGTCCCCTGGCCTGGCGATGGAGACGGGGACACGCTGTGCTTGGCAGGTGAGGTCCTCCGACCACACTACACGCCGCCTCCTGTCCGAGTGAGGGGCCCACAATCCCCAGAACTAGTGAGGTGCACCAACACGGCTGGCCGGACTAGCGCTGCCCTTCCAGGCACGGAAGCCCCCACGACTGTCCTGCTCTGTGCCACCCCACAGCCTGGGCTGGGAGCAGCCATGCGCGGCTGCAGGCAGCAGCAGACTCCTCCTCTCTCAGGTTGGACACTCCACACTCCCAGGATTCTCCTGAGGGGCCCGCTCCACAGTCACAAAGACGGAGGACAGCCCCACCAAAGCCTCTCACCTCTGATGTGACACTAAGGGCTGGAGTGTGCATCCTCCTGCATGGGGGGGGGGGTTCACCCTGCATCCCCACCCCCTCCCCAGGGCTCACTGAGGGGCAGCGGGAAGGGAGAGGGGAGGTTGGGCTGGCAGGGGCGCCTGCCCTGGGACATCCGAAAGGCTGGGAACCCTCCCTTGCTGAAGCTGTTCAGCTTGGAAGATGATGGCCAGCTTGGCCCATGCCACGTGGCTCTGCCCGAAGCTCCACAGGCTTCTGTGATGGCAGCACGTGGACCCTGACTTCTCAGACCACGCTGGCCTTCTGGAATATCAGACCCCAGGGACACCCACAGGCTGCTGGCATTTCGGCGGCCACTCCTGGAGTCCCGGTCAGATGAACCCCTCAGAACCCTGGCTCATCTCAGTCCAAGGGGGCCGCTCCCCCCACACCCTGACAATGGAACCCCTCCTCACTGTAAGACCTCCCAGCCCCTGCCCTGCCTCTGGGTCTCAGGTCGATTCCAGATGCGGGGTCTCCCACCTTTGCGTACACAAAAGCTGGCAGCAAACACTGACCAGGCCGGCTCAGCCCCAGGCGCGCCAGCTCAGAAGGCAGCTGGCTCAAACGGACACAATGGCAGCCCCAGCTGGGAAGCCCAAGGCAAGGGGCTAGGGTTAGAGCCTCCCACAGAGGAGCGGCAAGTGCAAACAGCCCGAGGGGGCCAGGAGCTCCATGCTCCCTCCTTCCTTCCCTCTCTCCACTAGTCAGCACAGGGCCACAAGCCTCCCTGCGGAAGGAAATCGAGGCGGTCCCTCCAGTGATGAGAAAGTCCTGAAGACCGCAGCTCATTCTCCACTCTCCACATGCGGGCACTTGATACGTACTGGTGCCCAGTGGTCCCAGGACCCCGAGTGCCATACCCCCTTACAGACAGTCGGTCACTCTTAACTCATTGCTTTCAGGCCTCCTGCCCTGCTTGAGGGCCAGTCTTGCTGCTCACAGGCTGGTCCTCCCACACAGGCCCTAGAGAACATGGAGGCCCCCACCGTCCCTACCTCTCCACCCTGGATGCTGCCACCCAACTGCAGGCCGCAGCACCTCACCACCTACCCTCAGGGTCCCTTCCTGGTCCCAGCCCCGCATCATGGTACAGAGGGTAGGCCCAGCAGACTGTGGTCAGAGGCCTGCAGAGAAAAACCAGAGCAACATGCTGTAAAGGGTGGACTAGCCAGGGCTTTCCAGAGAAACAGACCAGCAGGATGCCTATACACAGGGCCTTCTTCTGAGGAGCTGGCTACGCAAGTGTGGGGCCCAGATGCCCCAAGATCTGCAGGGGTACAGTTCTTGCCAGGGCTGGACAAAACCTCGGTCCCAGCTCAAGGGCCCAGGTAGGAGGAGCGCTTACCTCCTTAGGGGAGGGTCTGGCTTTCCGTTCTGTTCAGGCCTTCAGGGGATTGGATAAGGCCCACCCCTCTCACTCCACAGATTTAAATGCTAAAGTCATCCAGAAACACCCTCACAGGTACCCAAAATGATGTCTAACCAAACCCTTGGGTCCCTGGGGGACACTGGCCCCACCACGGGCAGGTACAGACACTACTTGGAGCCCATGTGGGCGTGGTGAGGAGGTGGGAGTTTGAGGCGCCCCACCACGCACGTGCAAGCACATGTGCAATGCTCACACTCCCACGTGTGCACCCACCCCTGGCCTCCACAGCCTGGGCAGGAGGCGGGGCTGGAGTCCCAGAGCCGGACGGGTGTCTCTGCCAGGCCCTCTCTGTCCAGCAGCTACACTGTGTGGGCTCCTGGGCCCCGCCCCACCACAGCCCTAACATCAGCTTCTCAGCACCCGGGTGCTGGAGGTGGCCTGGGGCTGCCCTGAGGCCCTTCCAGAACCCGCAGAGGGGCCAGGGCAGGGCCTGGAGGGAGGCCTTTGTATCAGTATGACGGATGCATACTTCGGGTGAAAAATGTGACTGGATGTGTCTGGAGAAGTGGCCTGGGGCGTACACACCATGCAGCCCCCATGGGCCACCTAGACCTTCATACTGCCACAGAAAGCAGCCAGTCCTCTCTCCTCAGACGCCCGCGGGCCACCTCCTTCTGCAAGAAGCCAGCATCCTGCACTCCGTGACTCCACACACGGACCTCCTGAGCCACTGTGGGGTGAGCCCCACTTTCACAGAGAGAGCCACTGGTTCTGAGGACCTTCCGATCAGGTAAAATCACGGAAACAGTTTCTAGCCTGGGGGACAGCCTCTGAAGTCCCATATCTGAGCCCTGGAATGAGAACAGGGCTGGCCTGCGGTGTCTATGATCAGAAGCACAAGCAGATACTAACTAGGAAACCTGTGGGAACAGCCTGCCCCTCTGGGACACCTGGCTGGGCTGGGATCCGTCTTTCTAATGAGAACTTGTAGTCAAAACAAGACAAAACAGGGGGGACGGACGGAAGGGCAGACACACCGCACAGCAAGCGCGGTGAACCGCCAGCCGCAGACCAGGCAGTGGGCTCTACAAAGGCCTCCCTCTGGGCCCTGCCCTGGCCCCTCTGCGGGTTCTAGAAGGGCCTCAGGGCAGCCCCAGGCCACTCCTCCAGACACATGCAATCACATCTTTCACCCAAAGTATGCATCAACCACAAATCGTTCATCACATTTTCTGTAAACCTGTTATATTTGTTTGTTTGTTTTTTAAACAAACAAAAAACCTAGATTGTTAGAACCCTTAAAATATCAGTGACTGGGCCTTTCCTCTGGCCTGGACTCAGCCCAGCAGCATCCTGGCCCCAGGGCAGGAGCTCTTGCATCTGGAAGAGGGGGGGAGCTGGGAAGCGAGTTGGCCGCAGCCCAGCAGAAGGGTATAACGACACCATGGGCCTTCTCCTGGCTCAAGCGGGCAAGAGGCCTGGTGCACCGGGATCCAGAGGCAGCCATCCCCACCCAGCTACTGCCCTGAGAATGACCCCAGGCATCCCTGGGCTTCCTGGAGGAGACCCGATGCTGTGCCCCCAAGGGGCTCTTGGTCACAGGACTCAACAATTCCTGCCATGAGGCATTGCTGGGATATGTCTGGCTGGCCCTTTCCCAGCACGCCAAGGCTGCAGCTGGCCTTCACTTGTTATGCTGACCCCGTGTGAGCCCGGGCCAGTTCTGGAGGCTCACCCAAGCTGAGGCACACACCACCGCAGTTCTGCCCCCACTGAGCCTGCAGTGGGGGTGCTGGCCCTGGGTCCCAGTCGCGGCTCTGCCTGGAGCGTGGGGCCTCTGGGTAGGTGCAGTTTCCTTATCCGTAGACTGCGGCAGCAGCTCTGCCCAGGCTGTGCTGACCGCTCCGGGCGAGGGAGGAGCCGCAACAGCAGTGACTGCCCTACCACGGGCCAGGGTGGGTCTCCCAGTAGAGGGTTCCTTGGGGCAGACCCCCAGGGAGGGAGGCCAAAGCGAGCAGTGGGCTGGTGTCTGACTTGCAGGATGTTTAGCATGCTGCTGGTGGAGCCACACTAGGAGCCCACAGAATTGGAGTGTGCCCACAGGGAAGCGGGCCCTGCCGAGGCTGCAGCAATGGTCTGCGGTGAACCGGGACAAGCTCCAGCAGTCCAGGGCCCGGCTGTACCCTTGAGCTGCCGTCTGCCCACAGACCCATCTGTGAGCCCACACAGGCAGGGCAGCAGATGTGGCTAGGCGCACCCCAGCATGCGTGCCTGCACACACAGGGGCCCTAGAGAGGGGGCATGGCCAAGCGCTGCAGCCCACGACCCTTGAGGCCCGAGGCAACGAGGCAACGGTCCCACAGTGAAGCCCCCAGCACCCCCAGTAGCAGCCGAGCCCCGGACCCTCCCTGGACCACAAGGGCATCTGCCCGTTGCAGAAATCTATGGTTACATTTTCCTGTAGCAATTTTATGGAGCTATTTTTAGCTCCCCTAGAACGCTATTACTATGCAGTACCAATAAGATCTCTAACTGCACTTCAGTAAACTAACTGTGCAGAGAGAAAAGTAATTAGAACTGGCAAACCCAGACCCAGACTCTCTCTCACTGAGGGCTGAGGCTGCTAGGTCCGACGTGGACAAGGCCTTTCCAGGCTCCCAGATCCTGCAGGCCCAGGCATGGCCACACCCCTCCAGCCAGGTAGGTGCCCCCTCCGCTCCGGGAACTGCATTGGGGCCTCTCCCCCAGCACCTGGGCCTGAGCCCCCAGCGTCACACAGGATCTACCCCTCACTGCCAAGCACTGGCACTCTGATGGGGTGGAAGGCCTGGCCCACCTGACCTCCCCACGTCCCTACCTTCCCACCCTGCACGGCTGAGGCTGCCTGTCTCCCAGAACCTCTGGGCCTCGAGGCCCCCAGCAGACCTTGCTGGCTCATGGCTCAGACAACAGTCATCGTTGTTCCAGACGCTCAGGCCAAATTCCACCCGTTGCTCACCTGGCAGACTGTCAGCCCCAACCTGGAAGCCCTTCAGCACACATCCGCCCCAGGCTCTCGGCACAGCTGTCCCCACCACCCTGCTATCTATGTGGCTCACTCTCCTTCACCTGTAAGTTTTCACTCTAACTTCACACCATGCCCCCACCAAGTAAAACCCCAGCCCCAAACCCTACCTACCTTCTGTGCTATGACCCACCCCGCTCCAACCCCGGTGACAGAGAGCTCGTGCACAGGCGTCTCCTTCCACGTGGTCGAGGGGCCTCTCCCCAGGAGGGATCACCCTCCTTCCCCACCGCAGCTAGAAGGGAGGCAGCCTGTGTGTCCAGCGCCCACCAGCAACTGGCACATCCCCCGACCCCCCGAGTCGGCCAACTGCCCTTGTTTGGGACTTGAGAGGGTTCCGTGGATGCGGGGAAGGCACAGGAGGGCCTGTGGAGTGTAGAGCAGCACCGCCCCATCACAGACCCCTGCCAGCAGCATCACGGCTGGAGGCCAGGATGGCAGCAGGGCTGGGGCGAGAGGGTCCCTCTGCTGGGCCCAACTTCCCACCCCGCGCCCCGGCATCCAGGTATAGCAAGGCCTGGGGCACTTCCGAGCCCTGCTGCTGACCACGTTCCCGAGTCAAAGACGGACTCAGAGCCGGCCTGGACAGTGCCTGCAGGCAGCCCCCACCCAGCTGCCCCTGCCCTAGCATGAGAGCCATGTCCAGTTGCGCCCTCCAGCTATGACGCTGGGACAGGAGTTCTCCCTGACCTGTCCGCTCCTTAGCTCACACCCACACCAGATAGATACTGCTTCCCATCAACTTCCCACCCCTACAGCCCACCTGCTGTTCCTTCATTTACGGCATCCTGCTGGAGAGGTCCCTCAATCCACCAGGACTGTGGCTACCCGAGGGTAACACTGCCCTCAAGGACCATCCCCTGAAGGGCTCACTGACCCCTTAGCTGCCCCAGAACCTTCTGGAACCTGCCCCGTGCACCTTGGTCCCTCTGGGTCGGTCTCTTGCCAGCTCACAGCACTCCTTCCCAGAACCCTGCTCCTGGGTGCCCACCCACAGTGTGCTCTCTGCACTGGAACACCTGGCAGGACCAGCAGGGCTTGAGGGCAGATGGTCAAAGACCCAGGAGCTGGGGAGTCAGCCCAGCAGCAGGACAGCCTCTGTCACACCCGGTGCTCAGTACACCAGTGGGGACCCCCCTTTCCCAGGCTCTGTGAAGACACTCATTGCTTCCCATGTCCATCCAGCCCCCACCATGTGCTGAGTGGTTGTTGGGGCAGAGGAGGCCCCCTGGAAACAGAAGAGACCCTCCCACCCCATGGCCTGGGACCAGACAGATGATGATGGTGACAGGAGCTCTGGACAAAGGCATGAAGGTGGAGGAGAATGGTGGGCATGGAGCCTGAGGCAGAGAGGCAGCCAGGCCCCGTTCTGGGCCCCCTGCCCAGGTCTGCACACCACGGACACATCCTCCCATGTCCATGCATGCACACCGTGCTGCAACCCCACACTGTGACCCTGTGCTGACCACCCAGGCTGCCCTCTAATCCACACTCGACTAGGATCTTCCCGTTCACAACTGCGGTCCTGGCAACTGGGTTTGGAGGTCAGTCTCTGCCCAAGCCCCTCCCAGTCCCTCCACATACAGACTGCTCTGTGTGCTTGCCCATGACTGCCAGAGCTGGCCTCAGGCTCACTGCCCTTCAAGCTCCCCCTCAGTCTCTGGGACCTGCTCAGCTGCTGCTCTGCTGTCACACACGGAGGGGGCCGCCAAGGGAGGCCAGAAGCCAGGGCCACTGTTGCTGAAATGTCCCCTGCCTGGGGTAGGGGACAAAGAGAACCAACCTCAGGGTTAGCTCAGAGAAGAACACTGGAGAGGGGATGGGGATGGGGGGCAGGACCATGTGGCAGGCACTTTCAGCTCATCACCCCCACTTCCCAGATGAGGAAACTGAGGCCCAGAGCAGGCAGAGGGATACCTGGGGCCAGGTAGTGAGGAAGAGAAGTGAATTTAAACCAGGCACCTGGACTGGGCTCACTCACTTCACTGTCCTCCTCAGCTGGCTAGGAGCAGGGGAGGCTCAGAGGAAACATCCTGAACTTGCTCCTGGAAGATGGGACTAGCACAGCAAGTGCAAAGGCCCCGAGGCAGGAGTGCCCGGGGCCCCAGGTGAGGGGGTGGCAGGGCCACGCCTCACGGAGAATGCAGGTTCATTCCATAGGTGACAGACAGGGGCCCCGGGCTTTACCCAGGAGACAGGCCTACGTGAATCCTGACAAAGCCCCATGGGGCTACAGGTGGAGCCAGGTACTGAGCGTGAGCCATGCAGCATGTGGAACGGCATGGGCTGAGGATTAGCCAGAGGCCTGCCGAGGTCTGAGGACCAGCATGTGGGGGATTAGGAGAAAGCTGCAATGGGTAAGGTCGGAGAGCTGATGGGGGTCATCGCAGATCGCGAGGGTCCCTGTGGGGGCTCTAGGTCTGACTTTCAGCATCGCTGCACATCTGGGCTGGGGCCTCCCGCTCCACCTTGACAAAGGGGTACAAGTGGCAGCCCTCCAACAGGGCCACTCATGTGTCCTGCGCAGACGTATGCTCTGCCCCCTACACCTACCTGCTGACACCCTGCTCTCAGCAGAGAGCTTGTCTGGGGCCCAGAGGCGCCTGCAGTCCGGTCGGCCTGTTATGTGGCCCCGTGCCTGCCACTGGGTGGAGTCCAGGGAGCAGTGCCCACCCCAAACAGCTGCTCCAAGAAGAAGCAGAGCTGGGGTCACTGAGATGCCTCACTAGGCGGAGTCTAAGCTGGACAGACGGGTGTGGGTGGGGGAGGCATGGATGTGCCCCGCCAGGCCAGCCTGGCCTTTCTGCCGGGGATCCCTCCCCTACACAGACACATGCACCCACCCCCACACCCCACACATGTGCACACACACGGACTGCAACTGGAAAGACAAGCAGGGGTGGTGTACATACTGGGCTGGGTACCAGGTTCCGGAATCAGCTCTCCCCCACATGCAGCTTCAAACAGAAGCCTGGTACACACAGTCCTGCGGAGCTGAATAAGGCTGGTAACTCGTTGGCGAGTTTTCTTTCTTTAGCTACTCGGGCAAACCGGGGCACCAGAACAATCTCCACATGAAACTGGAACCAGATACCACGTTTGCCCAGAGTCCCCAAAGCACTCAATTCCACGTGGCTTTCATATTCCGGCTCCCAAGGGAGAAAGCGCCTCCAGTGCCCCTGGGGCCCCAGCCCAGCCACCTCATCGGCCTTCTCCAGGCATCCGAACCTGGACGTCCCACCCAGCCCTGCCATCCTCCTGGGGTCCCACCCAGCCCTGCCATCCTACTGGGCTAGTCCCTGCCGGCACCTCCCTAGCACCTGCCTGGCCTATGCGGCCTCCTCCTGAGCCCCCAATCTCCCTTCAGGCACTCGCCAGTCAAGTTACCTGTCTGTGTCCTGTCTGGAGCCACCCCAGCAGCTGACACAGAGTCTGGCACACAGCTGGTGCTCAATAAATGCTCAGTGAGTCAGGATGGGAAAAATGGGTCCGAGCACTCCCTGCTGCCTTAGCGGTCACTTCTAGAGGCCTACAGCCCCACATGTGAGCCTGGCCTGCCCTGTGGCAACCACTGCCTGGGCCCCAGTAAACAAGAGGCAACCATCCCGAACAACAGTCCAGGTGAGAGGGGGCTGCCATGGCTTGGTTTATCTAACCCAGTGTTGGAAAGCTCTGCCTGGGACATGGTCTGGCTGCCCAGGCTCCTGGGAGGCCTCATGGAGGAGGCTGTACCTAGGGACTCTCAGCAGACAGCATGGGCAGGTGACCATGGCCTGGGTGGCGTGGCCACAGCTGGACCGACCAATGACTCTTCCACCCCGGCAATGAGCAAAAGCCTGGTGCCTTGGGTTCCCCGTTTCCCTGACAGGGCTGCCCACAGCCCCCACCTCTGGGAGCTGCGTGCAGAACATGTGAACCACATGCAGAGCATGTGAACCACAGGAGTCGGGGCCAGGACCACGGTGGCCCCCAGCAGGTGTCCTGCCCAGTCCCCGTGCACTTGTTACTGCTCTGGCCTCCCTGAGAGGATGACATGCCCAAGCCCACGGTGGGGGTGGTATCCAGACTCCAGTGTCCTTCCTCCAGAAGGCAGCCACTTCCCACCGGAACAGGATGCAGGGGGACAGGGCCTGAGGCCTCACCACCTGCCAGCTCACAGGCAGTCCTGCTTGGCAGCAAGTGTCCCAGGCCAGCCTGCTCCAGGGTGGGGGTGGGGGGTGAGGAGCACCCTGCTGACCCCGTTTCCAGCAAGCTGGTCCCACGGATCCCTTACTCAATACCTGCCCCCCACCACAAACGGAGCTGACTCAGGTCTCTAAGTGGTCATCAGCAAAGGAGGCTAGAACACTGGGACCCCAAGTGTGGAGAGGAGCTGACGATTCCTATGCCATTCGGACTGTTCCAGGGCACAAGAAAAGACGCAGCAGACACAAGAAAATCTCAGACTAATTTTATGTAAGAATATAGTGCTAAACACCCAACTGAAATACCAGCAAAGCAACCTGACACAAGACTGCCGACATGGCCTGGAATTCAGGGATGTCACCAGGTCCAGAGAAGGATGACGATCATCACAAGGGGTGCGAGTCAGGCTCACCGCTCACTTCTGGTGCCAGTCCAGGCGCTTCCCAGGCGGGACACCACGTCCACGTGAAAGATTGCACACAGCCGTGCTGAGTCAGGGGGAAGCAGGAGAGGCCCACCGGAAAGGATGGGGTAGAGGTGTTGACAGAGGCCACAAGACAGGAAAGGAGATGAGCAGTGACAACGCTATGTTCTCGGCAGACGCCACAGTGGCCAATGAGAAACCTTGGAGACTCCACTGGGCAGGTGTCAGAACTGACAAGGGAACTTGCTTGTGCCCAGGCACGAGCGCTGCGGCAGCCAAGCAGAAAGCAGAGTGACCGAGGCATGAGGCAGACCAGTGGGCGACGGTGTAGACCCTCAGCAGGAAGAGGCCTGGCGCCACAACTCAAGAACCGCCTCCCCATGTATCAAAGTGAACAGCACACCACCGCAGAGCACCAGTCACCCAGCCCCAGATCTGGGAGCTCTTCCCTGGAAACAAGCACGTGCACAAGGAGGTTCTGGGTAGGGAGATGTCCACAAGGACACTGACACTGCTGGAGTCCTCATGGGAGGGGCAAGGAACAGAGACAAAGCCGGAATGGGTCAGTGGTGGCCCAGGCACAGGGGTGAAGGCTCCCTGCCAGGGAAGGGGGCTATGTGACCACTGAGTCATCCTGACACTTGGGGAAAGAATCTTCCAGGCAGGGGACAGAGCAGTTAGCAAGGGCCAGAAGTGTGCCCATGTGCATGTCTGAGGACTCTCTGACAGGGGTGTTGGAGAGGGGGGCTAGATGTGGCTGGAGCTACAGGAGTGAGGGGCTGCAGTGGGGCATGAAGGGGGCCACAGCAGAGCAAGTTTACTGAATTGCAAGTTTAGACCAGTGACAGGCCCAAGAAGCTAAGGGGGTGCTGGGGACAGAGGCCAGTTCTATGAACTCATGAGCGTTTGGCTGCCTGCTCTGGTGTGTGTGTGTCGGGGGTGACTGTCCTGCAGTGGACCCAGGACAACGGATAGAGGACATGGGGCCCTATCCTTGAGCTACAGAATGGGGTTTCACCGTGTGTGACCAAGGGGTCACATGTAGGCCTGTCCTCTGCTCCGTCCAGGCCACAGAGCTGCGGCCCCGGATGGGGTCTGGAGCACAGACAGAGTTTACACATGTACCCCAGCAAGGACAGAGTACACACACGTGTGTACCCATGTGCACACACACCTGGGACATGGACCTACCACACGCATGCAACCTGCTGTGGACTTGAGACTGTCTAGAAACTCAGAGTGGGGGCAGAGGGAAGGAGGGCTGTGGCCTGCCACAGGGGTGCCCCCATGGCCATGCTGCCCATGCGCTTCCTGGGCCCCCACACTCCTGACCCTTAGCAACCAGACCTAGCATGATCATGTGCCCCTTGCCCGGGGGGGACACTGAACACCAGCTTGCAGAGAAATCACTACCACCGAGCCCCCTGCATGGGCCCGAGGGAGTTCTGACCTCCCTACAGGGCCACCACCCATCAGGACTCAGCCAGCCTCCACTGTGTGCCTCGAGGCCCACGGCCCCAGCCCCAGCGTCCTAAGACTGGGGAGAACTTGGTCATTTCCAGCAGAAATGCACAGCACGCCCCTGACATCACCCGAAGCTGGGAGCTGGGCAGCCAGGCCAGGACCACCAGCCCACACAGCCATTCACCTGCTGATGTGGCCACTGGGAGGCCAGGGCAGGGTTTCTCAAGCCCAGCTGTGTGCAGCAGGTCGCGTCTGGGTTTAGGTGTCCGTTTCATGAATTATCACAGCTAACGTGCAGTAATTGGTGTGGGAAACAGAATTACAGACAGGAAGTCCGCGGTTACCACAGCTAAAACTTTGGGTGTTTTCCTTTTCATCTTTTACTCCTGGATACATGCCTCCTAGACAAACGTACAGAGGTGGTATGTAACCCTTTCTTTCAACAAAAAAAGGAGGAGTACAAGACTATACGCCTGTGGGGTTCTAGCTGCAGAGCATACTCTGAAAAGGCCAGAAGCTGGCTACAGTAGTTGCTGCAGGAGATCACGGCTGGAACTGAACATTTTTTCGGGATATACCTTTCCACTGATACTGATCTTTGAGCCAGCTTAAAGTGTCTTGCTGTTTTGAAGCAAATTAGCAAAGAACCACACAGATGCCAAACCAGAAGGGTGGTTTCCACTGGGTACTCGTGGCACGTGTGCCTCTCGAGAGGTAGGCAGCGCACAGACAGAGCATGAAGGCGAAGTGCTGGGGCCCAGGCGTGCAGGCACCCCTGATGGAAGGGCTGGAAGGCGCACAGTAGGTCTGCTGGCCTCATCCAGGCTCTGCCCGCAAAGTGGACCTCCCAGGAGACCCAGGGGCTGGCACAACCTGACCTGCGGCCATAGTTTCCTTTGCCATTAGGGAGGAAGGGTCAGGAGGACCTCAGTTCTGCCCTGGTCTGTCCCCCAAGGGCCTTGCCATCACCTCTGGAGACAGAGATGTCACAGGAACCAGGACAGCAAGAAACACCCACCTGTGTCCCCAGTGTTCCTGGTCAGTGAGAGCAGAGGAGAGGCAGCCCCTGTCGCCCCACCACACCGTAAGACCCCTGTGCCGCTGCCAGCTGCTCACTGTTCCCACCCTGTTGAACAGAGTCAGAAAGCTGATGGAGGACCAGGGCTCAGAT